>NC_089226.1:104767662-105112875 GCF_963924675.1 Phocoena phocoena
CTGGCCCAGCCATCCTGCCCAGCTCACTGCTGCTGCTAGCGGCCCCCCCGCCCCCGCCGTATCATGCTTCTCTGTATATAAAGGCCTTATTTATCTCTCTCTCTCTCTCTCTCTCTCTCTCTGGGCCTGCTGAGCTGATCCATTGGTAGAGCTGGGTCATCACCCCTCATCTCCTGGTCCTTGGGTGATTTGGGGAGGCAAAGTATTGGGGTTCTAATCCCAGCTCCCCATTCACCAACTCAGATCTTTTTGGGCCTCAGTGTCCCTGACAGAGAAGTGAGGGTGGTCTCTGTCACAAAGGAAGTGTTTCTTGCTGGCCAGGGCTAAGCTGCCTGGGAGCTTTCAGTCTTAAGCGGGAGACGAAGCAAGTGCAAGCCGGGGGGGCCTAGTGTCCGGTGAGGTGGGCTCCCCTCTGATCCCATGGCCTCAGCTAATGCAGGCAGAGGTTCCAATGAGGAGCCAAGTGTGGCCCCTGGGAACTGAAAGGCCAGCCCGGGTGGTGAGCGGAGGGCGGGGGTAGGCTGGCTCTCCAGGCCCCAATCGTGGCCCTGTCCTCTGACCTGCTGCGTGACCCTGGGCACATCCTGACTCCTCTTTGCCCTTCAGCATCTCTCTTGAACTGGAAACTGGGGGCTGGGCCGCCCTGTGATGCCAAGCAGGTGGGCAGTCAGGTGGGATGCAGGTGGTGTTTATTTTCATGGATTTACACACACTGGAAAAGCCTCTGGGCCCTTGCTGCTCCCTCCTCCCACCCCCAGGGCTGGGTCCCCCCACAGGAAAGGGGACTAACACCGAGGGGCAAACAGAGATGCAGGATGTGGGGCCGGGGGCCCAGCATTCCACATGCGGCCACGTGGGCCTCTCAAGTGTGTGAGCAAATGACCCAAGTCCAGCCACAGTTTGGGCCTCACTCTTCGCCGTCCAGCTTGAGGCTGATGCTTCGGGCCTTGCCTCGTGCCAGGGTGGTGGGCGGCGTCCCTGGGCCCTCCCGCTCTGCCTGGCTGGGGCCCCTCGAGCGAAGCAGCTGGCTCTGTTTTCGGAGGAAGTCCACAGGGGCAGCCCCGCCATAGCTGCTCTTGGCCAGGGCGGCCCTCGAGGGTCCCACGGGGGCATGAGGGTGGGAGCTGGCCTCCAGTTGGCCCAAGTGGGCCACATAGCCATCTGACAGGAACTGCGGGCAGAGGTGGGCAGGGATGAGGGGATGGCTGGTCTCAGGCCCACACGCTGCCCTCAACTGTCCTCCCCAGGGTCCTGGGCAGTGCTGGCTGCATTATAGGCCTGGCACAGCCTGACCAACCCCAGGCTGAGCCAGGGCACCTTTATTCCTGGCTCTGCCTCTCTCTGGGTCTCATCTTGAGTTTCCTCGTCTGCAGAATGGGATTTTGGAGGGAAACAACAGCAACTAACGTCTAGCAAGCACTTGCTTTGCGCCCAGCCCCGTGCAGGCTGATACGCACTAAATCACGTGCTCTTCGTGACAGCTGTTGAGGTCTGGTCCATCTTATCATTTCCATTTTGCAGACGAGAAATTGAGGCTCAGAAAGGTCAAGGCCTATGCCCAGGACCGTGCCAAAGTGGAACCAGTACTCAAGGTCTTGAGCATATTATCAATCCTGGCCTGCCCAGCACCTCCAAGCTGCTTGTGACCCCCATCCTAGGAGGAGCCCAGGTTCCCTGACGCCAGCCACCCTTCTCACAGCTACCTGCCTTAGGCGCTTCTTCACACATGGGTGGTCCTTCCGGCCCAGACCCAGGCTCCCACTCCCCAGCTGGCTCGCAGTCCCCACCTTCACTTGGTCCTTACCTGGCACTGTGCCTGGAGCTTCCGCACGGCGCGGCCCACGATGTAGGTCTGGCCCGGGGGTAGGCCCAGCGCCGCATAGACGGCCACGTCTTTGGGGGACCCATAGCCGGCCACGATGTTCAGTTCCACCTGTGGCCAGAGAGGCCAATCAGCAGCCCCGGGGGGCGGAGTCGTGAGGCAGGGGGTGGGGTCTGGCGGGCATCCGGTTCAGAATGTTTCGGGTCGAGGCCCTATGGTCTACCTCACCAGGTCCGGGTGGGGTCGGGACCAGCCGTATCTCTCTAGTTGGCCCCAAGGACAAGGGGCCCCTGGGACCACGAGGGCCTTGGCGGTCTGTTAGGTTCGGGGGCCGATGGGGGTGAGACCAGATGGGCCTCCTCCCGGGGCGACGGCGGGGACGGGACCCTCCCCAGTTGCTGCACCTCCTGCACCAGGCTCTGCAGAAACACCGCCTTCTGGCGCAGCGGGTCGTGGGTGAGGCCATCGCAGAAGGAGACTACGCCGTGGGGGAAGTTGTGCTGTGACAGCCAGGCCACCACGCGGTGCTTCTGCATGTCGGGCCGGCCCGTTACGTACACGATCAGGTAGCCCGCGTCCTGCCAGTGCCTGCAGGGTGGGGCGGCGGTCAGCTCCACGCGCCAGGGTTGGAGACCAGTCACCACGGCGAGCCGGGCGGCCGCTCCTACCTGACCACGTCCACGGCGCCGGCGCGCACCTTGGGGTCGCTGCCCATGATGGAGACGCTGGCGGTGAAGGAGCCGTCGATGCTGAACACCACGGCCTCCGTGCTGCGGGCCACGACCGTCAGGCAGCACTCAGCGTACGTGTGGTCGCCCCTACGGCCCAAGGACTGCTTGAGCGACATAGGGGCGGGGTCCAGAGGAGCCCACCCCGCAGAGGCCCGGCCCACCCCACGCTCACCTGACCACCATGCGCACCGGGTAAACGCCGATACCCAGCGCACGCTCCACGGGCACCGGGAAGGTGAGGCGGCCCGAGCTGTTGGTGACCTCAGTGCCAAAGTGGATCCACTTGCCTGACAGCGGCTGCGTCATGATGTAGATGTCCACCTAGCGGGCAGAGGGGGCGAGAGGGTCCCCCTGACGCTGAGCGGAGGAGGGCCGAGGCGCGCCTGTTGTTGGGGGAGGACGGGGTTGGGGGCTCAACCTAGTGTGACTGGGAGCTATCCGTGGGACAGGAGGCAGCACCCGGACCTCCCGCTTGGGGCGAGTTTGCCCGAGGGCGGCCGGTCTACCCGGGACTGAGGCCTCTGTGTCCTGACCTTCTCTCCGGTGAGCGTGACCACGTCCAAGGGCCCGTACATGAAGCGCCCATTCAGCACCTGGGGTCGGCCCTCGCACACCACCGTGTCGCTCGCGCGGTGGTTGGAAGTGACGTTCTGGTGGAAGGAGACGGCGTGAGCCCGTAGCAAAGAGGTGACAGGGATGCGGGAGGTGCTGGTGAGGGGGACCCGCGCTCAGACTGGGGCGCTCGGCCTGGAGGAGGCGGGGTCGCTGCGAGAGAGGGGCGAGGCCCGAGGGGTGGGCGCTTTTGCTGACCCCGATCTGAGGTCATGAGGGCCTCCGTGTGGAGGGCAGTTCCGAGGGCGGGGAGGCATGACAGGTTGGGGTGCAGAGGATGAGGTGGTGGCGGGATGGTTAAGGGAGGAGACCAGTTGGTACCCAGGGGCGGGGCCGAGGCATGAGGAGGTGGGACCAGGACACAGGACCAGCAGGTGGGATTGGACCCCGGAAGGTCTTGAGGGGCGGGGATTCTGGGGAGAGTAGGCAGGGCCTCGCTCTTGAGGGCTCGCGGGGCAGGGCACGTACCCGAATCTTGACTTGGGTGCGTTTGCGCTGCCACTTCTCCCTGGGGAAGGCCGGGCTGTAGACGGACGGCTCCTCGCACTCGGCCAGCTCTGGCTGCTCCTTCTCCATCACCTGCGGAGAATCGGACCAGCAAGGCCACGTGAAGGGGGGAAGGGTGCCTGGGGCTGCCCCTCCCCCAGCCCACGGCTCCCTATCATTGTCCGGTTCCCTCTCCCACCCCGCATCCCTGGGCCCACCTGGCGCAGGATGAAGGCCACCACATCCGCCGACTCCCAGTAGCTGGCGTGGAAGAGGTGGGGCAGCGAGACGGTGGGGAAGGCGGTGAGCGCCTCAGGGCAGTACAGCGAGTAGTCAATTCGCTTGGTCCCCCACCAGCGCTCCAGGACTGTACAGCCACGGTGGGCAGTGAGTCAGGGGTGGCCTCCCACCCCATGCCCACCCGTCTGGCCCCTAATGCTCTTCCCTCCCTCTTTTCTGCCAACCCTGCTGAGTCTGGAGTTGGGTGCTAGGGCACACTCATTCCAGAGCAAATGCTTGGGGCAAGGATGTTTCAGCTGGGCTTTGAAGGTGGAATAAGTATTCCCTCCCCAGGCTGGGTGGCTGGCTGACTTACTCTTAACCACCTCACTGGTGGTGCTGGGGGCAGCTGGCTGGGCTGGCAGATCACTGCCTAGCTCACTGCCCTTCCAGAAGGCTCCGCTGGTAGAGGTGGGTGTTGAGGGCACCAACATCTCCAGCTCCTCCAGAAAGAGGCCTGAGTGGGTCTGCAGAGTGTCAGCTGTGGGCGGACGGGCGACCTCAGTGGCGGGCTGGGCCAGGCCACCCTCCCGTCTTCCCACCCAAGGTTCCAGGACAGCCTGGCCCCCATCCCTCCACCATCCCCCTTGCCAGCCCTCCCTGGTTGGGTCTTGGCTGAGGCTGAAGTGCCCCACATCTGGGTGGAGGTGAAGGGTGGATGTCCTCTCCTGTTAGCTCACCCCAACAGCCAGCTGCATTCCTGCCGGCATGACTGCCGCCGCCACCTGGACCCAGGCCCACTTGTCTCATGGGGCCAAATGGCTACTCACTTGCATGCACACAAGTACACACCCCAAACCAATACACGAACACAAGTGCATGCGGAGACACAATGCATCCCTACACACAGACACAGCGGCCCCTCTCCCCGCCGGTGGTGGGCGGCTGCTCTCGGTGTCACCACCTCCTCCCTTCAGCCCAGTTGTCACCACTGCCCCCAACTTCTGGGCAGAGAATGTTAGAGGGTCTTGGGGATCCAGACTGCCCAAGGGGCCAGGGGAGGGCTCCCTGGTCCTGGAGTGGTGACATGAGAGAGTACCAATGATGTGGGAACTACCTCATGTCTTCTTGGGAGAGGGGGGCCCACACCCATCCCTCACTGTTGGTGGCGTCCTCTTTCTCCCCTTTATCTTGGTTGGCGGCATACCCAGCAGCAGGGATGAGCCGTCTCCCAGGGGGAACTTCTGGTAGCGCGGCACAGCCAGTGGGGCGATGGCCTGGAACTTGGGGGCCAGCAGGGGCTCAAGGCGGGAGGCGCAGGGGTCGGCCGCATGGAAAAGGTTGTAGATCTGCTCACAGGCTGGCCGCATCTGGGCCACTGGTACCCAGAAGATAAAGGGGGGAGGGGATTCATCTGGGCATACTGGGAGGCAGGGGTTGTGGGAAGCGGCACCCTGACATGCTATGTGACCCTGAACCAGCACTTCCCAGACTCTACTCCCTGGGAGGTCCCTGGGAGTGCTTAAAAGTGAGACAGGTCTCTCGGCTAAAAAGAGATCAGAGCCTTCGATTTGCTGATGTTCAAGAGGAAGCGTTCCCCATGCCTGCTGGACCCCCTCTCATGAAAGCATCTGTGGGTATGCGTTCCTCCTGGGACACTTGGCCTTGGCAAGTCCCTTCTTTCTGGGCCTCAGGTTTTCCCTCTCTAGCCAAGCCATTTATTTGTACGGTGGGGAATGGTATAAACACCCCCATTTCAGATGAAACAAAGAGGAGACGGGGGAGGGGCAGGTGAAGCCCACCCCCACCCTGAGGGCTCACCCTCCAACGTGGGCATCACGGTTTTCCGCAGAGCCAGCACCAGGCCCAGAGGGGAGCCAAAGAGGAAGAAGCCGGAGACCTTGAAGTCAAGGCGGGTGGCACTGGTGAGACCATCAGGAACCTCAGAGGCGGCAGCGGGTGGACAGGAGGCTGTGCTTGCCCGTCTGGGCTCCCCAGAGGAGGTGGCTGAGGGGACCGTCTGCAGGCTGGGGGGGGGGGGGGAGGGTGCTCAGTGCTGCTGCTTCCGCAGCCCAGCACAAGCCCAGTTTGGGGTTGATGGGGCAGGAATGTCACCTGTTTTGAGAGCCCTCGGGCTCAGGACTGGCCATGTCGCTGTGGGTGTGCTGGGCAGGCAGCACTGAGGGCTCTGGGCTGGCCCGGCCCAGTCCCTCCACCCCATCTGCCAGGGGATCCCGCACTGGGCCAACCTCCGGGGAGAGCAGCTCATTGTTCTAGACGGAATAGGGGACAGAAACAGCCTTAGGACTGGAGACAGTCGATTTCTACTTATTTGGAAGTGAGGAAAGAGGCTTGGGGGTTGGGCAGGGACTTAAACAAAGAGTAGAGCCCCAGAGGAGGTGGAAGGAGGCAGCAGGGGACAGGCCGGAGAGAGGGCATATTCCAGGGGCAGAGAACTAGAGCCTCCTGGGGAGGCGGGTCCCGTCACACTGACCGTGCTTCCTCGGCGGCTGCTGCTGCGGCTCCCAGTGCCCGCGCTGGCACTGTGGCAGAGTGCGTCAAAGCCCAGGATTCCACCGACGCCATCCCCAATCAGCACCACCTGGGTGGAAGGGCAGCGCCATCAGGAGGGGCTGCGGCAGAGGCAGGAGGATGGGGGGCTCCCGCGGCCAGTTCCCCGGGAACATCCCTAACTCCTGACCTGCCCGCAGAAGCCGACACCCTCAGACGAGCGCAGGAAGGCGGCGTAGGCCTGGTTAGTGCGGGCAATGACCGTGGCCACAGCGCCCTGGTATCGGGAGGATGAGGTGGCCAGCAACGGCAGGGCAGCCAGTGGAATGTGGTCCTGGGAGCGGGACAGGCTGTCACCGTCATGGCTGTAGGGGCTCAGGCTGTAGGAGGAGGGGGTATAATGGATGGGTGGGGGGCCTCCAGGCCCTCCACTGCCCCCTCTAAGTCCCCTTGACCTGTTGGCAAGTCCTAGCACTGGAGGGCCTTTGTGGGGCCCGTCAGTATCCCAGAGGCCTTTGTGATGGAGCCATTGACTAGAAACTGAAATCCAGCTGGGTAGGTGACCAGCCCAGGTGTTTGGCTTCCTGGCCTCCTCCCCCTCCCCCCATGGGGCCTCTCTGGTCTCAGGAGCCCCCAAGTGGCTGTCCACACCTTGGGGACCCCGTGTGTCCCCCACCCTCCCATCCCTGACCAGTACTTGGAGACAAGGGCATAGGCAGCGGTGCAGATGGGTGGGCAGGGCACCAGGCGCAGCGCCACGTGGCCCAGGGCCTCGGGGAAGTGGACGCGGGTGACGGCCTCGAAGGCCAGGCTTAGCGTCTGCACGTCCGCCTGCTTGGAGCTGGTGTCTCCAGGGCCCGAGTCTAGGATGTTGCCGCTGTGCAGGATGAGGAAGAGGGCGTGGACTGCGCATGTCTCCGCCCCCAGGTCCCCCGCTCCATCCGGGCCCTGCGGGGCACAGGGGGGGTGCCGGGGATGTCAGAGCAGTGGCCTGGCCGGTGGGTGGGCAGAATGAGACGTGGGGTGGCCGACCATACTCACTTCTGGGTCCCTGGGTGCTCGGGCCCCATCCCCGATATCTTTGGTGGACTCGGTTCCAGGGTCTGCAGGATAGGGAAAGCCAGTGAAGGGGACTGAGGGGTCTGTGGGGATCCCCTCATCTGGTACTTCAGGCACCCCTGCTCTGCTGTCTGCCTGGGCACCCGCCCTCGCCCCCCATCCTCCTCTGACCTTCTCCTCTCACCCGACTCTCCCAGGTCATTTCTCGTTTCTGCGTCTTTGCACATGGCCAGTCCTGCTGCTGACAGGCATGCTTCTCCGCACAAGACCTGTTTGCCTGGAAAATTCCTTCTAATCCTGCCCTGTCCAATATGGTAGCCACTAGTCACATGTGCCTACTTAAACTGAAATGAATTAAAATAACAATACCAATTTCAGTTCCTCAGTCCCACTCGCCACATTTCAAGTACTTGCTAGCCACATGTGGCTAGTGGCTAGAGCATCTCCATCATCTCAGAAAGTTCTTTTGGACAGAGCTCATCCAATCCTTCAAACTCCAGCTTAGACATCACCTCCCACGTAAAGCCTTCCTGGACTCCAAATGAATTCCTCCATTCTCTGTGCTGTGTCTGAACCCTGAATACACGCCCCACATCCATCCATCCACCCATTATCTGCTCATTATTCGTCTGTGTATTTAATGAGCACCCTTTCTGGACTGACATTCATCTCAGGACCCCATTACACTTAGGAATGAGTTGTTCTCCAAGTCCCCACCGCATACGGAGTGCTGGTGGCTGGCAACTGGATGCGCGATCTTTACCTGGCGCCCCTTCTGCCTCCATGGGGCAGGCAAAGGCGTCGATGAAGTCATTGGAGTTCCACTTGGTCATCTCCTTGGGGAAAACCTCGTCACTGTCCGAGAAACCTTCTGAAGGGACGAGGGGCTGCGTCATGGGCTGGCGGGAGCTGCTCAGGGACCACCTCCCCTCCCCTAACAGGTCTCGGGTGCTGACCGTGGGCATCAAAGAACTCCTCCTCAGAGCTGTTCTCAGAGTCTCGGGCGATGTTCTGCATGCGCCACTCGGACAGAGTCTGGGGAGACACGCCCCCTGCAGGGCCACATTGGCCTCAGCCTGGGAGTCCAGCCTGAGGGCCGCTCCCTCCTGCCCCTGTGCCTCAGCCTCACCTCCATGCTGGGACGAGTAGGAGGAACGGGAGGACGAGGACCACTGCTTGCTGAAGCTGGCATCAGGCGAGGCATCGGGGCCTGGGGGCACCTTGGGCCCATCGGGGGTGCCAGCACGGCTGGCCCCAGCCCGGGCCTCAGCGCTTGGCTTCCCGGGGGGCTGGGCCTCAGGCCCCTCACTGCCTGTGTTGCACTTGGCCATGCGCTGTGCCAGCATGCGGGCGGTCTCTTCCTCCAGTGCCCGGATGTCAGCCATGCTCAGCTCTGTCCACTCGTCCTGCCAGCACCAGGCCTGGCGGTGGGCCCGCAGCATCACCCGACGCAGACCTGCAGGCGCCCAGGCATCAAAGCCATGCCCTCCCCACCCGCACGCCCCAGCCCCGAGTTTCCCTGCCACTGCAGCCACATGCCCAGCCCATGAGTTCAGGTAATGGCTCCCCTGGGCTCACCACCCACCCAGGGCCACAGAGTAGGGCAGGGTGGGCACTGTCCGGGAGACGGGAGTGGAAACTGGGGCATTTGTCTTCCTGCCCCACCTCCCTCCCTGCCCACTGCCTCTTTTATCCCTCTGGACACCCCAACTCTGAGCGCTGAGCCCACCCCGACACCCTGGGAAGCTGGGAGCAATGTTTGTTCTTGCTTCTTTCAGCTGGCCTCCTGCTGATTTCTTCACAAGAGTTAACAATTAAGGCGTTGATAGTTAATGAAATTGTTGATGGTTAATGAAGGTGTTAAGAGTTCATGGAAGTGTTGGCACTTAATGAAGCAAAACATGGTACCCGTTCTGGGATAGTTTCATCCTAAGCAGAGGACTAAAGTTAGAGACTTCAATATCTAGGAAATAACGTCATAATGACCGAATTATTGTGATAAACTTCTGGAAGGAAATACACCAGAATCTTAATAGTGGTTATATGTGGGTGAGTTTCATTTTTTTAAATTTGTGCTTTTTGGCATTTTTCCAAATTTAAGCTACGGTGCCTGTATTACTCTCTGAGTTAAATTTCCTCATCTGTAAAATGGGAATGATAATTGTCCTTACCTTGAGGGGTGTTGGGGGTGTTAAAGGAGATCTTGCATGGGAAATGATTAGCAAAGAATTAGGCACGTGGTGATCAATATTAGCTTTTCACTATCTGGCCCAACCTCTTCCTCATTGACAGAAGGGAAAATTAAGGTGCAGAGATGGGAAGTATCTCCCTGGAGGAGAGTTTCCATGAGGGTTCGTGGTGGAATGGAACCCAGGTCCCTGGACACCCCCATCCTTCTACCTGCAGGTAGTCTACCCTCAGACCTGGGAGGTGGGGCAGGGCTGAGCCGCAGGAACTGTGGGGTTAGTTTTGGGGGGGCATGAAACAGGGCCTCCTGGACAACAGGGCCAAAGGATGGGACTCGGAGAGAGCGACAGAGTCACAGCTGTGGCCTGCACTCCTTAGCGTGTTGCAGGTTAGAGCTGGGGACCCTCCTGAGAGCCTCTAAGTCTCGCTTGACCCACAGAACACTGGAGAGTCTTAGAATTTTAATGGATGAGAAGCAGCAGCTCTGAATGTCAGAACCGGCATGGACCTCAGAGATCACGTTGTCAGCTTCTTGCCCGCCCGACTCTCACCTGTACCTCAAGGCTAGGCTCCCCCAACCCCTAGCTAGGCTGTGCGGCTCCCCTCTGCCTCAGTGCCCACCACATCAAACGGAAATGACGGCTTTATGTTTCTGTGTCCCCAGTAGACTGGGAGCATCCCTGGCTCAAACGCGCGGCCTGGTGCATGCCGAGTAAATAGAACCTCGCGAGGCTGGGCGCTCACCGACATCGTGGATGAACTGCTCGATCTTGGCCTGCATGCCCCAGTAGCGGAACTCAACCTTGCACAGCTTATAGGCGCACATGAGGGGCCCCGTCTGGGCTGCTGTGCGTGCCCAGTCATCAGCCAGCGGTCCTCGGCCTGTCTTGGCCGAGCGGTACAGCCGGGGGTCTTCTTCCGCTTTGTACTCGCCTGGGGCCACTGCATCCCGCACGATGTCGATGGTATCTGGGGGGGTTCCGGCAGCGCTGAGCAACAGCAGCCCCCTCTGGCCCCTGCCACTCCTCCCCCACCTCGGGATTGGGGGGGCAACTTTCCATGCACAGGAAGCCTAGACCGGGAGAGAGCCTGGGACTTGTCAGAGGCCGCCTGTTGAGGTGGCAGGTGTCCTGAGAGGGGCTCCACGGTCCCCCCGCTGGCTCCAGGCCTCACCCAGGATGCGCTGTCTCCGCTCAGCCCCACTCAGGTTGAAGACATTCGGCTGCTGCCCCCCATCAGGCAGGTAATAGGTCTCTATTTCAATGGAGAATTTCTCCACAAAGGGGCAGGTGTACCTGGGCAGAGGGTGGGGTGAGGGTCACGGCTGTGCCCACCAGGGCTGTTCCCCTCCTGGCCCCAGACCTGCCCCACCCACTCACCGGGTGCGGGTGTAGGGATAGGCATTCCAGGATTCCTCCTCCACCTGGAGGGCGGCCTTGGGCAGCAGTGCCCGGAACCAGCCTGGGATGTGGGAGCCCACGTGGTACACCTTGTGTGTGTACTGCCCACTGCCACCGGGCCCATCCGTGTAGGGCCGGTTGGCCAGGATCTCCACGCCACTGCCCTCACCACTTGACTCTTCGCGGCTCTTTTTCTGCAGCCCAGGGCAAGAGTAGAACGGGCAGCTCAGCCCCAGATCAGCTCCTGGGATGGGATCCCAAGCTAGGCCTGGTCCCCTGTGCAGCTCTGAGGCCCTAGTTCCAGCCGTTCTAACTCTCTGAAACCCGACCCTGGTCCCCTGTAGCTCCTGGGGTCAGGATTACAGCCACTGTCCAGTCCCCTATAGGGTTCTGCAAGCCAGGACTCACTCAGTCATTCAAGTATTTGTTGTCTGCTCTATTCCAGACATTGTTTGGGATTATGTTAATTGGGGTCTGTTGATGTACAGAACACAGACCCCTGCCTGCCCCTGTGCAACTCATGTTCCAGTGGAGGGAGATAGGTAACAGACAGAAAACAAAAAAAAGCAAATTAGAAGGTGCTAAGTGCTGTGGTAAAAAGAAGGCACAGAATCGGGTAAGGGGGATAGGGCTGGGGGTTGCAATTTTGATGGGATGGTCAGGGAAGGCCTCATTGAGAAGATAACATGACCTTGATCTGAAGATGAGCTGGGGGAAGGGAGGGTGCTGAGCAGGTGTGAGGTGGGGGCACTATTCGCGGCAGAGGGGAAGCCAGTGTAAGCTCCTGAGGTGGGCGCGTGCTGCTGGCAAGGGGCCAGGGTGCGTGGGCTGGAGGAATCCAGGAGAGTAAAAGGGGTCCCCACCTTTCTAGGACCCCAACACCAGCTCCTGCCACACCCCTCATAGTTGGAGAGCACTCAGATCCCGTCCTTACATAGCTCTGGAGTTTGAACCTGGCCCACTTAACCCTCTGAGGCCAGATGCCGGCCCCCTTGCCTGCTCAGACTCTGGTCCCACATTTCTGGGGAGCACGTCTGGAACGGGCACCAACCCTCTCCCCTCCCTGAGAGCCTGCTCTGGCTCATTCTTCCTGACGTCCAGGGCCAGATCTCTACCCCCTTCCTCTTAGCCCAGACCTCAGCATGTGGGGTCCCTGCCTGCTCCTCTCTATGACATATTTGGGGCCTGATCCTCAGCCCAACTCCCTGACCACCTGGGGCTGCCGAGGTCCTGCCAAGGCCCTCTGGGAACCCCTCCCAGTCTTTCCGTACCACCTGAGACCTGCTCCTCACTTTCTGCCTCCCGCTCTTTTGCATCCTCATGCGCTCCTTTGCTTACCCCCAAAGGATTACCCATTCTAAGGAGGATTAAAGGAGGTCAGATGGGGGCTGAGCGCACAGGAGGGGCTGGGCACTTGGGGTGGGGAGGCACCACTAGGCCCTTCCGCCGCTCTTCCCACAGACTTTAACCACCACCACCCCTCCCCCACATCCGACCGGGGAAGCTCTCTCTCCTCCTCTGGCCTGAGCCCTTCCAAGCCCCAGAGCGGGACTGGAGGGGGATTGAGCTGGGCCCGGCCCCTGGTCCCAGGTGCGGCCTACGCGCTCCTGCGGACACCAAACATGAAGCATACCTCCTCCCACCCCGCGCCTTGGTCGCCTACTTCCCACCGCCCTCACCTGGATCATGTAGAGCTGGGCCACCTGGTACTCGTCCAGGCTCATGGGCAGCACAATGTGGTACTCCTTGATGAGCATCCTGAAGGCGCTCGGCCGGCGCTGCGCGGCCTCCGCTCCCGCTGGCGCAGGACACCGCGCGGCCGTCAGTGCGGGGCGGCGGCGCGCGGCCCCGAGCCCCGCGCGAGGGCCGAGGGGCTCGGGCCCGGCGACCCCATGCCCGGGCTCGCCGCAGGGGAGGCAGAGACGAGCCCAGCTCTGCAGCCAGCGCCGCGGGGGGCCGGGAGCCTCGGCGAGGCTGAGCGCTGACCTCTTTTCCGCGCAGCCCCCGCCCCCCGCCCGCCCATCGCCACGGCAACCGCGCGCTGACGCTGGCCCCCCGGAGCCGCGGGCTCAGGCCGGCGGGCTGGCTGGCCAGCCTTGCCTCTTCGGCCGCGTCCGCGTCCAAGCCCCTCGGAATGGCATCCCTCGGGGACCCGCCCCCAGGAACCCCCGGGCCCCTCCTTCCGGGCCCGCCTTCCACAACCGGCCCCTCGGGGCCCGCCCCTTGCATCCCTTTCCCCGAGTCGGTCCCGTGTCCCCCACTCTTGGACGTCCACTTAGAACCTTGTCCCCTGGGGTGTCTCTACGCGGAGCAGCCCCGTGCACCCCTCCTCAGCATCTCTGTCAGTGTTCCCCACCCCCCGCCCCCGAACCTACCTTCAAAGACCCGATAACTAACACCTCCGCCCGCTAGACCTGCCTTCCCCACCCTGGCCGGCAGCCCAGTCCCCAACTCTCCCCTTCCCAGCATCCTTTCTGGACTCCCGGCACTTGTCTACGCAGCCGCCCCATCATCCTTCCCGAGGGCTGACCCCTCTTCGGGCTGAGGCAGAAGTATCCCACGGGCCCCCGCCCTGAGAGACCCCCTCCGTCCACCTGCGCCCCGGTTTCGCTGCAGCCCCTACCTACACCTCTCACCCACTGAGCAGGCGAGAGGCCCCCGTTGTCTCCACTTCCTTCCACTCCCCGGCGTCCCCGTCCCCCGCCGTGCTCTTGGCCCGCCCGCCAACGTCCCGGCTCACCTCTAGTTTAGGGCGGGCGCCCCTCACCCGGTACGGGCGGGGGCGGACGGGCGGCGGGTCAGAGCCCCCAGCGCCCCGAGCCCCGGCTTCGGATTCCAGCGGTGGCTGGACCCCCTGGAAGCGAAGCGCGGGCCCATGGCCCCGACCTTCCTCCAGGTCTGCCCGCCGGTGCCCCTGCTGTCCTTCCCGTCGCCCGCCGCGTCACTGCGGCCGCCCCGCCTCCTTCCTGGGCCCGGCGGCCCTCCCCCCAACCCGGGCCGGGTCCGGGCAGCCCCGCCCGCGGCGGAGGAGGGCGGCCCCATTCTTCCTTCCCCTAGGCGGCGGGGGAAGAAGAGGCCCTTCTCCAAAGGCTGGCGCTTCTCAGTCCCGCTGTATTCTTTGGGATCCCCAAAGCACTCTGGGTTCCCACCTCCACCCTGGCCCAGCCCTCCTGTGTGCTATGGAAGTATGACAGAGTCCCATTCCCAACTTCCCAGGCCCTTGGATCCTGAGGCCCAGGGCGGGGGAAATGCCTCCCCGTCCAAAGTGCAGCCAGAAGCTGGTCTCTGACTTGCCTCTACCTAGCTGGTGGGGTTCCAGTGCCCCAGACCTCTAGGGTCATTCTGCCACACACACAGGCAGAGGCCTGCAGTCACTCCAAATCTTTGCGCTAGTCCATGAATGGGGACCCATGGCTTTCCCCCCCCTATATCTTCTGGGTCCACAGTCCGGTCAATGGCCACCAGATCCTGCGCAAAGGCTGAGACAGCCTAGGGTTGGGCTCGTGGGACCACACCCAGTCAGCTACAAGGCACTGGGACAGTGTATGGCAGCACCGAGCTGGGTCTCACCCATGTTGGAAACCAGTTCTCTCTCCTTGACTGTTTCTCAGGTCCTGTGGGGAGGGAAGCAGCAATGCTCCCTTTCTTTCCTCTCTGAGGACTCAGAGATGGGGTGTATTCAGAGCCTCCAGGGCTGATTCTGAGCTTAGGATGTTAGGGCATTAAGGCACGTGAGGGTGTGGCTTAAGTGAACTGGCATTTCCACCAGCTAGGCACTGCTAGTCCAGGGCAAGAACCCTCTAGGCTCAGGCTGGAGACAGTGCCCTCCAGCCGTGGAGGCAGCCAAGGCCCTGCGCTGCCCCCTGGTGGCATCACGTGAAGGAGGGCAGGGCACTCGGCTACTGGAGCTCACCCTTTCCACTACTTACAGCTGGAAGGCTGAGGGCCAGAGAAGGGCAGGGTTCCACTCAAGGTCAATGGATAGTGGAGGCAAGGCAAAGCCAGGCTCCGTGGGCCTCTCTCCCACCCACTGCACCCCACCTTCCGCCCATCCAGGCTTAGCAAAAGCACCAGACTCAGAAACTACGAGCTGAGAGAACACTCCAAATTATCTTGTATTTATACAAAAAGGGCATATTTAGCAAAAGACACTGAGAAAAGAGTCGCCACGGCCCAGGAGACAGGGCAGGGAGGCGACAGGCCTTCTGAGGCCCTGCTGGGGAGAAGGGGTCTGGGAAAAGTGGTGAGAAGTCCTGGGTAAGTGCTGAGTGGTGGGGGCCACTGAAAGGAGAAAGCTCCAGTTGGATCAACACTGTTGGCAGGTCATGGGTGGGATTCACAGTGACCTCGCTGCTAACTCTTTTGGGGGTTTCCAGTTAGTGCTGCCGACTGGAGCGAGAGCCGCCCACTGGTTCCTGGAGGGCACCCACCAAAGGACACAGAACAGGAAGCCCAGGATGGGAAGTGCAACTCGGGGTGAAGGCCAGGGAGAAGCAGGTGCTCTGCAGTGGCCCGGAAAGGTCCAGATGCTGAGGCGGAGTCGAGTCCTGTTACGTGCGGGCGTTCCGCTCTGTCTCTGCCAGGCACTCTCTGACTAGCGCCCGGGCATGGATGATGCCTGGGGTGTGGATGCGGAAGTAACATACAGGATCTCAGCGACCCTCCACAGTCCCAAGTTCACCCGCCAGTGAAAAACACCCTCCCTCTCCATCCCCTTCCCTTTCAGTAAAAGGGACTATAATCTAATGAGGGGCTGGATGAGGTTAGAGGTTTAGAGGTTAATCCTCAAATTTGCCCTGTTGAAATACAAACTCCCAGGTCCTTCCCTGGAAATTAACTCAATGTCAATTCAATTTAAAACGCCTCTCTGGGGGACTTCCCTGGTGGTCCTGTGGTTAAGACTCCACGCTCCCAATGCAGGGGGCATGGGTTCGATCTCTGGTCGGGGAACTAAGATCCCGCATGCTGCATGGCGTGGCCAAAAAAACACAAAAAACAAACCAAAAAACCCCGCCTCTCTGGATAGTGATCCTGGCCCTAGTCCAGGCTTGGCTCAGGTGGCCTCCAGATGTCTTTCCTTCCCTACCTAGTGAAGCACTAGTGAAGTCCAGTGTTTGTCTCCCGGGCAGGGGCGGTGGGCCTGGCCTCACTTACCTCTCTTCAGGCGCTCCATGGCGCTCTTGCTGCCAGCATAGGTGGGCCGGATCTCTTTGCCCATCTCCTCTATGACCGACAGCAGGTCGGTGTAAGTGCTCTGGGAGCCCTGGGCACCAGGTGGTTTCATTGCCTATGTCAAAAGAGAACAGGGCAGTGAGCTCAGGCCAAGAAGGAGCCCCCAGTCCCCATCCATAGGCAATCCCTCGGCTCCACTCACCTGCACATAGCCCATGGAGGGCGGTCCAAAGTCGTTAAACAGTGGTCTGAAAGGGGCAGCGGCTCCAGGCACCGAGCCCGACGGCGATGGGACACTTCCGGCTGCAACATGCGCCAGTAAGAGGTCAGCGTGGGGCAGGGACGCCTCGCCCCGACGTTCCAAGCCCCGGACCAGATTCGCCCGATTCCCTCCAAAGGGCTTCATTCCAGGCTGCTAAACTTCAGGATAAACCCCTCCCCCTGCGCTTCACCAACAAGCCCTTACGTGACCACGCCCACTTCACAGGCCAGCGAACTGAGGCTCAGCGAGGGTAGGCGGCAGGCCCAGTATTGCAGAACTCAAGCCGTCTTCTCTTCGAGACCTCGACCGCCCGGGCAGGCAAGCAGGGGTGGAGCTGGATCCTCACCTGTAGGGACCGGGGTGCCGGGCCCAGGGGTGCTGGAGCCGGGGGTGCTGCTGGGGGCGGGGGCGATGGGTTTGTAGGACATCCCCAACTCCTGGGTGCGGCAGACGCCGGCCGGCCGCTCCTCCCGGGTTGGCTGCCTGGCCGCTCAGCCGCGCTCTGATTGGCAAGCCGGCAGCACGCCCCTGGTAAATAGAGCTCAGGCCGGAAGGGCGGGCGGGTACGAACGTTCCTTCACTCCCGATTGGCGCGCGAAGATGTCACTCGGGCCTTCTCATTGGCCGAGACCGGCCCCAACAGGCCGCAACCGCTGCTGATTGGTCTCCGCCTTCCGGACCTCGCACCTGTCTGCTTCGGATTGGGCGGTGGCCGACGCCCTCCGCAATTGGCGAGTTCGCGGCCCGGGCCGGCGCGCTCTCAATCCGATTAGTCCCAAAACCCGAGAGGCGGGGCCTCGGAAGCCTGGACCTGGGTCTGGTCCGCCGCGGTTCGCGCCGAGCCGGGCTTCCCGGGCTCGGGTGCCACCCTCGCGCCTCACTCACGTTGCTTCGTACGTCAGCTTCCCGCTGCCCGGTCCCGGTCCAGCTGGCCTGCTGTCGCCGGCGCCGCCGCCGTCGCCGCCGCGCGCGCGGGCGCGCGCGCCTTTCCTCAGCTCTGAGTGCCGGAGGACGCAGGGCTTTGACGTTCCCCACCCTGCGCCCCACCCCGTGCGCTTTTACGTCACCTTTCACCGGTTCAGCAACCTGTCCTCGATCGGCGCATGCGCTCTCCTGAGGCCTCCGTGTGTTCCCATGGCAACGGGTCCGTCACCAACGCTGTTGATGCGCCTCTTCCTCCCAATTGCCTGGACCTCGGGTCTAGGCTGGTGTAAGGTCCAAGGGCGACCTCAAAGGCTCCTCAACCTGCCCCCCACCCCCCACCCCCCTAAGGGCCCACGCCGGTGCCTCATAATGACAATAGCAGGAACAGCTAACCTTGAATACTAAACTGCATGCCGGGCCCTGTACCATGCGCCGTCCTGGATCATGGACTACAGCACCATCTGGAGTCAGACTGACTGATTTGCCCTTGGGCAAGTTACCTCAATAGGCCTCAGCTTCCCCGTCTGTAAAATGGGGACGCTAATAATAACTATCTCTTAAGGTTGTTGTGTGGATTAAGTGAATATTCATAAAGTGCTTACTGTTTCATTTTCCTCTTAAGCATTTGTCAAAGAGTGAGCTTCAATCACGAATATTTTTTAATGACTTAAAAAATCATTTAGGAGGTCAGGGGATCCCAGGATGGAATGCAGAATATGACAAAAGAATCAAACTGTATCACAAATGTATGAAACAGCTTCAGTGAAGGGAGTGGGGGAATAAGGTGCTAGTCTGAAAATGAGTGGTGTCTGTAAGAAAAAGACTAAAAGCACTGCACATAAGCACTGGACCCTAGTTGATGACGTGGTTTCCCATGGCGGTACGGGTTAACAATTCAGAAACCACTACACATGTACACTGTTGGAATGAGAAGTTACAGGTAAGCGAGGAGGAGGCGGCCAGAATGATCCATGTGGTAATGGAGTAGAGTTGGAGGTATCAATAGGAACTCATGTTTAGCTTGATATAAATACAGTTGGTTACATACAGAAATATTTTAAAATTTCTATGTTCACAGGTTAGTATACATATATATCTCATCACTCTATCGGCTGAGAGGGCCTAGAAGCATGCTTGCACCCAGATCTTGGTTTCGAATACCATTCTCCAATAAAATGAAGCAGGGTTCCTTGGAGAAACGGCAGATTCTAGGACTGGGGCAGGAATATACAAGATGATTCTGAAGCATCTAGTTGTGCCAGAAAGTAAGAAAATGCTAAAATGAAATAAAAACCCCCAAACCCAAACACCCACAATAATGGCGGTATGTCAGAGGGACACAGGAGCCAACTGAAAGAGCTCCCAATGGCCAAAGGTAGAGCAATTTGAGCAAGAAAATAAAATAATAGTACTAGATTATAACTTGTATAAAATAAATATCTGAGTCCATATTGATGTAAAAATGATTGCACAAATAAATAAATGGAGAAGAGACAAACTTCCCGGACAGAAGAATTTCAAGTAATTTATGTAGAAACTCAGCCCTTAATGAGGTGAATTATAATGCTCCACCCCCCCTTAAGCGAGGGCTGTGTATAGTGACTTCCTTCCAGAGTATAGTATGTAACAGGAGAAAGAAAAAGAGTAATTTTACAGTACAGAAACCTGACAAACACTACCTTAAGCCAGGTGATCAAGGTCAACAGCATCAGTGATAACATGTTGATAGTATGCACCCTTCATATGTTGGGATGAGAACCCCATTCTAATCGTGAGAAAAACATCAGAAAAATCCCAATTTAGGGACATTCTATAAAATACCTGACTGGTCCTCCTCAAAACTGTCAAGAGGGACATCCCCGGTGGCACAGTGTTTAAGAATCCGCCTGCCAGTGCAGGGGACACAAGTTTGAGCCCTGGTCTGGGAAGATCCCACATGCCGCAGAGCAACTAAGCCAGTGCGCCACAACTACTGAGCCTACTCTCTAGAGCCTGCGAGCCACGACTACCGAGCCCGCGTGCCACAACTACTGAAGCCCGCGCACCTAGAGCCCATGCTCTGCAACAAGAGAAGCCACGGCAATGAGAAGCCCGCGCACTGCATTGAAGAGTAGCCCCCGCTCGCTGCAACTAGAAAAAACCCGTGTGCAGTAACAAAGACCTAACGCAGCCATAAATAAATAAACAAACAAATAAAAATTTAAAAAAAACTGTCAAGATAATTTAAAAAAACAAGGAAATTCTGTAAAACCATCATGACCAAGAGAAGCCTAAGGAGACATGATACCTAATGTAACATGGTGTCCTGGATGGCACTCTGGAACAGAACAAGGGAAAAAGTGATAAAATCTGC
This sequence comes from Phocoena phocoena, assembly GCF_963924675.1. Taxonomy (NCBI): domain Eukaryota; kingdom Metazoa; phylum Chordata; class Mammalia; order Artiodactyla; family Phocoenidae; genus Phocoena; species Phocoena phocoena. The sequence continues at coordinate 104,787,401 of NC_089226.1, forward strand.
ATAAAATGTGGACTTTAGTTAATGTGCCAGTATTAGTTCATCAGCAGTGACAAAGGTACCATCCTGACGTAAGATGTTAATAGAGTGTCGTGGTTGATTTTGTGTGTTAACCTGACTGAGTCATGGGGTGCCCAGACCTTCGGTCAAACATGATTCTGGGTGTGTCTGTGAGGGTGTATCTGGATGAGATTAACATCCATTGAATCTGTGGACTAAGTAAAGCAGATGGCTCTTCCCAATGTGGGTTGAAGATCTGAAGGGAAAAAAAGAAGGCTGAACGAGAGGGAATTTTGCCTGCCTGACCTTTGAGCAGGGTCATCAGTCTTCTGCTCTCAGACTGGAACTTACAACATTGACTTTTCTGGTTCTTGGGCCTTCGGGCTTGGGCTGGAACTGTATCACTAGGTCTCCTGTGTCACCAGCTTTCTGAATGAAGATCTGGGGACTGCTCTGTGCCCATAATTACCCAAGCCAATTCCTTACAATAAATATCTTCACACACACACACGCACGCACGCACGCACGCACACACACCCCTCCTACTGGTTCTGTTTCTCTGGAGAACCTTGACTAACACATAGGAGAAGCTCGGTGTGGGGTATTTAGGAGCTCCCTGTCCAATATTCAAAATAATTCTGTAAACCTAGAACTACTCTAAAATACAATAAGTGGATGTAATATCTTTATCTGGGTGATGGTTACCCGGTGCATACACACGTAAAAATCCACTGAGCTTTACTTTCGTATACGTTGCTGAATGTATATTATACTCCAACTATTTAAAGTGGACTTAAGGTAAAAATCTCAACTGACAGCTTCTCTTGGAAAACCAGAAGATGCCGTAGCTCTAGCCTGCTCCAGCTGACAACAGTCAGTGGAGTTGGGTGGCAGGTGCCTCCTTTAGGCGGGGAACGGGCTCTTGGCTTGCACAGTTGCTGCCTGCTTCCTGTTCCTCCCAGGCCTGCTGCCTGCTCCAGCTGTGTCTGTTTGGAACTTCTGAGCTAACAGCCTTTCTGGGGTGGGAGGGCACGTGTGAGATTTGGGGGAACTGTGGGCACTTCTGATGCCAGCAGACACACGGCAGCCAATTAAGGTCATCCCCCCAACCATCCCCTCTCCCTTGCTCCAGGCACAGGGCCTGACAAGCTGGGGCCCGTGGGAAGGTGACCTTGAGCCTGCTCTGGTCTTCCCCTGGCACCTGTCCATCACTCTTCCCAGCCCCTGCAGAGGGGACAGACCTCTCAGGCAGCAATGCCATCTGTGCCGGCCAGTGGAGGGTGGTGGGAGGGAGTGTGGGCCATGGCTCCCAGACAAGCTGCAGGGCTGGGGCAACTCCTCCTCAGCCCCAAGCCTGCCAGACTGGCAGGAGAGATCACCCGATTGAGGATTAAGCATTAATTGTGATCTGCCAGTCAAGTGGTGCTGAGGTTGCGGCAGCCAGCCCTAGCACCTCGGGGTCCAAGCTCCAGGCTGAGCAGAGTGCCGGTGGCTGCCCGCCTGCTCTGTCTTAAGACCATCTTGTTGGCAGTAGCAATGCTGAGGACCAGCCACGGGCACTGAAAGCTCCTCCCCCTTCCTGACCTGGACATCAAGCCCATCATGCCTCCCGGCAGGTAGGAACGGCGTCTGGTCAGGCAGTGCTTGAGGAGGCTGAGGCCTGTCCTGGGTCTGCTCTGACCTGGAGGCGCCCTTTCTTGTTGGCACTGTGATTTCAGAGTCCCCAGGCCTGGGTGAAGTCCCACCTCCGCTTCATCCTAACCTGTGTGACTGTATGCCAGTTCCTCCCCGGAGCCTTCTGGTGCCAGGCAAAGGGGCCAGATCAGCCTGGGGGCAATGAGGGATCATGGCCAGTTTCTAGAGTGTGACAACACGCAAATGGCATTTCAGGAAGAAAAATCTGGCAGCACGCGCTGCATGGCCTGGAGGGGAGAGATGGCAGTGGAGCTGCGTGACCTCTAGCAAGTCACTGACACCCGGCCTCTGGGGTTCCTCAATATGGCACATGGGGTTACAAAGACCATGGCAGGGTTGGAATGAGGAGATGTGTCATTTGGTCTCCCCGGGAGGCAGACACCAAGCTGAAGTTAGGGATGCAAAAAACGAGGACGCACGGTGAAGCAGGATTGGGCAGACAGCTTCCGATTCGAGGCTGACCTGACCACACCTCGGCTAACCTGGAGGGAAGCTCGGAGCGGAGACCACCTATGTGCTCGGTCAGTGGCTGGGGGCTCCCGGGAAGAGTGAGGTATCAGCCCCAAAGCTGAGGTATGTCCTGAAGAGGCCTGTCAGCTCACTCACTGCTCCCAGCCGACCAGCAAGTTCCTTTTTGGAGGGAGCACCGCGCAGCACCCTTCTAAGAGGAAATGGGATGGAGCTTGGGAAAAGCCCTCAGGCACCTGCTCCTCTCATGTCATCCTGGGTCCGGTAGGAGCCCTTCACAGGATGAGGGGCCACCGCGCACCCAGCTCTGGGAGAAGCAGGTTGGGTTTACTCATCCGGGGACGTTTCCCAACACTTGCTCTGGGCTGGGTGCAGGATCCAGGGAGGGCCCCTACCCACCCAAAGTTCACAGTCGAGGGGACTTCACTTTTGGGGGCCAAATACCTGCAGGGTGAACAAGTGAGTGGTGAAAGCTGCTCAAAGATGCTTTATTGTCAGAGAAATAGAGACGGGCAAGGAGGCTTGGTGGACGAGTGGGGGTGGAGGTGAGGGCAGGCAAGGGCACTGCACACAGGCTGGGGCAGGGAGGAGAGGATGAGGGTCCCAGCTGGAGGCGAGGGGCTCCGGGAACACACTGGCAGGCAGTGGCTCTGGTGCCAAGTCCTGTCTGCTGCCTCCAGCTTCTGTACAGGCTCAGCGAGACATCATTCGCACAAACTCTGCCAGGACAAAGCCAACGTTTTCTGGTCTGCTCTCTGGACTCCCCAGGAGTGAGGCTAATATACTGGCCTTGAGGTGGGAGGGAGTGTGGTCAAGACAGGGCATGCAGGGGAGTCCCCTGAATCTGGTAGGGAATAGACCAGGAAGAGGGGCTTCATCTTACAGGGAAAAAAACCCAAATCTTGTAACTGAACCTATTTTCCTCTTTGCTTTGGCTGCTAGGAAGCCAGGAACACTCTGGGGCCTACCTTGGAGAATTTCTACACACTGATTTTCCTTGGCTTCCTATTCTTATTTAATCCTTTTTTCCCTCTTTTGGGAATGAAGCATAGAGAAAGAGCTGGGTTCTGGGTAGGCTGCCCGCATTCAGATCTTGACTCCATCCACTTTTGCTAAGCACTCATGCTTCCCTAAGAACCGACTTTCTTCTCCTGCTTATGGGGATAAGAGTTCCTTCCTCCTGGGTTTTCGTGATGATTACCTAGGAAAGGACACAGGCATGCTTAGCACAGCGCCTGGCACACACGGATTAAGGCTCTTCCTCCGTTAAAACCCTCCCAGGGCGAGCGGTCCTGAGCTTGGTGAGCGGGGGACGGTACCTTCAAAGTCGACCAGGCCGTCCCCGTTGAGGTCAATGTCACGGAAGATCTCGTCCACCTCCCGCTGGCTGAGCCGCTCTCCCAGCAGGGCCTTCAGAGCCGCCCGGAGTTCACCCAAGCTGATGCAGCCGTCCCTGTTGGTGTCGAACTGTGGCGGCGTTGGTTGCGGCATCAGGTCACAGACCGAACCGTTCATTCGTGCAGCCCCTCACTCACAGCAGACAAGCAGCCCCGCCCCCTCCAGCCCCGGTGACCCCACCTCCCGGAAGGCGTCCCGCAGCTCCCTGACGCCAATCATGTCCGCAGTCTCCGCCAGCAGCTTGGGGCCCATCAGCTCCAGAAAGTCGTCAAAGTCCACCTTCCCGCCACCTGGGGGCCACGCCCATCAGAGACCTGGGACCATCAGAGACCCCTGCCCAGCCCTGGCGCCCTCTGCCTTTTGTCCTTCCCTTCTGGTCTGTGTCCCTCTCCCCTGCCCCACTAAATGGGCCTTTCCCTCCCTCTTGGTCTCACAGGCTGGGTCATCTGTGTCTCCTGAGGGCTTTTCTTAATTTTTCTGAAGAGTTCAGTTGGGTTCAAGTCTTGGCTCCAATGATCTGACTTTGTGACCATAAGCAAGTCACTTAACCTTTCAGAGACTCAGTGTGGAGAATTTCTACACACTGATTTTCCTTGGCTTCCTATTCTTATTTAATCCTGTTTTCCCTCTGTTGGGAATGAAGCATAGAGAAAGAGCTGGGTTCTGGGTAGGCTGCCCGCATTCAGACCTTGGCTCCAACCACTTCCTTTGCTAAGCACCCACGCTTCCCTAAGAACTGACTTTCTTCTCCTTATGGGGATAATAAGAGTTCTGCCCTCATCTAAAAAGTGGGCACGATGGTCCTTGACTCACCCACATCCTAGGGGATGGTGAGATTCTCTGGAGGCAGAGAGCTTGCCTTGAGAATGACCAAGGTCCCGAGCTCTGGGGGCCAACCTGTGTAGACACCTCTGTTCCCTGGGCTGCCCAGCTGCCCTGGCCATGGGCATGGCCTCTGGAGAACTGGGGGTGGGGCAGGTCTCAGGCACATACTGATTTGCTGTGAAATCTCGATGAGCTCCATCTCCGTGGGCATGTAGCCCAGTGTCCGCATGCAGGCTCCCAGCTCCCCGCAGCCGATATAGCCGTCCCGGTCTCGGTCAAACTCCTGGAAGGCGGCCTGCAGCTCTGCCAGGCAGGGCAGAGTCAGTCCTTCCCCCACGTCACCCTGGACCCCATCCTGGATTGGACCTTCTCCCCTTGGTCCAATCATTTCCTCTTTCTAAACACCCATTTCTCTTTGCTGCCTCAGGGCCTTTGTACATGCTATTCCTTTAATTCATTCTGCAAATATTTAAGGAACATCTGCTATGTGCCAAGCTCTGCTCTAGGTACTGGGAATATGGCAATGAAGAAAGAAAAAGAAAGAAAAGAAAGAAAGAAAGAAAGAAAGAAAGAAAGAAAGAAAGAAAGAAAGAAAGAAAGAAAGGAAGGAAGGAAGGAAGGAAGGAAGGAAGGAAGGAAGGAAGGAAGGAAGGAAGGAAGGAAGGAGAAGAAAAAGAAAGAAAAAGAAAGAAAGGAAGGAAGGAAGGAAGAAGGAAGAAAGAAAGAAAGAAAAGAATGAACGAAAAAGAGAGGAAGGAAGGAAGGAAGGAAAGAGGAAGGAGGGAAGGGAGAGGGAGAAACAAATCCTTGACCTCATGGAGCTCACATTCTGGACACTCTCCCCTCCTCTTTGGTCCTTAAGTCACCTAATCAAGGAGGTCTTCCCTCTCAGTTCAGTCCCCTCTGGCCCATTTGTTCACTTCCTTGAGAGCACTTAGCACCATTTGTACTTGTAGTTGACTTATTGACGTCTGACTCCAGAGGACACAGGCCATATCTGTCCAGTTTGTCACGTTTCCCAGTGCTCAGCACTGGGCCAGGCACACAGTGGGCACCCAGGAAGTGTTCGCTGAATGAACAAATAAAAAAAGGGGACCGTGACCCACCTGGCAAGTGGGACCAGGGAACTGACAGCTGGGCGTTCTCTCAACCCCGCCCTGCTCAGTCTTGTCCCCATATTCTCGCACGGATGCCCTGCGGCCTTCCTGCTCCTCCTGGAGCGTGCTCAGGCCCCCACCCACTGCCCCGCACTCTGGAAATTCTAGTTCTTTCCCCAACCCTTTACCTTCAATCTCCTCTGGCCGCAGCTCCCGGTCCTGAGGGGACACAGAGAGGTTAAGAATTCCCTGGACCCCCCAGGCACCTGCATCCCTTCCTTCTTGTCCTTTGGGGCCCCCTACAACATGCAGGCACAGGGCCAGCAGTGACACTGCTCCGACCCATTCCTCCCACCATTCCTGTTGATGGACCTGGGCACCTGGCCCCTCTTCCCTGTTCCCCGTGCCCACCCTCCTCTAGGGCCGGAGCTCCATTAGCCGGAGATGGATCTGGGGTTGGGCAGAACCTTGGGCTTGGCCATGGGGGCCTCAGTGTCAGCATATGTCCCTCTTGTTCTCTCTGTCCCTCTCCTGGGAGCCCTGTCCCCTCCCTGACCATCCTCTTGGTGGCTGTCTCTGCCATTTCTCTGGATTGTTCTCGCCCCCCTCTTCTTTCTTTCCTGGCATGTTTCCCTGGGTCTCCCCCGTGTTTGATCCCATGTCTGTTTCTCCACTCCTCTCTGCCCCTTACACCCCTGGGTCTGTGTGCTTTGCTCTGAGATCCCCACTCAATCCTCTCCTTCCACTCAAGGAGAAGGTGGGCACGGGCGGCAGGCAGGTGGTGACCGTACATACGAGCTGGGTGGCGGCGATGCTGGGCCGCAGGAAGATGCAGGCAGGCCCCACCAGGCTACTGAGTACAGAGTAGCAGCCCTGAACACCCGGCCCAGGGCTCCTCTGCTCCTTGGGGCTGGGGCCCAGGCCATGGCGGGACCCCCTTGGCGGGGAGCCAGGCCACTGCCAGCAGTCCTGCAGCAGAGTCGGCCATGAGCTGGGACAGTGACCCCTCTCCCCCCTCCCTCACCAGCCTCTCCCGTCGTTAGAACCCAGCACAGAACAGTGGACCCTTACCATCAGCAACACTCTATGCTGGAAGGGTCCACCCCCTCACTGTTCAGTTGGGCAAACCGAGGCCCGGAAAAGGCAAGAGACTTGGCCACGGTCACTCAGAAAGCCAATGGCAGAGTGAGACCCTGAGCTCATGTGCTGAGTCTCCCAGGCCAGGACTGACTAGCAGAGGGCAAGGGTAGCAGCAGGGATGGGGCAGTTGAGTGGGCAGCTGGGGGCCCTGACGAGCTTTGGCAGGGGAAGCCCAGTGGCCTACAGGAGCCAAGACCAGGATGGGCCAGAGTCTGGGGGCTGCCAGGGAAAATCTCGGTCTAGGGTGGTGGGAACCCACCCCTCCATCCCCCAGCTGCGCTGTAACCCCAGCTCAGCCTCTCACAGGGCTCTGCACCACCCCCCACCAGAACCTTTCAGGGTCCAGCCAGCCTCCTGGCCTTGGCTTTCCCCCTTGACACTCCTACCTTAGGCCCCTGGTGTTGGGGCCGCTTGGCAGAGTTTCCCATGGGCCCTTGAACCATGCCAGGCCTGGAGTCCTGGGGGTAGCCCAGGGCTGGGCCTCAGCGGATGCTGTGGGCTCCCACCAGCCCCCAGCCACTCCCAGTGAGAGTCTGGGAGCACTGCAGGGGATTTTCCTAGGGTTTTGTGGGGGAGATCGGGCGTGGGTGGGCAGGCGGGGAGCCTTGGGCACAGGGGCTTGGGTCCTAATCTGGGATTATCTCTGAGCATCTCTGCTGGTGAGGGGGGCCACTCGGGGCATAAGGCCCCCCTGGGAGGCATAACCTCCCCATGCTCACTCCTGAGGGTCTTCCAGACACCCCGTCTCCAGGACCCTCTCCCCCCACCACTACCCCTAATCTCTTCTAATCAGGAGAGATTTAATGTCTTCAGAAGCAGGGCCCGGAACTGGGAGGAGGAAACCAGGAGACTTCTGTGCTAGAGCAGGCTGGGTCATCTCTCCCCAGAACAGCAGACCCAGGAAGCCCCTGGCCCTCCCTGTCGGACCCTTGCTCTCACCCCAGAGCATCCACCCAGCCAGCCTGCTCGGCACACCTGCCTGGACCTGCCCCCTGCCCCTTGTACTTGGGCAAGGAGCCGAGGGCAGCTGACTTTGGGCTCTGTGGGCTGGAAGCAGGCCTCAGTGAGGGCAGAGGTGGGGAGGGATGCCAGCCTCCCTCCTGGACAGCTGAGTGACTGCTGACCCCTCTGTCACTGTGCACGTCCAAGGTCCCCTCCCTGGGCTCAGCCCTGGGTTGGTCCAGCGGGCCCCGGTTGGGGTGTGGCATCCCCACTGTTCTCTCACGGTCCCCCAGTTCAGGATGGCTCCATACCCCGGCCCCCTTTACCTGCCCGTAGGCGGCCTGCACCTGGGTCTCCAGCTCCTGGAGGAGCGCCCGCCGTCTGGTGGCTGCTGGGTTGGCAGGGGCCTGGCTAGGCCCTGGAGTGCCCTCGGAGGGGCTGGGGTCCCCCGTGGGGAGGCTGCCATCTGCCGGGCCCTGGGGAAGGGCCATGGAGACAAGGGCTTGGCACCTCCCGCTGGCTGCGGGGTACTGCCCCACTCCGCTGTCCAGGGTCCTGCGGAAGGACAGCTTAGTGGGCAGCTGTGGATGTGGTCCCCACAGGGTCCCTGCTACTCTTCTCCCTGCTCCTCGCTCCGCGGGCTGATGGCCCCCAGGTCCTCCAAGGTTCCTGTCTTTCCTAGCTCCCCAAGCCCCTCACACAGCCCCTACCTGAAATCCTAGCCTTCCCCTGAGCTGCCGCCCTCATGCTGGCCACAGGCTGCGCCCCGGGGCCCCTCGGCATCACACCAGCCTCTCTGGTTCCTGGGCTCTGCGTCTCCCCACATCCTCTTCCACCTCTGATTCTGTGTTGTTCTCTGCCCCCCTCTGTCCCCTCTGCTCCATGGGTGTCTCTCTTTGTCAGTCTCACCTGCCCTCCCCTCTCCACCCCCTGCCCTCTGTTGACAATCTGTCCAGCTGTGTCTCTGTGGGTCTCTCTGCCCACTCATGCCCCATTTCTTTGTCACTTCCCTCCCTCTGCTGCGTGAGACTATTTCTCACATTGGTCTGTCTTTCTGTCTGTCCATCCTTGCCCTTCCTATTCTCCCCACCATCCCCCCTGCCCAGGATGGCTCCTGGATTCTGGAAAGACCATCCCCCCCAAGTCCTGCCCCAGACCTCCCCCCTTCTCCCCACTCAGAGCCCCGGGGTACCTCTGCACCTCCCACTTAGCTTCTGCCAACCTCGTAGGCCAGCAGCCGGCCGTGGCCTCTTGTGCCCCCTTGTTATGCCCCGGCCCACTTACCGCGCAGCTGCCTGCCCCTCACCTCTCCGAATGAGGTCAGTCGTCCTGCCCCGGCCCTGCTCCAGGGCCCTCATGATTTATTCACCTGCCCTCCGCATCAACCTTTGTCCAAGGGAACCAGATCCCACCAGGCACCTGCCATCTGAGCTGGTGGCTCTGGCCTCTTTCGGCCACTCACGGCCATCCATTCACGTATTCCTTTTGCAAACATACGAGGTCTGCCGGGATGCAGCCCCGGGCCGGCTGCTGGGGCCACATGACAGACCCCGTCTGCCCTGAAGGCCCTGCTCTCAGGCACATCTAATTCAGAAAAGGGCCGAGAGACAGCCTCCAAGTGCTTGGGGGCACAGACTCAGGCATCAGGAAGGCTTCATGGGGGAGAAGGGGGGATGGGGCGGCATTCTAGGCTTTGCCCACCAATGTTTAGCTTGGCCCTGGGCAAGTGCCAGCATCCCCGGCAGGGATCAGCTGTGAACGGGCACCGGCATCCAGCAGGGTCTGTGGGTGGAGGCCCTCAGGAGGGAGGCAGGGGTGGAAGTCCCTGGAAAGGGTGATGGTGGCCAGAGGCTGGAGGAAACTTCAGAGACTGAGTCTTCAGCAAATGTTGGTGAAGCCCCCGCTGTGTGCCTTCCCGGGTGCTAGGAACCAGTCCCTGCCTCAGGCCGGCTGTGGAGGAGCAAGGGCAGGGGAGGGCCTGACAGGCAGTCAGGGGGACCCTGCGGTGACGGGGGCTGAGGCAGTGACCTGTGAGCCAAGGTCAGAGGGATGAAGGGAGTGACCGCATGAAGACGGGTGGCCATGCAGGCAGAGGGGACATCTTCCACAAAGCCCTGGGCAGGTCTGAGGGTCTAAGGAAAGGCCAGGGTTGAGAGGCGAGTGGACGCCGGCCGGTGGTCTAGGGTGGGAAGGGCTCATTGTGACCATTCACATTGATCATTTGAGGGCTCAGCTTCAGCATCCTTCAGCCCCTCTGCACCCCGGGTCACATCTCCTCCCGGAGGCCAGGAGTGCCCTGCCTCCCCGGAAGCACAGCAAACATCCCTCAGAGACAGGGATGCTCCTGTTTTCTGCAAGGTCATAGAAAGGGCCTGCAGTCCTGGCTTCCCCCATGCATTTGCTGTGTGACCCTAGGCAAGATATTTCGCCTCTCTGAGCCTTAGTTACCTAATCTGGAAAGTGGAGGTGGACCTAGTATCTGTCTCATGGTGCCTTTGTGAAAATTAAATGATAAAAGGCCTAGCAGGTTCCCAGCGCATAAGAAGCGTTCAAAAAATGGTGGATGTCACATGTGATGAAAGATTCCACGTCTAAATAACCATCTAAGAAGGTGGGAAGTGTTGAGAAATGTGTGTCCCAAAGTATAAGCCAAAGGAGTGGGAACTATAACTGGTCAGGGAATAGTGGGTAGAAGTATTTTCAATGAAGGAGCAAAGCCTTCGTGTCCAGCTCCAGTGTCCAGGATGGCCAGGTGGATCAGTGGTGGACAAATGAATGGATGGATGGTTGGGTGGATAGGTGGGTGGTTGGTTGGGTGGGAGGCTGACTTGATGGATTGGTGTTTGAATGGTTGGTGCTTGGAAGGATGGACGATTGAGTAGCTGGCTGGATAGATGGACAGACAGATGGATGGCTGGATGGATGAATGGATGGACAGGTGGGTTGCTGACTGGATGGAAGGATAGGTAGGTGATGTGACGGGCTAGTGGTTAAATGGTTGCATAGACAGATGGACAGTTGGCTGGCTGGATGGGTGGGTGAATGAAAAGATGGATGGATAGACAAGTCGAGGATGACTGGGTAGGTAAATGAGTAGTAGGTGAGTAAATGGAGAGGTGGATGTCTTTTGTTCGTTTTTTTTTTTAATTTTTATTTATTTATGGCTGCGTTGGGTCTTCATTGCTGTGCACGGGCTTTCTCTGGTTGCGGTGAGCAGGGGCTAGTCTTCGTTGCAGTGCACGGGCTTCTCTTCTCCTTGCGGTGGTTTCTCTTGCTGCAGAGCATGGGCTCTAGGCACGTGGGCTTCAGTAGTTGTGGCACGCAGGCTTCAATAGTTGTGGCTCGCAGGCTCTAGAGCGCAGGCTCAGTAGTTGTGGCGCACGGGCTTAGTTGCTCTGCGGCATGTGGGATCTTCCCGGACCAGGGCTCAAACTTGTGTCCCCTGCACTGGCAGGCGGATTCTTAACCATTGAGCCACCAGGGAAGTCCCGAGAGGTGGATGTTTTGATGGACTGCTGGTCTAATGTTTGGTTGTTGGATGGCTGAATGATCGGGTAGGTGGGTGTATGGATGGACAGATAGATAGGTGGAGGTGGGTAGATGGCTGGGTGGATGGACTGCTGGTGTAGGTCTTTACAGTCTTCATTCAAAGAGTCCATTAGGCTGGAGACCATATCTTATCTATTTCAGGGTCTCCCATGATGTCCAGCCCACTCAGTGCTGAGACACACTAATTAATGTGTGAATAAAGACTTTTTCTTTATTCACCTATCCACCCAGGAAGTGGGGACTTCCCTGGCGGTCCAGTGGTTAAGACTCTGCGCTTCCAATGCAGGGGGCTCGGGTTCGATCCCTGGTCGGGAAACTAAGATCCCACACACTGCACAGCACAGCCAAAAAAATTAATAAATAAAAATAAAAACAAAACCCAATAAGAATTTCTAAAAAAAAAAAAGATGTGTCTATTTATCTCCTCCTACTCTGAGCTGAGCTGTGATTCCTCTGATGGCAAACGACGTCTCCTTCTCTACTCCGTTCCCTACAAGCCAAACCCAGGCTTGGCACCTGGTAAGCACCATACACAGATCCATATTGAGACACCACTTCACACTCGCCAGGATAGCTAAAGTGAAGAAAGACAGACAATAACAATAGGTGAGGATGTGGCGAAGCTGGAACCTTCACATGCTGCTGTTGGGTTTATAAAATGGTGCCGCCACTTTGGAAAAGAGTCTGGCAGTTCCTCAAAATGAGTTACCGTATGACTCAGCAGCTTCAGTCCTCGGTACGTACCCAAGGGAATTGAAAACGTCAGTTCACACAAAAATCTGTACGCAAATATATATAGCAGTGTTACTCATAGTCAAAAATTGAAACAATCCAAATGTTCATCAGTGTATAAATGGGTAAGAAAAATGTGTATATCCAACCAATGGAATATTATTCGGCCATAAAAACGAATGATGTACTGATGCGTGCTACAACACAGATGCAGCTTGCAGACACTCTACTGAGTGAAAGCAGCCAGACGCGAAAGGCCACATAGTATATGATTCCATTTACATGAAAAATCCAGAAGGGGCAAATCCATAGGGACAAAATACATTAGTGGTTGTCAAGGGATGGGGGAGTGGGGTTGAGGAGTGATGGCTAATGGGTACCGGGTTTCTTTTCGGGGTGATGAAAACGTTCTGAAATTAGTGGTGATGATTGCACAGCACTGAATATACTAAAACCCACAGAATGTACCCTTTATAAGGGTGAATTTTATGTAGCAATAAAGCACTTATAGATATTTTAAAACCCACCAAAGACAGGTGCTGATATATACGTGGACTGGAGGTGGGGGATGGACCCAGCGAGGTGCCTGCCCCATTTGGCTTCTCAAGCTGTGCTTCTGGGCCCCAGAGGAGGAGGCCATAGGGTGGCCACAGAGCTAGACCACAGGCTGGGCCGGTGGAGCCAGAGGGCTGTGGGTAAAAGCAGCCACTGAAACACCACAGCGGAGTGTCAAGCCAGCCTGGCGGACAGCTTCTCCAGGGGACCCGAGGAGTATGATAGCTGGAGGGTGTGTGAGCTGGCAGGAGGCCGGCCCGCTGGATGGCAGGGTGCCTCCCACGCTCCCAGGTCTGGGACGATGGTGCACAAAAGGAGCGCATGCGTGCTCCAGGCCAGAGCAGGTGGCGGAAACTTGCTGAACCTTGGTGTCCTCTTCTGCATAATGGGAACAGGAATCCCTCCCTCCCTCCCTCCCTCCCTCCCTCCCAGGGTGTGATGGAGATGACATGAAACCATTTATACAAAAGCTCTTTGTAAGCTGCTAAGTGCTGGGCAGATGTTACTCCAGCTGTGAGTCAGGGATAGATCCCGGCTCCTGGGCCACCTCCCCCATCCGCTCCCAGCCCCAGGCAGCTGTGGGCTCCAATGAGGCTAAGAAGTGTTCCTGATAAACTGCATTTGGTGTTTTCCCATGCTTGCGGTGGATACGTCTACACCTGGACACCTTCCTCTTTCCTCGTGGCTCTGACAGGAAAACCAGGCTGAGATGGGCCAGGCTCAGTTAGGTCCCAGTTCCCAAGGAGGACCGCCCCCTGCCCCCCCGCGCCCCTCCAGTACCAGGAAGGGGCAGCCAGAACAGGACTGTGGGTGCAGAGGGGCCCGCAGGGAGACAGGAACGGGCTCTGCCTGGAAGGACGCAGCCGTCCCAGGTCCAGGAGGTCCTGCTCATTCGTCTGCCTCTTTCCATCTGCCATATCCCCAGGCTCAGTCTGTATTTGAAGAGTACAGAGCACTTCGACTCAGTCAAAAAACGGTTTAGAGACTACAAGGCCTTGCAGAAGAAAGAATGAGGGTTAAAAGTGAGGCCCCTGAAGCCAACCAAACGTGTTTACTAGCTGTGTGACCTTGGGAAAGTCGATCTGTGCTTCAGTTCCCTCCTCTGCAAAATGGGATCTGAACAGGACCAAGTCTTAAGGTTGGAATATGTGTAAAGTTCTCAAGGCAGCCCTCAGTCCCTAAGGGTTTGCTCTTATTATCAAGGAGAGAGGATGCGGAAATGGGTGTTTATTGAAATAGCATCCATTCAAGCAAAAAGCATTTATGGAGCACCTACTGTGTGCTGGTGCTGGGGTGCTCAGTCCTGGCCCTCTGGGGACCCTGAGGATGCTGTGTGTTCGGGGTCGGTGAGCAGGTGTAGCGACTGTGTGCTGCTAAGTGTGGGTGCCTCTTGTAAAGCCACTGTGCATCAGGCAGGGTGCACCCCTGCAGAGGGCTGGTGCGCCCCTCCAGCCCTGCTTCACCACAACCACACCTCGCCCCGACCAAGATCAAGATCCGCTCGGTGGTGCCTTGGCGGATTCCTGGGGTGGGGCGCAGGGTGGAGCAGGACCTTAAATATGAGGCCTGCGGGTCCTCCCCACTTCCTGCCGCACTTGCACTCCGCCGCCGTCAGTGAGTACGGTCTGGACCGGGTGGGGGGAGGGGCCGGCTGAGACACCCCCTCTCCTAGCAGTCCGACCCCCAGACTGCCTGCCTGCGGGGGTCCTCCTTCATCGTCCCGTCTGTCTGTCTCTCCTAGTGCCGCCCTACACCATCGTCTACTTCCCGACCCGAGGTGCGGCCGCTGCTCCTTTAGGAGGGCGAAGGGCACAGACAGGGGCCCCAGCAGGACCTCCAGTCTGGACAGCCCGCGGCGGAGGCGGAGGCGGGACCCCCCGGGGGGCGGGGCCGGGATCTCGGGCCGGGCCTCATCCTCTCTGGGGCCAAGGGCGGGGCGCTCTAGCCATCGTCTCTGGTCCCTTCCTGGGGCGCTGTGGGCTGGGTCTGCCTCCCTGTCCTCCCCCCCCCCCCCCCCCCCCCCGCCCCCAGCAAGACACGCCGGGGGCTCCACCCTTTCTCCACGGTCCGTCTGCTCCGCAGCAGGCTCGGGGGCTAGAGTTTGTCCTGTGCCCGAGTCCAGTTCCCGTACTCCTGACTTGCCCAGGGCGCTGCGAGGCTGGGGCCTCTGCCCATCCCCACACCCCGTCCTCCCCTCCCCCAGGGCGCTGTGAGGCCTTGCGCATGCTGCTGGCCGACCAGGGCCAGAGCTGGAAGGAGGAGGTGGTGACCAAGGAGTCCTGGTTGCAGGGCCCACTCAAGGCCTCCTGTGTGAGTGACGGCGCCCAGGCAGCAGTTGGGCCTTTACGGGGCAGCACGAGGGTGCGGGGCAGCTGAGCTCAGCGTCCCTCACCAGCCCTCCCCCCTCCCAGCTGTACGGGCAGCTCCCCAAGTTCCAGGATGGAGACCTCATTCTGTACCAGTCCAATGCCATCCTGCGACACCTGGGCCGCTCCTTTGGTGAGTCCTGAGGTCGAAGGCAGCCCAGTCCAGAAAAGCACCTGAAGGGTCCCGCCAAGATGTCCTGGGGCCTGAGTTGCTGCCACCGGTCCTGTGGCTGGAGGGCAGGCCACGTGGCCCTAGCGGAAGGGGCAGGGCCTGGGTTAGGAGGGTTCTGGGTTATAGGGCTGGGGCTGCCGGTCCCCCCGGGCAGAGGCCATACAGGTCTGGCTACCCTCCAGCCAGTCAGCACCACATGGGTTCACTGTGCCTGTTTCCTGGATGACAGCTCAGAGGCAGCCACCAGCCGCCCCGTGTGTGCTGCTCTAGGCTAGAGCCACTGTGGGTGTGCCCAGGAGCTTCAGAGTAGACCTCCTGCCCGTTTCTTCCTGCTCTGGCCTCACCTGAATCTGGAAAACCCACGCACACAGTGAGCAGGCCTGTGGCCTGTTTCAAGGGTGGCGGGAATGTGGCTTAGGGAGGTGGCTGCCTCTTCATTGGCTATCTTGGTGGGGAGGGGGGTGTCCCAGGAGGACGGAAGAGCGGTGGGATGAGCCAGGTCCAGGCCCACCCTAACTTCTGCAGCCCCAGGGTGAGAGGACAGAGGCCTCCAGCCGCGGCCTGCTTCCCCGTCTCTCGCCCCACGCTCTCCTGCACTCCGAGGGACACGCCAGTCTGCAGAGCCAAGTGCTGTCCAGGCCCCGCAAGCGGCCACTCCTCTGGCCTAGGGAAGCATGATCAGAGGCTTGGCCCACACTTGCAGGGGGACAACCCGGAGGAAGGGCTTGGGGCCATGTGGGCAGGGAACTTCTGACTCCCAGGGACCCAGGGTGTGGTCTCAAAGACAAGCGTGGGCTTCTGCTGGCTGTGTTCCTTGGGCTCGTGGAGATGGGAGCAGCAGAGTTGGGCAAAGACGACCCTCCAACGCAGGGTACCTGGTTTCCCAGCCCTGAGGCCTGCGGGCTTCCGGGGGAGAGGGGAGCAGCGGGGCCCCAGCCTGGACAGAACCTGACCCTCTGCCTGGCCGCTGACCCAGGGCTCTACGGCAAAGACCAGCGAGAGGCGGCGCTGGTGGACATGGTGAACGACGGTGTGGAGGACCTCCGCAGGCACTGCAGCCACATCATCCATCACGGCCATGTGAGCAGGCCGGGCTTGCACTCAGGGCCGGTGCTGGGGGGCCGCCCGGGCCGTCACGGGCATCGCTCCCTTTCACAGGAGGAGGACAAGGCCCAGTATGTTCTGGAGCTGCCGGGGCACCTGAAGCCTTTTGAGAGCCTGCTGTCCCAGAACCGAGGGGGCCAGGCCTTCATCGTGGGTGACCAGGTGAGTGCTGGGTCCAGCCCGTTGTAGGTCCATTTCTCAGAAGGGCAAACCGAGACCAGAGCAGGGCCATGACTGGTTCACTGGAGTAGTCAGAGTTCTGAGCCCCAGTAGCCCCTCTCTCTCTTGACCCTATTCAAACCCCCTCCCGCCCCCTGCCCTGCAGATCTCCTTCGCCGACTACAACCTGCTGGACCTGCTGCTGAGCCACCAGGTCCTGGTCCCCGGCTGCCTGGACTCCTTCCCCCTGCTCTCGGCCTACGTGGCCCGCCTCAGCGCCCGGCCCAAGCTGCAGGCCTTCCTGGCCTCCCCGGAGCACGTGAACCGCCCCATCTTTGGAAGCCGCAAGATATGAACCCGCTTGGCCTCCCCTGGCAGACGGGCTGCCCTTGGGACCAATAAACACGGTGAGAGGAAAGCTGTGCTGTGCTCACTGAGGGACCGGCTGGCCACAGGGGGCCCTCTGCCCCTTCCCAGGCTGCGTCTCGGAAGGTGAGGGCTGGGCTGGGCCCTGGAAAAGCCGCAGGTCCCCAGAGCTGCCGGGAGACAAAGAGGAGTTCCAAGTCCAGAGAGGAAGATGAGATCCCAAACCTCAAAGATCTACCCTGGACAACTTCCTGCAGGAGGGGGTTGACCCCCCCCCCCAGGGGTACTCATGGTTATGGCAACCTGGGAACCATCTCCATCTGGGAGAAGGGCCGCCGTGTAGGGAACAGACGGTCCCTGACAGCTGTGTGATGAGTTCTGTCGTCCGGCACAGGCAGGGCGCTTGGTCTCTGCGCACTCAGGTGCTGTGCGCACACGCCGCTTGGGAGTGACACGCACGCTCGGGTGTTTCACCCGAGTGAGTGTTGACGTTGTCCATTCTCTGTGTCCCCCACAGTCACCTGCGGGCAGGGCCCAGGTGCACGGCCGAAGGCAGACCTGGGAGCTCTGGACGCACCATGCTGCTTGGGAAGCCGGGAGTGGGGGGTGGGGGGCGTGGTCAAGGGTCTCCTCCAGCTCCTGGAGCCTCTGTCAGCCCTTGGCGGGAGCACCCTGCCACCTGCCCGATCCCAGCCCATCTCTCCCCTCCCGAAAGACCGTGACTGCCTCCTGCCTCCTGTGGCACCCTCAGCCTGTCCGGCCCCTCCCGCTGGCTCTTTGGACAACGTGGAGTCAGATAATTCCAGAATGCCTGGCACTCCCAGTGCAGAGCTCTCATGGCTTCTTGCTGCAAAGTCCGCAGCCAGAGGAGCCTGCCAGGCCCTCCTAGAAATGAACTCTTTGGTCTCCAGAACATTCCCCACCCCCCTGCCCGGTTCACCCTTAGAGCTGCTCTCAGCTCTCCGGACAGCCCAGCCCTCCCACCCCTCCCAGCCTTTGTCCCTGTGGTCTCCTCCGGCCCCCTACTCTCCCGCCACCCCCATGGCCACACCCCTTCAGCCCTCAGCCTGCTGCCCCTCCGCTGTGGCCAGGTGCCCTGGGCACTTCCCCCTCTCCTGTAGCTCCGCTCTGTGGGGTCTGGCCTGCCCAGTGGTCTCCGCTCCAACCCTCCTCCTTTGAGGTCAGAGAGCCGATCGGGTTAATTTCTGTATCCCCCGCCCCCAGGTGAGGTGCTGACTCACCTTTACCGTTAGGAAATGGGTGTGCAAGCACCAGCAAGAACTGCCTCTTTGTGTCTGGGACTCTACCTCCATGGGGGAGGCCGCAGGGCCTCAGTAGTGCCCCTCTCACCCCCATCAACTGAGCCTGTTTCATAAGGGTCTCCTATCACAGGCCTGTCCCAGTTCACAGACCTGGTGGCCCCGCTCCATTCTGGCCCCATACTGGGGACTTCTCGCACTTAACCCCCTCAAGGGAGGAAACCCAGACTCAGAGAGGGAAGGCAGCTTGTCCAAGGCCACACAGCTTATCAACGGGAGAGCTGGAATTCAAACCCAGGGCTGAGGAACTCCTAGGCGGTCCTCGGAAAGGGAAGAAGGGAGGGGGCTGGGGCCAAAGGAGTGGGCAGGAGGCCAGTTTCAGGAGCAGGAGTGACTTAGGCCCAGGCAGGTGTCAGAGGCTCCGGCAGGTGGGCAGGGGCACTGATGGCCACTGTGGAGGCCTTGCCTGCCAGCAAGGACTTGGAGTTGACCCTGGGGCACAGGGGTCACCGCAGGCTTTTGAGCAGAAAGGACTCTTAGAAATCTGAGCCTGTAAGTGCTCAGGGAGCCTCAGGCATCACCTAAGTCTACACACTCACCTGACAGACAGGGAAACAGAGGTCTGGAGAGCGGAATGACTTCCCAGGTTCGTGGGCAAGTGAGTGGGTGGGCCGTGGGGATGTCCTGGGCCTGATGCTCCTGGTCTGGGTGCCTGGCTGCCCCTTAAAGGAGCCTCTGCCTGAGAGACTCTAGCAGAAGCCTGGGGAAGAGGGTCTTTTGTGCATTAGATTTGGGGGGCTCGTGGGCAGTTTTGGTTTCTTTGGGTGGGAAACCCCCAGGAAGGCCCACTGGTCTCGGAGAGGACAACATAGAACCTGAGTCCCCATTGCCCTGGAGGCAGAGATTGGGCCACGGGGGTTCACGGCACAGGTAGAGAGGACAGTGGCCAAGCGAGTCCACAGAGCAGGCTTGGGGGACACGCGGGCGTCCTGCAGGTCTTGGGACAGTGGGAGGAAAGTTACTCTTTTGAAAACTTCCTGGGGCCTCCTTGGTGGTCCAGTGGTTAGGATTCCGTGCTTCCACTGCAGGGGGCGTGGGTTCACTCTTTGGTCAGGGAACTAAAGTCCCACATGCCATGCAGTGCGGCCCAAAAATAAATTAAAAAAAAAAGTTAATGTCAGCACAATGTTAAATATCCTGATTGCGATCAAGTCAAAGCCACGGGAATTTTAGAAGCAAGAGTACAGGTCACGTCCAGCCACTGGCCTGCTTTGCTGTTTGCTTTCATGGCTGAGAGGCTGGAAACCAGCTCTGCAAACATGCGGAGATGAAACCAGGGAGAGCACGAACAACTGGGAGGCTCCACTCACCGACCCTATGGAGACGTTTACCCCCAAGAACTGCTGAGGGTTTGTCCCAGAAGTGCTTTCGGCAACAAAACTTGAACTCCACATCTTCCCATTGGAAGACTTTGTTTGGACCGGGGGTGCCTTTGCATCTCCAGATGGGATTTTCCACAAGGTCAGGAAGGTAGCCCAGGATCCCGCGAGCTTTGCTTGCCGTCCCTTCAACCTATTTGCATGAGCCGTGTTCTTAAGAGAAGCACCCAGGGGAGAAAATAAAACGAAGGCTTTTGGCTCACCCATTGGCTGCATCCATGACTGGGTTCTGGCTCAAAAGGGTGTCAACAATGAGAAAGTGGTAGCTTCTCAAAGATTCAGGCTCAGTACGTTTAAGTCTTCAGATAGACCTACGGATTAGGCCACACCTATGGAAAGTTACCATTTTGAGGGTTTGAAGCAGTGGCTTTTTCCTGTTATTCCAAAAATAGGGCAACTGGGACTTTGGCTCATCAATTCGGCCAAGGCAGAGTTAGACACACAACTGGGATGACGGCTCAGCTCTGACCTGGCAATGTCTGTGTGCATCTCCTCCTCCAACCCTGCCAGCCCCCATCATCCCCTGCCGATACCAGGCCCTGTCCTCCAGACACATGTGACCCAAGCCCAGCTAGTCACTAAGCCCCAGCCCCAGGCACAGTGCGTGGTCCGAGGTGTGAGCCCTCGCAGGGAGCTGGGCCCATCAGAGTCCCTCCCTGGCCCAGCCTGGACAGCGCTGGCCAGGCGCCAGGAGCTCCCTCTGCGACCAGAGCTTGCTTTTCTGTACAAGAGTCTGTGACGATGTGACTTTGGAGCAGACTGTGGGGTTGTTTACAGCTGAGAGAGTGGAGCGTGTGTGTGTGTGTGTGTGTGTGTGTGTGTGTGAGAGAGAGAGAGAGAGAGAGAGAGAATGAGTTTTTTTAGGCCACAATTCCAGTCCCCTAGAGGCCAGATCCACTCTCTCCTTCCCCTGGTTTGTTTATGGGGCCCCAGACATAAGTTGAGGTGAGTTTCTGTGACTTCAGCTGAAAGAGACGGTGATAGTTTCCAAATATGTACACAAACCCTTTGACGATTTTCCCCTCAGAATTCGGAACCAATCTCCTACCCCTTGAGTGTGACTGGACTTAGTGACTTGTTTCTAATCACAGGTGTGGAAGAGATGGTTGTGGGATGTGCAGGACGAGGTCGTGGAAGGTTCTGTGGCTTGCTCCTGACTCCCGCTCTTGGGTCACCAGACGCCCATCATGAACACACTCAAGCAGCCCTGGTGATAAGGAACCGAGGCTTCGTGCCAAAGCCAGCGCTGAATCACCATCCATGTGAGCAAACTGTCTAGAAGGGACTCCTTACCCTGCCTCGCCCGTTTCTTTCCATGGGAACCACAATAGAGACTTCTGCCCACAGTTCCCCATCTTTCTCTGCCTCTTGATCGACCCTGGTGCGTCTTCAGGCCGCCAACCCCCCACCCCAGCGTGGCATGCCTCGTTCTCCTGGGATCTGTGAGAAACAAACTCTCATTTCGATGGTAGTTGCCTCTTGATCTGTTGGCCTCGCCACACCTAAATAATAATAAAACCTAGATTTAAAACAGAGACCCTGGGCAGCAGCTGCCCGGCCAAACCACTCCCAAATTTCGGACTCAGAAATGGAGATAATAAGCGCTTACTGCTTTAAGTAGCTAAATCTTGAGGTCATTTGTTAGGCAGCAATAGATAACTAATACAGAGTTGGTACCAGGCCAGCACCATCCAGCCCCAGCGTGGAATGAACGTGGAGCAGATTTTAAGCTTCACAAAGCAAGGCAGGTGCTTTACAATGTGTTAATTTCAGGTGTAGAGCAAAGGGATTCAGTTATACGTACATATGTATTCTTTTTCAGATTCTTTTCCATTTAGGTTATTACAAGATACTGAATATAGTTCCCTGTGCTCTACAGTAGGTCCTGTTGTTTATCTATTTTATATAGAGTAATGGATGTAACCATATTCGTTGTTTGCTACCTAACAAACCACCCCAACATGTAGTGGTTTGAAACAACTCTCATGTCTTATTCCTGCCAGTTCTGTGGCTTGGTCAGATATCTCTTCTGGTCTGGACCAAGTCACCTGGGGCTGGATGGTCCAGGTTGCCCTCATTGTCACCACCTCGGCCTCAGTGAGATGCCTGGGACCTCCATCCACATGACCCCTTATTCTCTCAGAGGCCTGCCCGGAACTGGATAATGTGGAAGTTTTCCAGCAGTAAGAGAGAGCAAGCCTCAATGCGGAAGTGCTTCTCAGACCCCTGCTGGTGTCACTTTTGTTAATATTCCATTGACCACAGTAAACCACACTGCCAAGCTCAGATCACAGGAGGTAGAGACATTCTTTAGCTCTTGATGGGACAAGGGGCAGATTCACCTTGCAGGGGGGCTTGTGCAGGACAATGGGAAGAACGTGGGGTCAGTTTGCCATCAGCCACCAATGCTTTCAGGCAGAAGGTGAATGATCACAAGAAGAACAGAGGTACAAGAAAGCAAGCGAGCCAAGAGGTGACCATGTGAGTCATTTTCAGGGTAACCGCAAACGACTAGAAACAGAGCGTATGTCACATAAACTAAGAGTAAAGAAACATGGAAAAAAATACTCAACCAATCCAAAAGAAGGCAAGAAAGAAATGAAAGAGAACAGAACAGGCAGGGCAAATAGCACAAAATAAGACAGGTTGAAACACGGATATATATTAGCAATTAAACTGAATGTAAATAGACTGTCCACACAAATATGCCCAATTGATTCTTTACAAAGAGGCAAAAACAATTCAACGGAGGAAAGGTAGCCTTTTCAACCAGTGGTGCTGGAGCAATTAGACTGCCATAGGCCCCAAAATGGGAGAAAATGTTCAGGATCTAGGGCCAGGCAAAGAGTTCTTAGACTTGACACTAAAAACGTGACCCACACAAGGAAAAATCGATAAATGGGACCTCATAAAAATGAAAAAGTTTGCTCTGCACAATGCCCTATTAAGAGGATGAAAAGACTAATTATAAGTGGGAGAGAATATTTGCAAACCATATATGCAACTAAAAACTAGTATCTAGAATATGTAAAAAAACTCTTAAAACTCAACAGGTAAAACCCCCCCCCCCCGCAATTCTACTTGAAAATGGGTAAAAGACATGAAGAGACAGTTCACTGAGGATGATACAGATGGAAGATAAGCACATGAAAATGTACTCAACTTCATCAGCCACTAAGCAAATGCAAATTAAAGCCACAATGAGATATCACTACACACACTTCCCTGGTGGTCCAGTGGTTAAGAATCCATCTTGCAATGCAGGGGATGCCAGTTCCATCTCTGGTTGGGGAACTAAGATCCCACATGCCGCGGGGCAACTAAGCCCCAGTGCCACGACTAGAAAGAAGCCTGAGCACCGCAATGAGCATAGAGCCTGTGTCTGTGCATGCTGCAACTAAGACCCGATGCAGCCAATAAATAAATAAATATCAAAAAAAAAAGAAAAGATATCACTACACATTTATCAGAATGGCTAAAAAAATAGTGACAACACTAAATCCTGGCAAGGAATTGATGAAGCTGGATTGCTCACATATTGCTGGTGGGAATGTAAATTGGTGCATTTACAAACTGGAAACAGTTTGGCAGGTTCACGTAAATCTAAACATGCAAATTATGGTACAGCCTAGCCATTGCGCTTTGGGGCATTTATCCCAAAGAAATGGAAATTTGCTGTCGCACACGAAACACCTGCATATGAATGTTTATAGCAGCCTTATTGATAAGAGCCCCAAAGTGGAACTAACCCAGATATCCTTCAGTGGGTGAGTGGTTAAACATACCAAGAATACAACTCAGCAATAAAAAGGAATGAACCACTGATACACAGGACAGCTGGAATCTAGAGAATTGCGCTGAATGAAAGAAAAAAGCTAATCCCAAAAGCTTGCATACTATTTGATTCCATTTATATAACATTCTTGTCGTGACCAAATTATAGAAATGGAGGACAGGACTTCTCTGGTGGCGCAGTGGTTAAGAATCTGCCTGCCAATGCGGGGGACACGGGTTCAAGCCCTGGTCCGGGAAGATCCCACATGCCGCGGAGCAACTAAGCCCGTGCGCCACAACTACTGAGCCTGTGCTCTAGAGCCTGTGAACTGCAACTACTGAGCCCACGTCCTGCAGCTACTGAAGCCCGGGTGCCTAGAGCCCTAGAGCCCTAGACCCCGTGCTCCGCAACAAGAGAAGCCACCACAATGAGAAGTCCGCGCACCGCAACGGAGAGTAGCCCCCGCTCGCTGCAACTAGAGAAAGCCCACGCACAGCAATGAAGACCCAGCGCAGCCAAAAATATAAATAAATAAATAAATTTATTAAAAAAAGAGAAAAAGAAATGGAGGACAGATTGTGGTTGCCAGAGATTAAGGACAGGAGAGGGGGGTGGGGAAGGGGAGTGGTGTGGTCATAAAAGATGAGGTAACAGAGCAAGTGGTGAGGAACTGTTCAGGGTCCTGACTGTGGTCGTGGCTACGTGAACCTACACAGGTGATAAAACTGCATAGAATTAGACACACACACACACACACACACACACACACACTCACACATGAGTCGAACTAAAACCAGGGCAATCTGAACAAGATGGGTAGATTGTATCATTGTTAATATCCTGGGTGTGATGTGATGTCACACTACAGGTTTGCAAGATGTTATCTCCAAAGGAAAAGTTTAGGTCAAAAAAAGTAAATAGGCTTAAAGGCTCTATTTAAAAGACACAGGATGTCAAAACGACAAATGAAAGAACATTAAATTATATTCTATTTATAAGAAACAGACTTCACGCATAAGGATAGGGCTTCTCTGTTGGCGCAGTGGTTGAGAGTCCGCCTGCCGATGCAGGGGACACGGGTTCGTGCCCCGGTCCGGGAAGATCCCACATGCCGCGGAGCGGCTGGGCCCGTGAGCCATGGCCGCTGAGCCTGCGCGTCTGGAGCCTGTGCTCTGCAACGGGAGAGGCCACAGCAGTGAGAGGCCCGCGTACCGCAAAAAAAAAAAAAAAAAAAAAAAGGCTCTGTTTAAGACACAGGATGTCAAAAGAAAGAACATTAAATTATATTCTATTTATAAGAAACACACTTCATGCATAAGGATATAGAGAGGTTGAAAGTAAAAGGATGGAAAAGACATGCTGTGCAGGCACTAAGTAAAAGAAAGTTAGTGCAGCTACATTACCATCAGGCCAGAAGCACTTTAAAGCCAAAAGTAAAATAAAGTAAAAGTTAAAAAAAAATAAAGGGAATTTTGTTAATATGAAAAGGCTCAATATTTATCTGGAAGTTATAAAAATTCTAAATTTGTATATGCGTCTAGTATCATGGCCTCAAACTATATAAAGCAAAACATGATGGAATTATAATGAGAAATAGACAAAACTGCAATCATTATGTGTGTGTGTGTGTGCGCGCATGAGTGTGTGTGTTTGCCAATCTTGTTTCATTTATATTTTCTCCCAGTCTATAGTAGGAATTTTTTTTTTTGCGGTATGCGGGCCTCTCACCGCCGCGGCCTTTCCCCACGTGGAGCACAGGCTCGGGACGTGCAAGCCCAGCCGCCACGGCTCACGGGCCCAGCCACTCCGCGGCACGTGGGATCCACCCGGACCGGGGCACGAACCCGCGTCCCCTGCATCGGCAGGCGGCCTCTCAACCACTGTGCCACCAGGGAAGCCCCTGTAGTAGGATATTTTAACACACTTCTCTTAGTAATTGATAGACCAGGCAGAGAAAACAAGCAGAATGATATGGAAAATCCAAACAACCACAGAATACACTTTCTTTTCAAGCACACATGCAACATATACAAAATCAATTGTATAGAAACGTCAACATATTTCAATGTATTGAAATTGTAGAGTCCATTGCCTGTGTACAATGCAAATGAGCTAAAAAACAATTCCAAAAGGAGAAGTAGGATCTTTGTTGTTATGGGACTATTTCGGAAGCTGAGAGTAATCTGATTTATTCATCGTCTACTGATTTATTTATTTATTTGTTTTTTTTTAATTAATTAATTAATTTATTTATTTTTGGCTGCTTTGGGTCCTCGCTGCTGCGCGTGGGCTTTCTCTACTTGCAGCGAGCAGTGGCTTCTCTTGTTGTGGAGCAAGGGCTCTAGGCGTGCGGGCTTCAATAGCTGCAGCACGCTGTCTCAGTAGTTGCAGCACTCGGGCTCTAGAGCACAGGTTCAGTAGTTGTGGCATACGGGCTTAGTTGCTCTGTGGCATGTGGGATCTTCCTGGACCAGCGTTCGAACCTGCATCCCCTGCACTGGCAGGTGGATTCTTAACCACTGTGCCACCAGGGAAGTCCCTCATCTACTGATTTAAATGTTAATCTCATCTAAAAAAAATACCTTCAGAGAAACCTCTAGAATAATATTTGACCAAATATCTGGGTACTGTGGCTTACTCAAGTTGACACATAAAATTATATAATATTAATATTAATATTATATAAAAATATATACCTAGGAGTGGAGCTTTAGTAGTTAACACAAACAAAGTTTCAGAGTGGTTGAGTCATTTTAACTCTCCCACCAGGTAAGGATGAAAATTCCAGTTGCTCTGTATCCTTGCTACCACTTGGACTTGTCAGTGCTTCAGATTTTTCTAATGAGTGTGTAGTGGTAATCTAAAGGTATTGTGGGGACTTCCCTGGAGGAACAGGGGTTAAGAATCTTCCTGCCAATGTAGGGGATGCAGGTTCGAACCCTGGTCCAGGAAGATCCCACATGCCACAGAGCAACTAAGCCCGTGCGCCACAACTACTGAGCCTGTGCCCTAGAGCCCGCAAGCCACAACTACTGAAGCCCGCGCACCTAGAGCCCGTGCTCTACAACAAGAGTAGCCCCCCGCTCTCCGCAGCTAGAGAAAGCCCAGGGGCAGCAACGAAGACCCAACGCAGCCAAAAATAAATAAAATTTTTTTTTAAGAAAACGAAAAACAAGAGATATTGTGGTTTTAGTTTTCATTTCCCTGATGACTAATGATGTCACACATGTTTTCTTATGCTTGAGGGTTGTGTAATATTACCACATGGCGTATCTCAAGACAGCAAACACTTCTTTTCCTTAATTTTATTGAAGAATAGTTGATTTACAATGTTGTGTTAATTTCTTCTGTACAGCAAAGTGATTCAGTTATACATACATATATTTTTTTTCCTTATGGTTTATCACAGGATATTGATTATAGTTCCTTGTGTTACACAGTAGGACCTTGTTGTTTATCCATCCTATATATACAGCAAAAACTTTTTTTTTTTTAACTTTGAGGGTTGGACTGTGAAATATGGACACAGGTGGCTAGTAATTTGCTCCCCCTTCAAACCAGTCTTTAAATATTTAGTCATCATGTATTTAGCTGGGCCATATAGAAGCTGCTTTAAAAAAAAAAACCAAAAAACATTGTTTATAGAAACAGATTCACTTTCAGGGGCTGAAAAAAAACGCTCGTAACCATTTCCTACTTCTCTGTAGTTCTCATTCTTGCTTCAGGTTGTGTACTAATTGGATATAAGTTCAACTGAAATTACAAAGCCTTCAAAAACAGCGGCTGAAACAGGCTAGAAGTTTTTTCTCACTCAACTAGAAGTCCAGAGTCTTCTGGACAGGCCTAGTATCCGCTGTCCACGGTGTTGGGGACCCAGGCTCCTTCCAGCTGACTCTGTCACGCTAAGGCTGCTGTCCTGTCTCCTCTGAGTTCCAGCCAGGGGAAGGGAGTTCTCTGAACCACACCTACTGGGGAGGCACATTCTAGGGTTTACAATGTAGATGATAAAATAAGTTACTTGCGGCCAACACCCAGCACAACCCCACGCAGCTTTTGGTTTGGAATTTCTGACTTTCAACTGACAATGAGTTCTAGTGAAAATGCCTTGCAAAAATACTCAGCAAAGACAGGCAATGTTATCAAGAAGTTCTTTTTTTCTCCTTTTTCAGCGCTTCAGGGGGTGGGCCAACTCATACTTAACCAGTTATTTAAGGAATCAAGGTGGGGAGTATACTGGCTGCTCTATAACTGGTTTATTCCAGTTCTGTTTTATATAATGGCCTCCGGGGAAACTCCTGGTGGCCTCCGCCTAAGCCCTGCTCTGACTGTGGTGACAAGTCCCTGGTTTGACAGCAGAGTTTCACTTACATTCTACCAAGCATCTCATGAAGCCCGCAAATGTGCCACCCACCATGAGGGTGGAGGGCTCACTCCTAATACTAATACTGTCTCCTCCCATTTGTGTTAGGACGATTTTGACTGCAAGCCACAGAAACCCCACTCAAACAAAAGCGAATGTCTTGACTCGCCCGCTGGGAGGTGATGGATGCTTCTGACTTTAGGCATGCTGGCTCATCTCCTGATCTGTCCCACTCTCTCTGGCTCCCCACACCTGCTCCCTGGACCACTCCCCCAAATCAGCGGCCACATACATGTCCTGGTCTCGGGCTCTGCCTTCTGGGGAGATCCAGCCTAAGACAGCAAGGGCTAGTTATAGTAATAGTTTTTGTGAGTTTTTCCAGCGTTGGGGGTAACTTCTGTGGACATTTATTGACACAATCTTTCAGTGCACGGGGAGGAAGATATAAGGCAGGTTCCATGGGCTTAGGGACTCTGTCTCATCCCCTGCTGAGTTCCCAGTGCCTTGAACAGTGCCTGGCACTTAGTAGATGCTCAAGAAGTAGCTATTGAAGGAGTGGGGGGAGGGCGGTCCTGTGGCTCTTGGCGGCGTCCTCTGGTCCTGTCTCTCTGAGCTAAGTTTCTTCCTGGGGCGAGCCTTCCTCCAGGCCACTGCACTCCCTGGTTTTGCCTCAGGAGGGTGCCAGAACCTTGGCGTCTAGAGAAGAAAGGTGCTCCCCACTGCCCAGGACCCGCACCTGATGGTCCCTGGCTGGGGGTCTGAGGGTGTGTGTCAGGAAGGGGCAGGGAAAAACCTTGCCTGGGCCTGAGTCCTGACCCCAGCTTCTCCCACACTGGGATGGAGCTCATCGGTCCCTGGCAGGCGTAGGGATGGCTCCTGGGTGGTGTGCACTCCCTGGAGTCAGCCTCAGGGAACAGAGATCCTGGGAGCAGAAAAGCCATCTGGGAATATCCCAGGATAGGGGGGAGGGACAGAGGTCTGGATCCTGAGCTGGCCCAGTGGGCTCTGACCACCTTTCCTCTGCTAAGCTGGTCAGATGCGGGGAGAAGAGGCTGCGGCTCTGCCTGGGGTGGAGGGGCGTGTCTATCTGGTGGCAGGGCTATTATTATTAATTTTTAAAATAAATTTATTCATTTTATTTATTTATTTTTGGCTGCGTTGGGTCTTCGTTGCTGTGCGCGGGCTTTCTCTAGTTGTGATGAGTGGGGGCTACTCTTCGTTGCAGTGCACGGGCTTCTCATTGCAGTGGCTTCTCTTGTTGCAGAGCACGGGCTCTAGGCTCGTAGGCTTCAGTAGTTGTGGTGCGCGGGCTCAGTAGTTGTGGCTCGCGGGCTTAGTTGCTCCACGGCATGTGGGATCTTCCCGGACCAGGGCTCGAGCCCGTGTCCCCTGGATGGGCAGGCAGATTCTTAACCACTGTGCCACCAGGGAAGCCCCAGGGCTATTATTATTTTTTAATACTTATTTATTTTTTGGCCATGCCACTCAGCATGTGGGATCTTAGTTCCCCGACCAGGGATCAAACCCATGCCCCCTGCAGTGGAAGTACATAGTCCTAACCACTGGACCACCAGGCAAGTCCGAGGGCTATTTTTTTGCTGCTTTCTAAAGCAATGTGCCTTCGGCCCGCACCTGCCCCAGAGCACGGTGGATGCCAGCATCTTGGCGCTGAGGGGACACAGACCCTGGAAGAGCCTCGCTGCCACCAACTGGCCCAGCTCCCGCAAGGCTAGAGATGAAAGCCCTTCTGGGGTTTCCAGCTGCTTCTGGAGGGGAGCATTCTGAACGCGAAACCGCTAAAGGAGCTCACCCATGTTTTCAGGTTGTGCTGGGACGCTACAAATGATGTGAGCAGGGCCCGGAGCACCAGGAATCCAGTCCCAGCCCCTCTCAACCCTCTGCGGAGCACTGGGGTAGAGCCACCTTCCCTTCATGCCCTGGTGAGTGGGGGGTCAAGTCCCTGGCTTGGTCTTTGCTGGCCTGAGCCCTTGGTCATACCTCACACGGCAGTTGGTAGGCACAGAGTGGCACTGGATCAGCCCAAGAAGGGGAAGGAGGCCAAGGGCTTTCCCCAGCATCCGCCTGCTCCTGGGCCCCAGCACCCCCACGCGAAGTGGAGCTCCCAGCCCTGAAACGGGCCTTGTTGGCCACTTTCAGCGAAGCTCACACCCGAGGCCCACCAGATGCTGGGCAGTCACAGTGACAGGCCAGTGCTCAGCCAGGCCACTGGGCTCCTTTCCCCATGCGGGGGCGGCTGAACCCACCGAGCGAGGGGTCCAGGGCCATCTGGGGCTGCCACTCCCATCCCGAGCTTCCTCCTGGGGCCTGGCCCACGGAGGTGTCAGCCCAGGTTGCTAGGTGCTGTCAGGGTTGTGGGAGCAGAGAGGTGCTCCTGGGTCCCAGACCTTCGACTTTCTTGCTTTATTCCCTGGTTTGGCTGGAGCGAAACTTCACATGGAATCCTAAGAAAGGTGTGGAAGGTAGCTTTTCTGAGACCTTCCCGTCTAAAAAGTCTACCTTCCCTCTTAACCCGTCACTGGTGGTTGGCCAAGCGTACATTCACAGCTGGGAGTCTTCCCCACCCCAACCTGGGAGGCCACGGCTGTGTGGTCTTCTCACCTCCACCCTCATGGGGCGGGGGAAGCCCAAGGCCAGTCTGATTTCACTCCTTTGTGGGCAGCCTGTTTTTTATTTTTGTCTCCAGGGAAGCTTTTAGATCTTCTTTTCACTCTGGGTGTTGTAAAACTCCTCAGCCATGGCTGCAGGCGTGGGTCTTTTTTCTCTTCATTTTCCTGGATCCTTGAGGTCTTTCAATCTAGAGAGGCATGTCCATTAGCTCACAAAATTCTCTCATCTCGCTTGTGCGATCATGTCATTTTCTCTGTTCTCTCTGTTGGTTGGATGTCTAAACGCTTGGTTTCGTTTTCCAGGTCTCATCTTTTTCTTACTTTTACCTCTTTTTAAAATGTCATAAAATGTCTCTTTATATTGCAACCCTTCAGTTAGACTTTGGTTTTGGCAATCATTTTGAACTTCCAAGAATTCTTTCTAGCTCTGGTTTTCAGTTTTCCTCTCTGGGGAGATGCCGTGCTGCCCTGCCGAGAAGTGTTCCCTTCTGAACCGAAGGACTTACTCCCCAGCCCTGTGCAGGGTGGGGGCGAATAGCCCTGGGCGTCAGCCCTCTTTGGAATTGCTCAGGAACACATTCCCCGGCCTGAGTTCACACCTCCTTCCCTGCCCACATCCAGTGACTGGTTGACAAACAAGGATAAACACCCAATCTTTGTCCCAACTCAGGACAATCTTCCAGAACCACCCAGTTTCCATGCTTCCCATGGGATTGGCTCAGACCTTCACTGATAACCCCACTGCTGCCCGATTTATCCCTCCACCCAATCCTGTTTCCTTCCTCTCTCTCCCGTGGGTGTTGACCCCAAGAACTCTCCCTAATAAAC
Organism: Phocoena phocoena; assembly: GCF_963924675.1. Lineage (NCBI taxonomy): Eukaryota > Metazoa > Chordata > Mammalia > Artiodactyla > Phocoenidae > Phocoena > Phocoena phocoena. The sequence goes on from NC_089226.1 coordinate 104,818,254, forward strand.
CTCCCCCATGCCAAGCTCTGCTTCCTGGGGATCCAAACCTATAACGGCTGGTAGCAAAAGTGGCCCGAGAAAGAGACACTCAGGGGAGTTTGGAGCAGGGTCACCCATCACCCAACTGGCAATGAAGATGCATCACACTGGTGGCAGAGAGAGCCTGGCCCAGGTAGCAGAATGACTGCTGTACTTTAACTGGGGGAAGAGGGAAGCAGTGGAAAGGAAAGGAATGCACAGGCTGGTGAGGTAGATCAGGCATGTGAGAAATAGGAAGGCAATTGTACCTACAAGGATGGCGGAATTAGGTGTCCATTGCTAAGCTTGATGGAAGCTTTGAGAGAAAGACAGTGAAAGGCTGAGAATGATGAATCGGCATGAGAAGCTAAGGGGTGTGAAGGAAGATAAATAGGCTTCCACCTCCCTGCAGAGCTGGAGGGCAGGGTGCCAGGCCTGGGACTTAATCCTGAGAGCAGCTCAGCTCTAAAGAGGGTACAGTTTCCAATGAGGTAGATCTGCCGTGCCCAGGTCAGGAGACTCTGCCATACGGCATGGCAACATCTGGGCTGACACCCCCTGCCCCGCAGACTCTTGAATCCCCAGCTTCCCCTGAACCCTCAAGCCAGAAGTGGCCCATCCCTCCCTGTTAAGGGCTAATGCTCACCCTCACGCCTACCCCACTTGCTTGAAGAAGATGCAAACAAGACAACGTGCAGCCCCCCAGCCTCTCCTGACCACTGTGCAAATAACTAGGCTAAGTCACCATACGACCTTGTGGGGACAGGCTGGGCTGAGAAGGGAGGAAAGAGACCACACTGAAAGGATCTGGGAACCCAGCCAGCATGTACCGGGAGAACGTGCCAGGGACGTTGATCAAAGGAAGGCAGAACACACCGTTGGACCAAGGAGAGTTTATTGAACAGTTCCCAGGGTTATAGGACTTAATTTCTAGCAAGGACACCGTGAAATGGGGCAATTAAGCTGTTAGTGTGGCTCTTAGTAGCAATGTCCACAGGAAGTGAGGTAGAAATGCCAGGATTGCCATGGTAGACGGTGGGAGGTACAGGTATAAGGCTCAAAGAAGTAGGTACGCAGGATTTCCCTGGTAGTCCAGCGGTTAAGACTCCCCGCTTCCACTGCAAGGGGTGTGGGTTCCATCCCTGGTTGGGGGGAACTAAGATCCCTCATGCCGCATGGTGCGGCCAAAAGAAAAAAAAAAAAAGAAGTAGGCACGCAAGCCTGGATATTCTATGTAAGGCTGGAAACCCCAAATTTACCAAAGCTGTAAGGCGTGTGCTGTCAAGAGGGCCTCACCATCCCTGAGAAGCTCAGTGGCAACGCCTCTCTGCAGGCCAGGGCTGACGGTAGGAGAAGCTGTACAGAAGTGGACTCCCTGTGGCAATGGGGATGAAACAATGTAGCCAGGTGGGCGCTTACGCACCAGAAGGAAGTGGGAGCAATTATTGTGAAAAAGAGCAGAATCAGATGGCAGCGTACGTCCTAACCATAGAGAGATATGTTTGTTTGTTTGTTTTTTCACTTCAGAGCAGTAATTTGGTGTCATGGTGATAAAGAGGGAGAAGATAGAAAATATCTTAGCATTTCTCAGTAGACAATGTCTCCCTAAATAAACATAAAATATCAAAATGCAACTGTGGCTCTGACGACTGCTGGAGCTTCTGACGCATTTCAAATTTAAGTGCAAGGAGAGAATGAAAAAGTCCTTCTGGACCTGTGGTTTTCAACTGTTGGAGATTGTGCGCCCCCAGGGGACATTCGGCGCTGTCTGGAGACTCACTAGATTATCCCAGGGAGGCTACTGGCTCGTCATGGGTAGAAGACAGGGATGCTGATAAGCAAACTGCAATATACAGGGCAGTCCTTCACAACAAAGGATTATCCAGTCCACAATGTCCATAGTCACATTTGAGGAGCTCCATTTTAGACCAACTCTCTCATTTTACATATGATGCATCTAAGGCCCAGGGTCTCAAAAGTCTGGAAAGAAGTGGGATTTTCCCTCCCTGCCTCACGTACACAATAGGTTATGCTCCGAACAAATCTTACAATCAAACTATTGGATCTAAACTGCAGGAAACACATAGTTCTTACAGGAATCCAGGAATCTACCAACATGATCACTAATTTCCTTCCATGGAAATGTTAAATCTCATGACTTTCCTTCTGTGGAAGAAAAAAATGACCAAGAAACAAAAACCAAAGTGGTCTGATTTTATTTTATTTTTTGGTAACATCTGAACTCTTATTATTTCTTTTTTTTAAAATTGAACTATAGTAGATTTACAATATTGTGTTAGCTTCAGGTGTACAGCAAAGACTTTATATATATATATATATATATATATATAGGGTTGGCCAAAAAGTTCGTTCAGTTAGTAAATACATCATTCAATAAAGTTCTTGGTAAGGGACTTCCCTGGTGGCGCAGCGGTTAAGAATTCGCCTGCCAATGCAGGGGACACGGGTTCGATCCCTGGTCCTGGAAGATCACACGTGCCACGGAGCAGTTAAGGCTGTGCGCCACAACTACTGAACCTGCACTCTAGAGCCTGCGAGCCACGTCTAGAGCTCGTAATCCGCAACAAAAGAAGCCACTGGCAATGAGAAGCCCGCGCACCGCAACGAAGAGTAGCCTCTGCTCACCACCACTAGAGAAAACCCACACGCAGCAACGAAGACCCAAAGCAGCCAAAATAAAAATAAAATAAAGTTCTTGGTGAAAATGAGAAATGTGTCTTTTATTTTTACTTGAAACTGAACGAACTTTTTGGCCAACCCAAAATATATGTCCTTTTCCAGATTATTTTTCAGTATCCCTCCTACCCGCCCTCTCCTTTGGTAACCATAAGTTTGTTTTCTATATAGAGAAATATTTTGATGGTTATTAGGACTCAGTGCTTCTGGGGCAAAACAAATGGTCACCCAATATGATTATTGCCCAGTCTGGACCACCCGAAGAAATCAAGAGTAGGTGATGGGGGCTGTGGACGGTTGGCCCCAAAAAGGTCACACCCCTTGTCCAGTTTGCAGACCCGAACCAGTTTTCAGACCCAGATTCACTGAAGAAGGGCAGACCCGACCCCCAGCTCCTGAGTGGAACCTTCAGCGGGACCCACCCAGGCATTTGGAACATGGCAAGGAATCCTTGGTTTTTAGGAGGACCCCTGGCTGTTCTTGGAGCTCTGAATTACAAGACAGTAAAACCAGTTTCTTGTCTCAGCTGTGGCTGGTCCAAATGTTGGGAATGATATGATGCTTGCCAAGTATCCCCACATATGCGTGACGTGCTGGACCATCCACACAGGACATGCTAAGAGACCAACTAACCTATTTGGCCACCGTTAGCTCACCACTCATCTCAAGCCCATAAAATTGTTGAGGGGAAAGAGACAGAGAGTGAGAAATTCTTTGGAGTATATCCCTGGCCCCTAAACCTTACTCTTGGAGGTGGTGAGCAAAGAGAAGCTAGAATATGGTAGAGGAGGCTACTCCCTCTCACCTCCAGCTTCCAAGCCAGGGTCTGACCCAAGCTGGGATTCAGTGAAGCTCCAAGTTGGATGAGTTCAGGACTTTGAAGATGACACTGGACCAGACCATTCAATGACCCCAAGGTGCCTGGAAGAGCTTTTATGACTTCAGAGTTAAGCTATGGATGTGCCCTTAATTTCTTCCAGGGAGAGAGAAGGACTCCTTCAATGGAACGCGTTCAGTAAGGGTGGGAAGAAAGAAAGCTCTGTCTGCTGGCACCCAGAGGTGTGCAGCTAGCTCAGAAACCGGGCATATGCTCTGAGGTGGTGAGAGAACTGCGAGGGGTGCCCAGCTCAGCCCTGGGAGATGTTCCAGGAGGTCTCAGTGGCTCCCACCCGAGACTGGAATCACCGATAGTGCCTGGATGGCAGGGAGGTGCTGGGCGTTGAAAGGGGATGATAAGGCATTGCTATGGTGGACTCCATGGCAACTCTCTTGGTGAAGGTAAAATTGATGACACTGGAAGTCTAGCTTCTCCAGGAAGCTGGGGCTTAGGACCTTGGTCTACGTCAGGGGTTGGCAAGACTTTTCTGCAAAGGGCAAATAGCAAGTATCTTAAGCTTTGAGGACCACATAGTCTCTGCTGCAATTATTGTTTCTGTCCTTGTAGCACAAAAGCAGACGTAGATGCTATATAAATGAATGAGTGACTGGCTTCCAATAAAACATGGATTCATAAAAGCAGGTGATGACCTGAGGTCCATAGTGGGCCAAACTTTGGTTTAGATGGTGAAGGAGCACATGCTGTGTGCTCCCTCTCTGATATGAATCCTGAAGAAACTTCAAAGAGGAGTGAGAATTTCAGGAAAAAACAAAATTAAACAAAACAAGTGAGCCGTACCCCCTTCAGGAGAATGATAGCTGTTTTGAACTTTTGTGTGTCTGTGTACAGGGTATGTGTGTGCCTGTGCGTGTGTGCAGGTGTGTGTATTCATATAGATGCATGTGTGTGGGTGTGTATTCATGTGTATGCATGTGTGTAAGTGTGTGTGCATGTGTAGGGTGGGGGCAGGGGCTAAGTGTGGCTGGAAGGGCAATAAAAAGATATCCAGGGCTTCCTTGGTGGCGCAGTGGTTGAGTCCGCCTGCCGATGCAGGGGACACGGGTCCGGGAAGATCCCACATGCCGCGGAGCGGCTGGGCCTGTGAGCCATGGCCGCTGAGCCTGCGTGTCCGGAGCCTGTGCTCCACAACGGGAGAGGCCACAACAGTGAGAGGCCCGCGTACCGAAAAAAAAAAAAAAGATATCCAAGGGGAGCAGTGTGCACTTGGTTCTCACCACTCCTGGAGTTACCAGGGTTGTCAGTGCTCTACCCCAACTTTAGTGCAGGCTTCACCAGGGTTATATCAGGGCTGCAAAACTCTTGCTGGGTGAGGCTTTGGGGAGAAGAGTGGACCCTTCTGGCCTTGGGCTTTTTCCCTTCCATGCTTCCCCACAAGCCCCCGGTGGGGGCTCATTAGAACCTGGAAGCCACCCCTATCAATGTGCTTCCCCAAGGATCTGAAGGGAAGCTCTGACCTCAGATGATAGCAAAGGAAGGGAAGTTGGCTGTGGTCTGGTGGTGCCTGGGGCTCATCTCCTTTGCTCTCCTTGAAACCATAGGCTGGCATATTACCAGACAGAATGACAAATTCCACCAGGGGACATGATCTCACAAGCCCTGGAGGAGACATCCCAGAAGACAAATAGATCATCTGAAGCAGAATTAGTGGACCACACAGACAGAGAATACACATAATAAAAATATACAAGGATATAATAAAAGTTACTGGCATTACGAAAGAGGAAATGGCAAAAAGAAACAAAGAGAAATATTATTATATATAAAAAGAATCATTGAGAAAAACCATAAAAGATGGGGTGAATCATATGATGAAGGATGAAATGATGAGGGAGAGATCAGGTAGAGCATTCTCTCTGAAAAGCTAAAAAGGAAAAAATATAAATGACAGTGAAGGAATACAGATGATAGAATAGAAGGACAATTATCCAGAAAGTACAAGTCCCAGAAGGAGAGAAAAATAAAGATGATGAGGATGAGGGACTTCCTTGGTGGTCCAGTGGTTAAGACTTCACGCTCCCATTGCAGGGGGCATGGGTTTGAGGGTTTGATCCCTGGTTGGGGAACTAAGATCCTTCATGCCACACAGTGCAGCCAAGAAAAAAAAAAAAAACAAAACAAACAGATGGAGAGGAGGAAATCTTGGAAGAAATAATGAAGATACATTTCTCAGAATTAAAGAAAAGAAAGCTGATCAACATCAAGCTAAAAGAGCTGAGTACGCCAAACCAGAGAGCTAGTTTGGAAACCAAGAGCGCCAAACCTAGACAATTAGAGTGAAATTAAAGGATATCTGAGGTGAAAAAAGAAAATTATAAAAGCTTCCAGAGAGAAGAAAGAGATCATTTGCAGAAGAACGTGATTCCATCTGACATAGACTTCTCAGTAGAAACAATGGATGCAGGTAGACTAAATAACAATATTTTTTAAATGTTAAAGGAAAAAAATTGAACTTGGAGTTTTATATCCAGCCAAATTAGTATGTAAATATGAGGGTGTAATGGCAACATGCTCAGGCATGCAAGGCCTCAGAGGGTTTTCTACATGAAGATTCATAGTGAAAATGCTTTGGGAGGAAGTGCTCAAGTAAGAAAAGAAACATACAAGAGATGTTGCAGGGCATGTGGAACCAAGGATGACTGAATAACTTTATAAAGTTTTTTTGTCATCTTTTTAAAAAGCTAGGGACAAAGAAAAGAAAAAGAGGCCATATATCTATTATAACCCAGAATTAAAGTTCTAGATAATATCAACATTATGGGGGAAAGGAGGACTAAGAGTCTTGGTGTAGGGAAGGTATAGATGTTGATACTTTTATATACCCTTATTGATTTTCTAAACTTATCAATATTTATATCTTCCTCCTACCAAGTCTCTTAGGTTAAGAGCAACTATCATAAGAACAAAAGGAAAATGTGTTTAAAAATATCAAGGAAAAGAAAATAAGATGGCAAAACTAAATCCTAACTCAACAGGAATTAAAATAAATATAAATAGGTTATATTCACCAATTGAAACATAACATCAAGTTAGATCTTCTTTTAAATATTTAATAATAGTTGTCTAAAGATATTCTCAGTAAAAAAAAAAAAAGATATTCTCAGTATTTGTCAAGGTAAGCTAATCGATGGTAACAAACAAACACTGAAATCTCTTTGGCTTAACAAAATAAACGTTTCTTTCTCCCTCCCATCACAGTCTAATGTAGATTGAGCTGCAATTCTGGGATATTCTACTCCAGGCAGTGACTCAGGGATCCAAGTTTTTCCATCTGTGTTTCTACTGTTTTGGGGGGGCTTTTTTTGGGTCCTATCAATCACCAAACCAAAGAATAAAGAAAGTGACAAGTAATAAGAATGATTGTGTGGGAAAAAAATGAAAAAAAAAAAAAGAATGATTGTGTGGGACAATTTATAGCCATGCCTAAAATGGCATACATCACTTTTGCCCACATTCTATTATCCAGAACCCAGTCACATGAACTCAACCTAACTGCAATGGAGTCTGGGAAATGTAGTTTTTCAGAATACCCAGGAAAAAGAAAGGAGATTGGTGTATATATATGTAGTTTATTCTATACACATTTAAAATAAAAGGTAAAGCTGTCTTCATTCACAGATGACACAATATGGAAAATCCTACAGCATCTATAAAACAACCTGAACTAATAAATGAGTATAGCAAGATCACAGATTATAGGGTCTATATACAAAAAACAATTGTAAGTCTATATGCTAGTAACTAAGATTATAAAAGGAAATTTAAAAAATTCCAAATTTTAAAAAAGCTTAAGAAAGCTACTAATTTTAGGGCTTTCCTGGTGGTGGAGTGGTTAAGAATCCACCTGCCAATGCAGGGGACATGGATTCGAGCCCTGGTCCGGGAAGATCCCACATGCCACAGAGCAACTAAGCCCATGTGCCACAACTACTGAGCCTGTGCTCTAGAGCCCGCGAGCCACAACTACTGAGCCCGTGTGCTACAACTACTGAAGCCCACGCACCTAGAGCCCGTGCTCCACAACAATGAGAAACCTGCACACCGCAGTGAAGAGTAGCCCCCACTTGCCACAACTAGAGAAAGCCTGCACACAGCAACAAAGACCCAACGCAGCCAAAAGTAAAAATAAATAAAATAAATAAATTTATTTTTTTAAAAACTACTAATTTAAAAAGTGAATTTTACAAGGTAACATAATACAAAGTCAATATAAAAAATTTATTGTGTTTGTATATACTAGCAAAAAAAATTTTGAAATATATCATTCACAGTAGCATCCAAAAACATTAAATAGAGATAAGTTTAACAAATTTTATGCAGGACATGTGCTATGAAACTACAAAACATTGCTGAGAGAAATTAAACAAGACCTAAATAAATGAAGTGATGTACCAATATTGTTAAAATGTCAGCTTTCCCTAAATTGAATTAGAGATTAAACATAATCTCAACAATAATCCCAAACTGATTCTAAAATTTATATGGAAAAGCAAAGGAACTAGAATAGCCTGAACAATTTTGAAAAAGAGCAAAGTTAGAGGACTCACATTTCCTGATTTCAAGTAGTTATAAAACTACAGAAATAAATATAGTGTGGTATTGGTGAAAGGATTGATATATAGATGAACAGAACAGAATAGAGGGTCCAGAACTGGACCCACACATATATGGTCAAGTGATTTTTGGTAAAGTTACAAAGGCAAGTCAATGAAGAAAGGATAGTCTTTTCAACAAATGGTGCTGGAACAACTGGACATCAACAATTGTACATATGCAAAAAAATGAACTTCAACCTATACTTTACATCATTTATAAAATTCAGAATGGATCACAGACATAAGTATAAAACCTCAAACTATAAAATTTCTTGAAGAAAGTGTAACATAAATCTTTCTGTGTTAGGCAAAGATTCCTAAGCTACAACACCAAAAAACATGATCCATAAAAGGAAAAAATTGCTAAATTTTACTTCCTCAAAATAAAAAACTTCAAAATTTAAAAAAAGCCTCTGTTAAGAAAATGAAAAGGCAAATTATAAATGGGGAGAAAACATCTGCAAACCTATACCTGATAAGGACTCATATCCAGAGTATATGAGAATTCTCAAAACTCAGTAATAAGAAAACAAACAATCAAAGTAAAAATGAGCAAAAGATTTGAACAGACACTTCAACAAAGATGTTTGGATGGCAAAAGAGTACACGAAAAGACGTTCAACATCGTTAGTCATTAGAAGAATGCAAATTAAAAACCACAATGAATTAACATTACAAACCTATTAGAACATCTAGGGGAAAAGCTGACAACGCTAAGTGCTAGTGAGGACTGAGAGCAATCGAATTTCTTACATACTCTGTTGGTGGGAGTGTAAATGGCACAGCCATGCTGGAAAACGCTGTGGCGATGTGTTACAAGGTTAAACATACACTTACCATATGACTCAGCAATCCTTCTCCTAGATATTTACCCAAGACAAATGAAAACTTATGTTCATATAACAACCTGCAAGCAAGTGTTTAAAGCTTTATTGTTAATCATCAAGAACCCAACGCCCTTTAAGTGGTGACTGGATAAACTACGGTACAGCTGTACAACGAAATACTCTTCAGCAATTAAAAGAAGAGGACCACGGATACACGCAGAGCATGAATGAATCTCAAATGTGTCAAATGCCATGTGAAAAAAGCCAGACTCAAAATGCTATATACTGTATGATTCCAGTTCTATGACGCTCCGAAAAAGGACAAAACTATAGGGAAAGAAAGCAGATCAGGGGTTGCCAGGGGCTAAAGGTAGGGGGAGGGGCTGACCACAAAGGAACACAAGGGAACTTTCTGGAGGATAAAAATGTTCTATATCTTCATTGTAATGATGGCTTTTGTCCAGTTCATAAAACTGTGTACTCAAAAGGATAAACTTAACTAAGTGTAAAGCATCCCTTCATATAAAAAAAGTATAAATGTTATGTTGTATGAAAGAAACTAGATACTTACTGATTGACTGCCTTTAGGTGAAGCTCAAGAAGAGCCAAAACTAATCTATGGTGACAGAAAACAAAGCACCATTGTCTACAGAGTGTGAGGGTGAAGTGGAAGGGGCCCAGGGGACTCCCAAGGTGGTGGGCATGTTCTGTAACCTGATTGGCTGGTGGTTACATGAGTACATGTATTTATCAAAATGTAACATATTGAGGGCTTCCCTGGTGGCGCAGTGGTTGAGAGTCCCCCTGCCATTGCGGGGGACACGGGTTCGTGCCCCAGTCCAGGAAGATCCCACATGCCGCGGAGCGGCTGGGCCTGTGAGCCATGGCCGCTGAGCCTGCGCGTCCGGAGCCTGTGCTCTGCAACGTGAGAGGCCACAACAGTGAGAGGCCCGCGTACCACAAAAAAAAAAAAAAAAAAAAATGGATCTTAGATACGTTGCTAGATACAAAGTATCTGTAACATATAAGAATATGTAAAACCTCTTGGGAGAAAATTTTAATAAAGGATATAGAAGAGAACCTGAATAAGTAGACAATAGATCATAATGTAGGGTAAGATGACAAAGTAATAAAGATGTGAGTTCTCTCCAAATTCATCTCTAAATGTGATGCAGTCCTAATCAAAATTCCAGTTGGAGTTTTTGGAGAAATTTGATAAATTCACAGTAGCATTTTTAGCGATGAATAAAGATCCATAAACAGCTAAGAAAAACTTCAAAGAAGGAGGAAGAGGAGGAGGAGGAGGGAGAGGGGAAGGGGGAGGGGAGGGGGGAGGAGGAAGGAGGGTGTGATTTTTCCCGACCACATTTATAAGACTGTAGTAATAAAAAACAATTATGGTACTGGCACAGGAACAGACAGATATGGAAGAGAATAAAGAACTGACAGGCAGACCCAATACCTTCAGGAGCTTAACATGTAGGTCAAAATGTTCAGTAGATGGTGTTGGGGAAGTGGATTCCTACCTGACAGCACGTGCAAGGTGGCCTCTAGATGGATTAATGGTGTGAATGTGAAAGTAACTTGAAAAAGTTAATAAAAGACAACATAGGAGCCATTTGTTGTGATTCAGGGCAGTAATTAAAGACTTTTTGTTTTTGTTTTTATTATTAATCCCCAAGCTATGCTACCTAACTAGAAAATATTGCCTCTTATAAGTTACATAGGTATAAATGTTCCATATATTCTCTCCTATCATTAAAACATGCAGTAATAAAAGACTTTTTTAAAAATTTATTTTTGGCTGCGTTGGGTCTTCATTGCTGTGCACAGGCTTTTCTCTAGTTGTGGTGAGCGGGGACTACCCTTCGTTGCGGTGCGTGGGCTTTTCTTTGCGGTGGCTTCTCTTGTTGTGGAGCACGGGCTCTAGGTGCGTGGGCTTCAGTAGCTGTGGCACGTGGGCTCAGTAGTTGTGGCTCGCGGGCTCTAGGGCTCAGGCTCAGTAGTTGTGGCGCACGGGCTTGGCTGCCCGCAGCATGTGGGATCTTCTCAGACCAGGGCTCGAACCTGTGTCCCCTGCATTGGCAGGTGGATTCTTAACCACTGAGCCACCAGGGAAGTCCCCAGTAATAAAAGACTTTTAAACAAAGTTTCGAAAGCACAAAACACAACCACTCCACCGCCCCCTCCCCCCCAAAAGCCTCCTGATGAATTTGACGACACTGTTTGATGAAAGACACCTAGGACAAAGTAAAGAGAGAGGGTGGACAGAATCGGAGAAGGTATTTGTAATGTTTGAAGCCAAAACATTAAAATCTCGAATAAGCGAAGAACTCCTGCAAATCAACAGGAAGTAGGCAGCAAATCAACTAGAAAATGGTCAAGATATGAAGAGGCAATTCCCAGAAGAGGAAAACAAAATCCAAGGAGCACATGAAGAGCTGATGCAAAATCTTAGTAATGAGAGACGCCATTTCGAACTTTATACGAATTCGACTGGCGAACCTTCCAAAGCTGCTAATGCCACGTCTTGGGGGCATGTGGGGCTGGAATTAGTTGGAAGGGTAACTGGGCTGTGGAGTAGGCTGGTGCAGCCGTTGGGGAAGGCCACCTGGCGCTACTTATGCAACTCAAGTGTTCACATACCTGGGACGCAGCAGTCCCACTATTCCCACAGGAAGTGAGAATGGAATGTGGGATAAAGGGAACATAGAACTAACTAACTAAACAAATGGCGAGGGCAGGACCAGCACGGACTAGCAATGACGATGGACTAGAATCTGAGGAGCATGCGTACTACACACACACACACACACACACACACACACACACACACACACACCCTGTGCTGTGGTCCAGCATGCAGGAACAGTCCAGGACTGCCCTGCAACCTTGCTGTGGGAGGACAGAGGGACAAGACAAGCTAAAATGAACCCTGGAGGTCTCTGATGGTCCACAGGGCACAGGGATGGAGGGTGGGAGTAGGCAAATGCTCCTGCACACCCAGGGCCATCAGGGAGGTTGAGTTGGGCTAATGTCTACTCAGAGCGATGGGAAAGGGACAGAGACCTGGAGCTGCGGCCACAGCAGGACGGGTGGGGGAGGGGAGCACCAGTCAGGGCCACCGCCCCCTCCTCCACTTCCCCCCCTCCCCTCCCCTCCCCTCCCCTTCAATTGCCCAGACCTAGCACCCTGCCTACACAGGAAGACGCTGAGTTCTGGCTGTCCCTGTTAGGCCCTGGAGAGCTCAGAGGAGAAGGCCTCAGTGCTGCCTGGTGAGACTTCAGTTCCTAGCATTTTGCGTGTGTGTGTGCAGGTGAATGTGTGTGACGGGGTGTGAAAGGGTTGTGTGAGTGTGTCTTTGGAGACGGGGCGTGTTGTCTTTGTCAAGGCTGTGGAATTTGCTGCAAAGAGAGAATGTAGCAGGAAGGGAACTGTTCAGGTTATATTTTTGATATAAAATTGCAAGTTTCTTTGCTTTATTTTGTTCTTGGCTCTATGTAGCTCATTGAATACCAGACGTTCAGAACTGGGGAAGGCAAATTTCAGGTTGCTTTTAGCTCAGGTCAAAGGAGCAAAGGAAGCTCTTCTGGAAGAAAAAGAGGAAAAGGGGTTTGTGTGTTAAGGGATAAAAGGGGTGTTGGCAGGACCTGAGGGAAGAGGTTTGTGAATGGGGGAGGGGCAGAGACCCTAAGTCCTGGCCCCCTGGGCGGGAACCTGGAGCCTGTTCTAAGGCCCAGGCACTTGCTGCCGGCTCGGCCCAGCCCTCCCTGCTTCCAGAACCGTTGACCTCAGAACAGTGCCTGTCCTTGCCTGTACCGCCTTTGCCTGCACCAGTCCCAGAGGGCGCAGTCAGGAAATGATCGTTTCATTATCCACTTAGAAAGTTATCAATTGACGGTGTTTTTCAAGCTTTGCATCGCCCCTGAAGAATCACTGCTGGGGTGGGAAGGGCTGGGCTGTGTAAGAGATGTCAAAAGTGAAGAAAGGAGAAGGGCACTAGTCCTTGAGCTGGAGTGTGGATCTCCTGACTCCGCCGAACTCCTGCCTGGGTTTTCTTTCTGCCTCTGGACGCCCCCTCCTCCCTGCCAATCCCACAGACGCCTGGACTCACTAGGTCCAACACGGGATATATGATGTCCTCCCAGTGACTGCCTCTCCTGCCGGGTCCCCATCTCGGTCTCCCTGGAGGCTTCCTTCCCCACACAGTCACCAAGTCCATAAGCTTCCACCTGGATGTGTTTGGAGAACTTGCCCAGGGTCCAGCCCAGGCCCCACCTGGGGCCTGGCTCCCCTGCAGTCTCAGCCGGCTCAGTCAGCATTGGGGGAGGGAGAGGGGTCTTTATGAAATACCTCCTGGACACCCTCACTGAAGCTTTCTCCATCACTGCCATGGGGGGACCCAGAGTAGGGCCTGAACCCCCAGAAAGAGGCTGCCCGGTGGACAGATGGGGTTCAACAGCGTTGGTGCTCGTCCTGGAATCCTTTAAAATTGCCCTCAATCCTGATGGAACTGAAGGACAAGTGATCGACTTAGTGTTATCGTGCCAGAAATGTGTAACCTTGCCAGTGATACTTTTGAAAAGGGAAGGTCCAGCGTCCCATTGTCTAGATAGATTTCAAAAACCATATCGTTCTCCTGTCGTGATTTTTACCATGCCTACTTATCACAAGTGGTGCCCGCTTCCACGTAGGGGAGTGAAACAGGTTTACCTGTGAAGGTAAGCGTATCTGAGTTGAAGAAATGAGGTAATTTAGAGAAAAAAAGTAAGAAGGGAGCAGCGGGGTACGTGACTCATACAAGAACCTGAAGGTGGCCTCCAAACGGCGGATGGGTCTGAAAACTCAACTTGGGGAGTGAGTTGAGTGTTTGCACGTACGTGCACAGGGGGTGTGTCCGTCTTTGTACAGCACCTGGGAACAAGTGTCTACATGCAAGGATTTATGTCTCTGGGGTCTGTGACCCCAGCAGGGGAAGGGGCTGGACTGCGCTCCCTCTCAGGCCTCTGGAAGGTTCTGGAACCCAGCCCTAGCTGTGAGCCCATCAGCCCAGGCTGGACGTTCGGCAATCGGATGCAACCGTCTGGGACTGGCTGCGCAGCGTGGTTGAGGGGCGGGGCGGGGGGCGGAGGAGCGGCTCGCGGCCAGCGCGGTGACTCAGCACGGTGGGGTGGGCCGGGGCGGGGCGCGCCCACCCGTATAAGGCTCGGGGCCGCCACCGCGGGCGCCGGAGTTCTGTCGCCGCTGCCGCTGCAGAGGTCCGCGTTGCCATCAGTGAGTCCCCGCCGCCTGCGACTCCCTGGGGGATTCCGAGGGGGCTCCCAGGGTTTTTGGGAGCAGTTGGGGCTCTCGGGGGGGCCTACAGCGCCCAGAACAGGGGATGCAACCCCAGGGAGGGCGAGCGGGCGCCCTCTCCCCCGTAATACGCCTCTCCCAGACGCTAACAGACTTCTCTCTGCATCCTGCAGTGCCGCCCTACACCATCGTCTACTTCCCTGTTCGAGGTAGGGACCTGTGACCGGGAGGGAGGGGAGGCAGAGGTTGGGGGCTGCAGCAGCCCACGCCCCTCACCCACCTGAGGGAGTCCCCAGCCTCCCTTTTCCCTCCATCACGTGGCTACTAGCTCCGCCTTCCCTGTGCCCCGGAGCTGCCCGTTGCTAGAGTACGCAACTTCCCGGGCCCGGCCCGCCCCTCCGCAGTGTGCTGGGAGACCATCGGAGGAGTCCTCACCTCCTTGGCTCTTGCCCAGGGCGCTGCGAGGCTGGGGTCTCTGCCCATCCCCACACCCCGTCCTCCCCACACCCCGTCCTCCCCTCCCCCAGGGCGCTGCGAGGCCATGCGCATGCTGCTGGCCGACCAGGACCAGAGCTGGAAGGAGGAGGTGGTGACCATGGAGACCTGGCCTTCACTCAAGGCCTCCTGTGTCAGTACTTCTGTCGTATCCCGGGTCAGGGGCTGGGCACTGGGGGGCAAAACTAGGGTGGGGGGTAGCCACGCTCAGCACCTCTGACAGAGCTGTGCATTCCCCCAGCTGTACGGGCAGCTCCCCAAGTTCCAGGATGGAGACCTGACCCTGTACCAGTCCAATGCCATCTTGCGTCACCTGGGCCGCTCCCTCGGTGAGTCATGAGGCTGCAGGTGGCCCAGTCCAGGGCAGGGGTGTGCGGGCATCAGTCAGCGTTTCTGAGCATCTGCTCAGTGTTGGCCCCTTGAGCCTCTACCACTTAAATTAAATTGTCCTGCAACCCTGTGGAGTGGAGGCAAGTGGAGGTTACCTAACTTGCCTAAGGTCAGGCCCCGGGTCTGTCTAGCAATCCTTGACCTGTAGCAGGCCACCTCCCACTGAATTCTGAGCATGGACTCAGACGGTCCTTTTCCACATCCTCCTCCCTCCTCCCTCCTCCCTGGCCGAGGCTCACAGGCAGCCATGTGGCCTGTCTGGTGGGTCAGGTTGTAGTGGCTAGTCAGGCTCCCCGTCATGCTGTCTGCTCTCCCGCCACCCCAGGCCTGTATGGGAAGGACCAGCGGGAGGCGGCCCTGGTGGACATGGTGAATGACGGCGTGGAGGACCTTCGCTGCAAATACGGCACCCTCATCTACACAAACTACGTAAGCAGGGACACGGGGGTGGTCACTGAAGACAAAGAAAGGGGCTGGCTTCCTTCTCACCCTGCACGACACACCTCACGCAGCTCTGACTGGCCCTTCCCTTGGGCTGCGTCTGGCTCTGCGGTGGGCGGGGTCAAGAGCCATTGTGGGCTGGACACAAGACAGCCCCTTGCCTGGGGGAGGGACCCAGTCAGGTAGCAGGCAATGGCAGAACAGCGTGAGGACTGGAGACATCCAGCCAGAGGCGGTCCCTGATCCGCAGCTGGGGGAGGTCCGGAGCACTTCCTGGAACCAGGTGCAGAGGACAAGGGTCTATAGTCCGCTTCTAGAAGGGGTGCTGGCGCTGTCAGGTGCACGAGGTATCAGGCACGGAGCACATTCAGGGACTAGGGACCAGTTTAGCAGAGGCAAGGTGTGTGTGCCTATGTGTGTGAGAGGGAGGGAGGGAGGGAGGGAGGGAGAGCGGCAGGAGATAGAGCTGGAGGGGCAGCGGGCCCAGGTCCTGGAGGCCTTGAACCAGCTGGCTTGGATACTCTCTTTGGGGAGTCTAAGCAGGGTGGTGTCTGTGAGATCCGGAAAGATCCTACAAGGCTTTTGCAACAGTCCGGAGAGCGATCGTGGCAAGAGTGGCCTAGCGAAGGATCAGCAGCTGAAATGGACAGGATGTGGTAATAGCCTGGGGTGGGGAGTGAGGAGAGGAGGGGCGGGGGCCGGGTGAGTGGCGATTCGCTGAGACGGGGCAGACAGTAGGCGACGTCTCAGGGCAGGGGCAGAGGCAGGGCGTGCAGCAGTGTGAGGGTCGGGAGGGTGATGTGCGGCGGCACCTCTCTGGCAGGAGTTGGGCAAGGAGGACTATGTGAAGGCACTGCCCCAGCACCTGAAGCCTTTTGAGACCCTGCTGTCCCAGAGCCAGGGCGGCCAGGCCTTCATCGTGGGCAACCAGGTGAGCTGGCCCTGTCCTGCCCCTTCCACACCACCCTCTTCTTACAGATGGCAAACCGGTGCAGAGCGAGCACGTGAGCCATTGGTTCAGCAAAGCTGGGCAGACCAGGGGACCGGCTCGGGCTCCCTGTCTCGCACCTCCCACACCCACCGAGCCCCTGCCCCGCTCTGCCCTGCAGATCTCCTTCGCCGACTACAACCTGCTGGACCTGCTTCGGATTCACCAGGTCCTGGCCCCCGGCTGCCTGGACTCCTTCCCCCTGCTCTCGGCCTACGTGGCCCGCCTCAGCGCCCGGCCCAAGCTGCAGGCCTTCCTGGCCTCCCCGGAGCACGTGAACCGCCCCATCAATGGCAACAGGAAACAGTGAGGGCTTGTGGCACTCTCAACAAGAGGCAGGGAGCTGCCTGCTTCCCTTTCCCTAGGACCAATAAAGTTTCCAAGAGAGAAGCAGTGCTGTGAGCATTGAGTTTTCTGGGGAGGGGGCTCCCTGATCCTCTCACGCTCGGGGGAGGGACAGGCAGCTGGACAGGATACTTGAATCCTAAAACACAGAGTGTCTTCCTGGAGCCCTCAACCAGCTCTGTGTTTACTGAACTCCAGAAACAAAGAGAAAAAAAAAAGAAACAAAGAGAAATCAACCATGGTCCCTGCTCTGGAGATCCCCACAGTCTACAGAGAACAGGCTCACTTAAATAAACATGCTTTCTGCTCTCAGCAGGCCACCTGCCAGAGGGCCTCCATCCAGGACTGCAGGAGCTGAGGGGCCCTTGGCCGGGGAGGGGCGTGGGGAGGAGCTGAACCGCTCAGAGCAGCCCCGGCTGGGTCGGTGGGAGGGTCAGTCACTTCTGCTCAGATGGGGCTCTCCTTTCTTCCTTGTGCATCGTGGGCCTGGGAGCAACACTGGGCAATCCGGCTCACCTCCTGCCTTCTCTCACCACCTTTGTTAGCTGGGCGAAGAGAATGACCCAGCCTAGGTGAGCTGGCTGTGGCGTGTCCACAGTGGGGAGGCATTGGGGTGCAAACAGGTTGTGGCTCTCGGGGCTCCCACGGATGGCTGGAGGGGAGGGCCTGTGGGAGGCCCCCTTGGTGCAGCCTGGAGGAGCAGACCCTTCTCTGGGGAGCCTTGCCCAGCATCAGAGCCTCCTGCCCAAAGCGGGGAACCTCTCAGTAAGTCAACCTCTCTCATTGCTGAGAGAACTCACAAAGTAGGTGAGACTTCCAGGAAGTGTTATTTGAGGGCCCAGAGGGAAGCAGCTCTGCAGTGACTAAGGTGTCCTGCCTGCATGCTGCAGGCCTGGTGGGTTGGCAGAGGGGTACCTGCACCCATCCCACATAGAGAGCCCCAGTTTAGGGGCCATTCATGGTGTCAGAGCAATCATGGCTCCAGCATCAGGGCAGCCATGATTCAGTTCATGCCTGAACACCCTCGGAGCACCCCAGGAGCACAGAACAGCTGAGTGCAGTGCCATTGGGCAGGTGGCTGGGGAAATGGGTTAGAGGCTGGAACAGACATTGCCCGTGGGGGACATTGGCTTCAGGAAGTTTGGATCAAAACTAAGAGGCGGGGCTTCCCTGTTGGCGCAGTGGTTGAGAGTCCGCCTGCCGATGCAGGGGAAACGGGTTCATGCCCCGGTCCGGGAAGATCCCACATGCCGCGGAGCGGCTGGGCCCGTGAGCCACAGCCACTGAGCCTGCGCGTCCGGAGCCTGTGTTCCGCAACGTGAGAGGCCACAACAGTGAGAGGCCTGCGTACCGCAAAAAAAAACCCCAAAAACCCAAAACTAAGAGGCATGTATCCCTGAACCATCTATAGCTCCCCTTGCAAATAAGGATAATAATTGCTAAAGCTAATGGAGTACCTTCGATGCCAGGCATTATACTAAATGCTTTAGTATATTACCTTCCTTAGTCCTCACCACCCTTGAGTAGGTACTCTCATCCCTGTTTCTGAATGAGGTAACTGAGTCACAGAACGTTTGCCAAAGAGTGAATAGAGGCACCAGCAAGGTTATCATATTATTGCTTGTGATCACAGCAGGTTGAGAACAGAACAGGTGTCCATCAACAGGAGATGCCTCCGTACACTAGGTGCACACACACAATGGATTTTGCACTGGGAAAAAGAGCAAGGAGGCCTGGATCCGGCCTTCTGGGAGCACGGGGCTGAGCCAACAGAGTGCAGCCCCCTTTGCAAGAGACTTTTTTCTATTGCTCACTGACGATATTTGGGAAAATGACACTTCCCTGACCCCTCTGCAGTTGGGAGGGGCCATATAACATGTTCTGGTCGTGCTGGACTGTGGGCAGAGTGGGTGAATCACTTCCAAGGGCAACATGGAGCGGGACACGTGGTGTGGTTGAGCGGTGGCCTTGTGGTTTTACACTGCCGGCATTTTACGGTGGTTTGTTATTGCAGCAAAACCTGACCCATCCTGTCTGATCTATCCTTTATTCTCAGCTCGGGCTAAGGGAATCCAGTCACCTCCCAATTTTGTCCTGCCTCTGAAGGTGATCAGGCAAGGGGAGGGGGCTATGACTCTGGGGTATTCTCCCCACGCCAACAGTAGGCCCCTCTGGCTCTCCCAGACCAGCCCCTGAGAGCTGTCAGTGATGGGGAACTGAGAAAATGTCTTCATCTGGGAGTGGAGGAAGACACCCAAGCTGGGGGAAGTGATCAGAGAGAGACTAAAGGGCCCAGCCCCCTCCTTGGCCTGGACATTTGGCTGCAGGGCCAAAGTGGGACAGATTCTCCTGGAGACAGCGCCTGGACCTGGAGACGATGGCTAGGTGACTTTGGCCACTGGGGAGAGCGAAGGATGGTTTCAGAGCCGGGCCGGGCCTGCTCCTTCTGCCTGGGAGCACACCACTTGCACACCTAGTCCACTGCATCCCGAAGGCCCGCCCCCACGGACTGATGGAGACCTTCTGTGCTCCACCATCTCCTGACCTCAGCACCGCCCTCACCTCTCTTTTGGAAACTCCACTTCCCTCCTAGCTGGTTCTAGCTGCCCTCTGTGAAAATAAAGACCAGCAAATGACAGCAAGCTGTATACTCAGAGCTGGCTCCAGCAAGGGAATCGGCCACTGCCAAAGGCTGGCTCAAAGGCAGGCAGAGGAGTGAGGAAGCTTTATGGGGGAAAAGGGAGACTTCAGCTGTGCCCTGAATGGAGGCTGTAGGCGGGCTGACTGGAAGTGGGGACATCGTGTGTCACTGCTTAGGGGAGCAGATTTGGCTTCCTCTGGTTGGTCCTAAGTTGGAAAAGGGGATAAAAATTAAGGAAGCTGTCACTTATTAATCAAGTCCTGGACATTTGGGGTGATTATTTACAAGGGTTATCGTTGGCTTCCTGGATTGTTCTTAGAGATAGCAGTCTGACTTCCTACAAGTCTGACCTATAATGGGCTGGCTTCCTGTCCGGTTACTGTAGGTAAGAGATTGGTTTCCAGGCAGGTTGCTGCAGGTCGTGGGTCAGATCTTTATCCATACACGGTCTGGCCATTGTCCGTTATGTGTTCAGTCTCCTCTTGCAGAGAGGCGACCCCAGCTACAGCAACTGGAAGCCTTTTCCTCAGGCATTTACCTTGAGTGGAGAAATCCTGTAGGGGGAAAGCAGGAGCCCACACATTCTCCTTTGAGGAACGGTCCCTGGCTCATTTCTGGGCCCTGGAGGAGACTGAACACTCGGGGGGCACCAGAGGATCAGTCTGAGTTGCCCATGAGAACAGCGAGTCAGAGATGGTGTGCCAAGCAGCACTGCTTCCAGGACACGTGAGGGACTCGGGAAACTGCAGGAGTTCGTGGTTCACGTTGCCAATGTGCCTGCACCTGCCACACCTGGCCTGGAGGGCCCTGGGGGCTAACCTGGAGGGCCCTGGGGGCTAACCAGGAGCTGGGCTTCCCCAGGGCTCTGTGCAGCAGGGCTACTGCCTCCGGCCGAGGTGGGCAGCCCTGAAAGGCCCTGGAGAAGGAAGTTCTCCCCAGGGAAGAACTTTGAGTGGCACCTCTCACTGCCCACTTTGCCAGGAAAGAGAGAAGGCCAAGGTCAGCGTCCAAAGTCCTGGGCAGAGGCCGGTGCTCAGGAACTTGGAAGGGGCAAGATGCGGGGCGGGGAGGGGGGGGGGGGCGCGGGGGGGGGGGCGGGGGAGGTAGGAGCTGGCATTGAGGTTGTTGGCATAAAGGATTAAAGGAGGGCCTTAGGGTGGCCAGTGGGATGACCCTGCTGCAGAACAAGGAAGGCTCCAAACAATCGGGGGTGCTGACCTCTAGAAGGCTCGCTGCTTCCTCCTACCCCAGCCGACCCTGTGCCTACTCCGTGGGTTTCCAGGCACATATTGCTGCAGAACAAACCTGGTGGCATCACTCTCTATCAGGAATCCAGGCCGCCGGGGGTAGGCCTGACGCTGCACAGGCCTGGCCTGGCCTCCCGCCCCTGGCCACATGCAGTGGGCGGGGCTCGCAGCGTGCCCTCCCGCCCAGCTTCCGGAGCATGCGCAGAGAGGTCCGTACCCGGCTGGGAGAGCATCGGAGGCCTCCACGAGCAGTGGAAACTGATCCAATGACAGGGTCTGTAGCCAGCAAACCTGCCACGAAGTTTACAGTCCCCTCAGTCACTGAACTTCCGTCAAACTTCCTGCTCGCTCCTAACACGACAAATATCAACGGACAACAAACGATTGCCAGATATTTGAGGGAAATCTCTAACGTAAAAGAGAGAAACAATAATAAACAGGAGGGGGCAAAGGAGCTCAGAGAAGATAGACACCGTGCAGGCTGTGCATGAGAAAACTTCAAATAAACTTTAATCAGTGACTTCAGGGAGATAAGAAAAGTTATTACATCTGGAGGATAAAAGGAGGCTATTAAAAAGAGCGTTTCCCGGAAAGATTAAAAATATGAGAGCAGAAATGAAAAATCTCAGGGGCTTCCCTGGTGGTGCAGTGGTTAAGAATCCACCTGCCATTGCAGAGGACACGGGTTCGAGCCCTGGTCCGGGAAGATCCCACTTGCCGACGAGCAACTAAGCCCGTGTGCCACAACTACTGAGCCTGCGCGCTAGAGCCCGCGAGCCACCACTACTGAAGCCCGCCCACCTAGAGCCCGGGCTCCGCAACAAAGAGTAGCCCCTGCTCGCCTCAACTAGAGAAAGCCCGTGCGCAGCAACGAAGACCCAACGCAGCCAAAAATAAAGAAATAAAATAAATAAATTTATCAGAAAAGAAAAATCTCAGAAGGGGAAGTTGAAAAATACATATGAAAATAGAACAAAAAGATAAAAGCATGGAAAGATGAGAAAAACAGAGTATTATTCAAGGAAGTCTAGAGAGAGGGAGAGAAGAGGGTAGAAAAAAATCGTAGGAAAAAAAAAAAATCGTAGGGAGGGCTTCCCTGGTGGCGCAGTGGTTGAGAATCCGCCTGCCGATGCAGGGGACATGGTTCGTGCCCCGGTCCGGGAGAATCCCACATGCCGTGGAGCGGCTGGGCCCGTGAGCCATGGCCGCTGAGCCCGTGCGTCCGGAGCCTGTGCTCCGCAACAGGAGAGGCCACAGCGGTGAGAGGCCCGCATACCGCAAAAAAAAAAAAATCGTAGGGAGCAGATTATCAAATGAATAATACATTTTCTCAGGACTGAAGAAGATGAGCTTTCACGTTGAAAGGCACAATGAGTGCCCAGCACATTGAATGAAGAAGGACCAAAGACTGATACAAAAGCAGATCGTGAAATTCCAGAGCCCCCAGAAGGGAAATGAAGACCCTGCAACCTTCCGGAGAGAGAAAAACACCATACACGAGGGATAAAGAATTTGAAATCGTGTCAGATATCTTGTGGTGGTGATGAAACATGTCCACAAATACTTTGACGCTCCGGCATCTCTATGCCCTCCCGTGGAAGCTGGGCAGGACTTTGCTGCTGCCTCAGTGAAGAGAAAACAGTGGAAGCCACACGATGGGGCTTCCCAGGCTAAGTTTGAGAAGGTCACACAGCTTTGCAGTTTCTCTCGTGACACTTGCTTCAGTCATTGTGCAAAAGGTCCAGCCACCCTGAGGCTGCCACAGAGAGAGCCCATGTGGAGAGACCAGAGATGGGGAGAAAAAGGGAGGGAGGGAGGGAGGGAAGGAGCAGTGATGAAGACACACCTGCTCCCAGCTGCCCAGCCCTGGAAATGACACTCTTCACTTCTGCCCCATCCAGATACAAGGGGGCTCTCTGCCCAGGAGGAGGAAATAAGTTTGTCATATCTAGTCAGTCCCTACCACATACAACATCAGATCTATACATATACAGGAACTTGATGTGTGATAGCAGTGACATCACAAATACTGAATAAGTTTGAAGAGTTATTTAGTATTAGTAAAACTGATTCACCGTATTGAGAAAAATGACTGGATTCTCATCTCACGCCATTTACAACAATAAACTCTAGATAGATCAGTTGTTCTCAGCTGGGGGTGATTTTGTCCCCCAGATTATGCTTGGCCACATCTGGAGATATTTCTGTCGTCGCAACTTATGGGGTGCTGCTGGCAAAGCATCTCACAATGCACAGGACAGCCACTCACAGCAAAGAACTGAAGAGGCCCAAATGTCCATAGTGTCAAGATTTAGAAACCCTGCCATAGGGCTCACCTATATGTGAACGAGAAAAATAAAATAATAACCGGAAAAAAGTAAGAGATTTCTTTATGACCTTGGACTGGGGATGAATTCCTTAAACAAGGCCCCCAAATGAATGAACTTGTCTACATCAAAACTGAGGATTTCTCTTGTACAATGATGGTTACTATTTATCAGATTATCAGATAGATGATAAACTCAAAGGAAATATATTTGCAACATCTGACGGGGGAGGGAGGACCAGTGGTTTATAATGTTGGAGATGGTGTTCCCACTAATCTTTCAGAATCCCCCCAAAGGGGGCCTTCCTGGTGGCACAGTGGTTAAGAATCCGCCTGCCAGTGCAGGGGACAGGGGTTCAATCCCTGGTCCGGGAACATCCCACATGCCGCGGAGCAACTAAGCCTGTGCGCCTCAACTACTGAGCCTGCGTGCAGCAACTACCAAAGCCTGCGTACCTAGAGCCCGTGCTCCGCAACGAGAGAAGCCACCGCGATGAGAAGCTTGCTCACTGCAACATAGAGTAGCCCCCACTCGCCGCAACTAGAGAAAGCCCGCGCAGCAACGAAGACCCAACACAGCCAAAAAAACCAAACAAAAAAACAAAGCCACAAAGACCATAAAAAACCAAACACACACTCCATCTCTCATGTATGTAGGAGACATCTGGAGTGATTACAGTTATGAGCTTCTATGTACCAAATAACATACCCTGACGTTCACAAAGCAAAAGCTGATGGGAAGACAGGGACTTAGGCAACTGGAAACAACAAATGTCCAACTCTGAAATAAGAAAACAGAGAAGGCACTGTCCTTTCAATTGCTCATGGGACGTTTACTATAGTAACCATATGTCATGGCGCAGAGAAAGTTTTAGAACATTCCAGAGGGAGAGAGAGGAACAGTACAGACAACAGTCTCTCATTATAAGGCAATAAAATGAAAAATAGCAAAACCCAGGAACAAAGAGACTGTAATGTTTACAGTTATAATAGTTATATTTATAAATGTATTTATACATCTCTCTTAAAATGGCATGGGACTTCCCTGGCAGTCCAATGGTTAGGACTCCACGCTTCCACTTCCGGGGACATGGGTTCGATCCCTGGTTGGGGAATTAAGATCCCACATGCCGCGGTGTGTGAGGCCAAAAAAAAAAAAAGAAAAAAAAATGGCATGTCAAAAAAGAAATCAAAACCAGAATTGCAGAACTTCTAGCAAATTATGATAAAGAAGCACCATAAATCGGAAGTGTTGGTCCTCTTGTCTCGATTACTCTAGCTTTATAATTAATCTTGCTGTCTGGCAGGGCAGATTCCCCCCAAGCCTCTCGTTCGTCTTCAAAATTGGTTTGGCCCTTTGTTCTTCTATATCCATTTTAGAATCAGTTTTCCCAGTTCCATGAAAGGCCTTGATGGGATTTGGATTGGAGTTTGTAAATTAACTTGGAAAGGTGTGACATCTTTATGGCATTAAGTCACCCACCTGGTAAAGTCCCCTCAGCAGCTGCAGTACTGGCTAGAGGCAAAGGGAATGTGGGATTCTGGAAGGACGGAGGCAGCCGTAAATACTGGCTATGGCGTCATGACCCATTGCAGAAGTGGCGCCCCTCCATGTGTCCTTTGTGGCTCTGAGTTTTGTGTATTGGGAGGAAATTGTCTTTGGAAGGTGCAAAGTGGTCACGGTAAGAAGAACATGTACCAGAAGATGAATAGCTCAACCTGTCTCTAATAAACACTCAACTGGTTTTTCTTTTTGCTGATTTATAAGGTAGGGCCTGACGTTTCTAAAAACTGAACCTTGAGTCTCACATTTCTAACAGCTTGGGATTAGTCAAGCAGTGTGTAAGCTCTTCCTGGTATCTGTCCTCCCAAATAGCCGTCAAGGGCTACACGGGGCAAAGAAGAGACTAGAGCTTTTGTGTTAAGGGACAAAGGGGGTGTAGGCAGAACGCCAAGGGACAACTTGGGGATGGGCAGAGGACCAACATGGAGACACTCCATATACCTAGACCTTATCTACTGGGTGTCTGAGTGTGGATCTGCTACCAGGGAGGTGCCAGGGTGGGTGGGCTGAGCGGACTGCACCGGTCCTTGGGACCTGTGCCCAACTGAGACTTCACAGGTCCTCCCTGTTGGAGACTGTAGATGCTGCCCAGTGCTTCAGGACCAGTATGAGCCACAGAAGGACCCCGAGACACTGGCAGCCTGACAGGGAGTGGTTCTCACACCAGTACGAGAGTCTGCAGAGCATGTGAGGGCACCCTGCCCTGGAGAGCAGGGAAGGAGGCTGGGTCACATGCATCGTTAAGTGTGTTGCTTGATCCAAAGGCAGTCACATTGTCCTGTGTGTACCTCACCAGCCATGACTGATCGACTTTACTTTCTCGAATTTAAATTAATGGAAAAAAAAAAGAGAGAGATTTCCAGTTCAAGATATTAGAGTAGAACCTGAAATGCACCCTGTCCTTCTCAAACACATCAAAATCAGAGAAGGATAAAAAGCGTTAATAATGACATTCCAACCACATAGAAATGAAAAGGAATTCTGTGTAGACTTGAAATAAGGCTCTCTTTGAAGGAAAGAAATAGGAAGAAACCCACAGCCTCGGGCGGGAGCTGAAGCCTTGTGACTTAGCCAGGAAGCAGGAACACAGCCAAGCCAAATGCACAGGCTTGGGGCCAGGGCTGGAGAGCAAGGCTGAGAGCCTTCCATGACTGAGGCCAGGTCTCCACCAGGAGCGTGAGGCAGGGGGCCAGAAATGCCCTCCCTGCCGGGTCACAAACAGGACCAACCCAGAAATCAGAAGTGCAGAATTGGGGATGGAAGTAAGTACAGAGGGAAGCAGTATACTTGGTTTTGTTTCATATCCAGCAGGAGGATAGACATATGAACTAGCTTTTGCTGGAAAAAGAAATTTTGGCATGACTGTTAAAAATGTAAGGGAGGGGACTTCCCTGGTGGCGCAGTGGTTAAGAATCCGCCTGCCACTGCAGGAGACACAGGTTCAAGCCCTGGTCCGGGAAGATCTCACATGCCGCGGAGCAACTAAGCCTGTACACCACAACTACTGAAGCCCGCACGCCCAGAGCCTGTGCTCTACAACAAGAGAAGCCACTGCAATGAGAAGCCCGTGCACCGCAATGAAGAGTAGCCCCTGCTCGCCGCAACTAGAGAAAGCCCGTGCGCAGCAAGGAAGACCCAACGCAGCCAAAAATAAATAAATAAATAATTTTTTTAAAAAAAGGAAGGAAAAAAATGTAAGGGAAACCACTAAAAATAGAAATAAAATGTATAACTTTCAAACCAATACTGGGGAAGAAGGGAATAGCACAAATGAAACTCAGTTAATTCAGTAGAAGTCCAGAAAATAGAGGAAAAAGAAATAAAGAGAAAGAATGCTAAATAGAAAACACAATATAATATGGCAGATATATGTTCCAATGGCAATACCAATAAATGTAAACAGGACAGACTCTCTTTTTATTTATTTATTTTGCATTACACGGGCCTCTCACTGTTGTGACCTCTCCCGCTGCGGAGCACAGGCTCCAGATGCGCAGGCTCAGTGGCCATGGCTTACGGGCCCAGCCGCTGCGCGGCATGTGGGATCCTCCCGGACCGGGGCACGAACCCGTGTCCCCTGTATTGGCAGGCGGACTCTCAACCACTGCGCCACCAGGGAAGCCCCAGATTCTCTTCTTAAAAGACAGAGATTGATTGAGTTAAAATAAAACAAAATGAAATTTAATTAGATGTTTTAAAAGCCATCCCTAAAACAAGAGAAAGATTGAAAATAAAAAAAACTCCAAATACTAATAAAAAGAAAGCTGGTGTAGCAATAGTAATATCAGAGATCATAGACCTCAAGGCAAAATTGTTAAAAGAGATGCAGAGAAATATTTTATATTAGAAAAAGGAACAATCCATCAAGAAAACATTCTTTAAAATATAGGTGTTCAGGGACTTCCCTGGCGGTCCAGTGGTTAAAAATCTGTCTTCCAATGCAGGGGATGTGGGTTCAATCCCTGGTTGGGGAACTAAGATCCCACATGCCTTGGGGCAACTAAGCCTGCACACTGCAACTACTGAACCCGCGCACCACAGCTAGAGAGAAGCCCACGTGCTGCAACGAAAGATCCCGCATTCCACAACAAAGATCCCGCGTGCCGCAACTAAGACCCGACGCAGCCAAATAAATAAATAGTATTTAATAAACTAAAATAAAGTATAGGTGTCCAAAATTGGCTCACGGAAATAAACAAATAGCCCTAAAAGAAATGGAGATGGTGATCAGATCACTCCTAAGCAGAGCCCCCAGTTTCAGACGGCCTTACGGTGAGTTCTAGTGACACTTCCGGAGATGATAACTTTTACCCTCAGAAAACTCCTGCAATGGATAGGAAAAGATGGGAAGGGGCACACCTCATTTTGACAAAACTGGAAGAGATCCCCTGGAGAAAATATGAGCTGGAGCTGGAGAAGTCAGCACAGGCCTTGAGTGCCAGGCCCGGGGACTTGGGCTTTGTCCTGAGGACACGAGGGAACCACGAAGGGTCTCAGGCAGGAGAGGGGCAAAATGGATCCAAAGTTTACAACAATCCTGCTCATTCCATGGTGCAAAGAAGTGATTGCGGGGGCCGAGACTTGAGGCTGGGGGACCTCAAGGAGGCTTTGCAAAATTCCAGGTGAAAGCTGATGGGTCACTGCCATGGGGTGGGGCCTAAAGGCACAGGAACAGGGTGTGCTCAGAAGGCAGAGTTGGCAGGATGCAGTGGATATGGAGACAGGGAGGCATCCTGGATGCCTCCCAGCTTCTGGCCTGGAGGCTGGTAGGGGAGACAGACATGGACAGTGGCATAGGATGAGACAGGGGAGAGCCAGGGTCTGGGATGCCTTAGAAGAGGGCTTCCTGGAGGAGGTGATACTGAGTGGAGCCTGGCAAGTGGGTGCTCTAGATGGGTGGGGACTGAGTGGGGGACTGAGGGTCAGGAGACCTCAGGCCGAGTTCTGGCAGCTGTGCCATCTTGGGCAGGCAACTCAGCGTGGCTAATATACTCTGTCCTCTTCTGAAAATGGGGGCTCATCATTCCCATGCCCTGGGTTGTGGGAGGATTAAGAAGATAACACATGGCAAGTGCTTGGCACAGAGCCTGGTGCTGGACAAACTGGAGCTCCTGCCCCTCACTCAGTTTCCCACGGGCCCATGCCCAGCATCTCCCATAAACAGCATCACCCGGCTGCCTTCTCCCCATGGCCTTGTGTTCCCTTTTGACCCCGTTAGATAGGGATGAGGAGAGAATCCACCCTCTGGCTCCATCTTGCCCCCCTTCTGCCACCCCAAAGGGAGGGATCCATGGACTCGGGTCTGAGCTCCGGATTAGCTGTGTAATCCCCAGCTCTGTCTGGGCAATCTCTTTCCCTGCCCAGGAGAGGGGGCCTGGGGCTGGGAGTCAGGACTGCTGGGCCCTGGACCTGGTACTGCCCTACCCATCTGTGAGCCCTCAGACAAGGTGCCCAGGCTCTTGCCGCCTCTTTTGGAAACACCACTGACATCCTGCAATGATTGTCATATGTGTGCTGTGTCTGGGGCACTTTGGGAAGGAAGAAAGGCCTGGGTTTGATTCTAGCTCTACCACTCAGCAGCTTCATACCCATGGACAAGAGATGAAACCTCCATGGGCCTCAATTTTTTTCATGTAGAAAATGGAGTTAACGCTATCCAGGGCTACTGTGGGGACTATATGAGAAAATAAGGGCATATTACTTTGTAAATGGCACATCTCTCGAGAGATAGGGAAGGATGATTACAGGACAAGAGAATAGAGGAGCTGGGGAGGGCAGACCAAAACGGACATGCTTATCATGGGACTCAGAGCCAAAGGGTTCCAGAGAACTGACAAACTGATTAACAAGAGTTAATCAGGCTTCCAAGACTTCAAGGGAAGGCAAAGAACAGAGGCCCTCCTCAGGTCACGGGAGCATTGCGGGGTGGGGAGGGAGTGGGCAGAAATGCCCTAAAGCCCCAAGAGGAAGAGGTCCTGTGGAGAGTGGGCATGATGTGGCCTGGGCCTGACGACCTGCACGATAGTGGCCGAGTCCTTAAATGCCAGCTTGCCGAGGCAGTAGGAGCCGCTCCAGGATTTTGTGCAGGAGCATCAAGTGCCAACCTCTCCTGACAGGGGCTGAGGAAGGAATGGCTGGGAGAGTTTAGCAGCACTACAGCAAGAGGCTGTGCCACCCACTGCCTATCTCCACCCTCTTGGCCTCACCCCAACCTAGGACTCTAGACACACCTCCTCTGGGGAGACCTCCGCCAACAACCCCCAGTCTGCCCCGGCTCCCTGCGGCTAATGAGCAATCCTTTTCTGAGCCCAGGGGTGCCCGTAGTGGGTGAGGGGAAAATCATAGTCTGGGAGGGCTTGGACGGGGACAGAATAATTACAAGGCGGTCATGAGGGTCGGGCTGTCACCGATCTGATTTCTCCTCCTTCCCCTATACGCTTGTGCATACAACAAGAGCACGCGAAATGCGGAACTTGCAGAAAACACCAGAACCAGCAGAAGGTGACATGCGAGGTTTGTTTACTTGGGGATTGAAAGGCTGAGGGTCCACGGGCTAATGCGATGGAGCAGCGCGGGCGAGCAAGAGAGTAAATACCAATCCCGCGAAGGGAGAACGGAGGTCCGAAAGCCCGCGGGACTGCATCTCCCAGCAGCCTCAGCGCCAGACAGGGCACTTCCGGCCTCTCCGCCCTCCTACGAGGAGGCGGGGCCAAGGGCGGGTCGGGTGCGGTGCAGGGAAGTTTGGGCGCGCCGCCGGCGCCAGGGCGCGTGACGTTCTTCCTGTGCGCCGCCTAGCGTCCAGGTCGCGCCGGTTCCTCAGCCTCGGAGCCGTGAAGGTGACAGCTGGAGCTGACCGGCTTGGCCCCCGCGATGCTGGCGGCACGGCGGCTGCTCGGCGGGTCGCTCCCCGCACGGGTGTCTGTGCGATTCAGCGGCGATACGGTGAGGCCTGATCTGGCTCGGGCCAGGGGTGCTCGCGGGCCGGCTCTCGCTGCCGCGCCTGTGCGCGCTCCATCCCTTGGGTCTGTAGTGCCTTCTGGAGAACATTCTCATCTCCCTAGCCCGGCAGGAAGGTTGCCGATCCGGCTTGGGTGTAGAAGGGGAACGGGTCCAAACGGGAGGCTGACTCACCCCGCCCCCAGCCCTCCGGCCCCTTGGCTTCCCTTATTTAACAGCCGCGCGACTTAACGGAAAATTTTGCAGGTGGCAAAGCGTCCTTATCTCATTCTTTTCCCGCCACAGCTTTGTAGGGCGTGAAGGGGCCACTCACCCATTTTACAGATGCAGACAATAGCTTTGGAGAGCGCCGTGCGCCTCCTCATTCTTCGTTCAGCGCTCCGATCCCCATATTGGCTTTTAAGGGGTTGGGTGACTGGAAGCCAGGTCCCCTTAGCCCTCAGCTGGGGTGCTCCTCACTGGGTCACGTGGAATTCCAGACCCATCTCTCCTCAACAGTTTTATCCCGAGCGGGCCTCCCTCCGTCATCTTGTGTCCCAGCCGCAGTGAGGCATTTCTTTTCCTTCCAAAAGTGCATTTTGTCGCCAGCAGAGTTTAGTAGCACAAGGCTTTGGCCTAACCAAGTTTTGGTCCAGCAGCACAGCCAGACAAGTAAATGGACATAGCATCACACTGGGCTCGGGGGGGTAGTATGTGCTGTGCACAGTTCAGGTGTGGGCTTTGGCCACGGACACACCTGAGCTTAGATTCCATCTGCTCCTTTGGGCTGTGTGCCTTTCATAAGCTCAGTTTGCTCTGAGCCTCAGTTTCCTCTTCTGTAAAATGGAGGAAATCATTCCTGTCTCAAGGTTATGAGAATGAAATGGGGTCTTGGATATAGAAAACTTAGTTTCGTGCCTGCTAACAGGAAGTGCTTACTAAGTGGTGATGGCAGCTATGATGCTATGAAGGGTTCTGAGGCTTAGGCCCCTGCCCTCCTCCCAGCCCAGCTCTCTCTAATCCGGGGGACTCAAAACTCTGTACCTTCTGGCCTGGCCCCTCATGACCTCAGAGCTCTGCTGGGCCTGCTGACCCTCTGTGTCCCCAGACAGCACCCAAGAAAACCTCATTTGGCTCGCTGAAGGATGAAGACCGGATCTTCACCAACCTGTACGGCCGCCATGACTGGAGGTGAGATGGTGCCCTTAGGCTGGTGGTTCCCGAGGCAGGGCCTCCCCCTTACTGCCTTCCCCACTCTGTCCAGGCTGAAAGGTGCCCAGAGTCGAGGTGACTGGTACAAGACAAAGGAGATTCTGCTGAAGGGGCCTGACTGGATCCTGGGTGAGGTCAAGACGTCGGGCTTGCGGGGCCGTGGAGGTGCTGGCTTCCCAACTGGCCTTAAATGGAGCTTCATGAATAAGCCCTCAGATGGCAGGTGTGTGTAGGCAGGCAGAAATGGGGTTGCAGGAGAGACCTTGGGGGTGGCTGTGGCTTACCTGGGCCTTTGGGCTGTTTCCTTGGAAACTAAGAGTGAATGAAATGGGAAAACGTAACCAGAGCTCAGGTAGGTAGGATCCAGTTCTCTCTGGTCTTCCTCAGGGGAGACGGGGGGGGGGGAAGCAGAATCGACACAAAACTTTGACTCAGTCAGACTTAACTGGTCAGTGCCTAGCTCTGCCTTTTAGTCGTATATCTTTGGGCAGTCTTCTGGCCTTTCCGAACCTCAGGTTTCTGTTCTGTAAGTGGATATTATATCGTGCAGGGATGAAAGAGAATGTTCGTACAGCTTTTGGCCTGCACTGTGGTTGGCACCTAGAAAGCAAAGGCTGAATGTCAGCTATTTTGCCTCCTTTTGGCTCCAGAGATACGGTGGAGGTTCACGGAATGCTCTTTGTGACCAAAAGCAGATTGGGGCTCTTGGGAAAGCAAAGATTTTTCCTGTGGTCATACCCACCCAAATACGGAATAGGCAGTGAGCGCTCTGTCATCGGTGGTGAGCAAGCAGAGCCCCTGGGAACATGTCAGGAGGACAAAGAGGGATTGGCTGTCAGAGGAGGCTTCCCTGGGTGGAGTGGGGTGGCATGTGGTTGAAGGCCCAACCCTGGTGGCCCTGTAGCCTGACTGACCTGCTGGCTCCCACAGGCCCAAGTATCTGGTGGTGAACGCGGACGAGGGGGAGCCGGGCACCTGCAAGGACCGGGAGATCATGCGCCATGATCCCCACAAGCTGGTGGAAGGCTGCCTAGTGGGGGGCCGGGCCATGGGTGCCCGTGCCGCCTACATCTACATCCGCGGGGAATTCTACAATGAGGCGTCCAATCTACAGGTGGGCAGAGGTGGGGCGTCAACAGAGGAGAAGGTGCTCAGTGTGCACTTTCATGCCCCAATCCTAGGCAGAGTTGTTCTTAGATTTTAGCTGCTGATCTGTCTGGGGTCACACTAGGAGAGTGGTGATCACTCCTGCATGCCTTGTGTCCTGAATGGGACGTGGCCCCCAGTGCCTCTGTCTCTTTCTGTATGTTCCAGAGCTTCTGCTTGGGCTCCATGACTCTTTCCAGGGCTCCATGACTCCTGGGGCAGGGGTAGGCTGGAGAACTCCCACATGGGCATTTTTCCTGGAGGGTCAAGGGGTCATTTCAGTAATTCTCAGCTCAGTGATGCCTGTAGTAGTTGGTCCAGGGCCAAAGCCTCACCTTTCTATTAGGCTGCTACACAACAGTGATGAAGGATGTGGGAGTAATAACCTGGCACATGGTAGCATGATGTGTAAGTGTTATTATTATTACATATTTAAAAATAAGCCTCCAGGGTCTTTTCTTCTACTCAGAAGCAGTACTCGTTCGTTACGAAGATAGGAAACCACACACACACAAAAGGAAACTCTCCCACAGATCCACCACCTGGAGAAACTACTTGCTGAATTTTTCATTATTGTCTTAAAGTCTTTAAAAATACATATAGTTGGAGAATTGGTTAACTGTTATTACAGAAGTAGCACACGCATCGTAAAACCCCCACCCCTCCCAGAGCGTCCTCTGCTTGCGTCCAAAGGGAGCTTTCGCTCTGGACTTTGGTGATGGGCTCACTGGGCCAGTGCCCCTCCCTCCCACACACAGTGTTCCTGGGCCCTTGGGGACCGTGTCCTCACACCCCTGTCCCACAGGTAGCCATCCGAGAGGCCTACGAGGCTGGTCTGATTGGCAAGAATGCCTGCGGCTCCGGCTATGATTTCGACGTGTTTGTGGTGCGTGGGGCTGGGGCCTACATTTGCGGGGAGGAGACAGCGCTCATCGAGTCCATCGAGGGCAAGCAGGGCAAGCCCCGCCTAAAGCCTCCCTTCCCTGCAGACGTGGGTAAGACCTGGCACCTGGCCCGATCCTGGGCCTTGTCCTGTGTCCTGTGGAGTCCGGGATCTGGTTTCAGGTCCCCACTGGTCATTCTTAGGGAATTTCTGAGTCCCTTCTGCACTGGGCGCCTGACACAGAGAGCAGGGTGGGAACAACATAGAGGCTCCACCAGTGCCACCTGCAGTCCCTCATCCTGCCTCAGCTCCCATGTCAGATACCCAAGTCCTCTCCAACCTTCCGGGAACTCGGGGCAGGATGGTGAAAAGGCAGCGCAGCTCCTGCTGGAATCTGGGGTCCGGTGGGGGACGAGAATAACAAAGGGGTGAAAGCAGGGCTCTCTGCCACCGGAGCAGGACCCTGGACATACCCCATTGCCAGGAAACCCGCCGCAACCTGTCCCCACCCACTGGAAGCCACCGATTTCTCATCCCATTTCCCCCACAGGAGTGTTCGGCTGCCCTACAACCGTGGCCAACGTGGAGACAGTGGCCGTGTCCCCTACCATCTGCCGCCGAGGGGGTGCGTGGTTTGCCAGCTTTGGCCGCGAACGCAACTCAGGCACCAAGCTGTTCAACATCTCTGGCCACGTCAACCACCCTTGCACCGTGGAGGAGGAGATGTCTATACCGCTGAAGGAACTGATTGAAAAGCACGCCGGTGAGGCCTGGGGCCAGCCAGCAGGGTGGGAGAGCCTCAGGAGCTGAGGCTGGGGCTAGCAGAGGTCCTGGGCTCAGGGCTAGGCAGGTGTGCCGGCCCCAGCCCTGACCATCCATCCTTTTGGGGACTGACTGGGGCCCCAGGGGGTGTCACGGGTGGCTGGGACAACCTCCTTGCTGTGATTCCTGGCGGCTCGTCCACCCCACTGATCCCCAAGTCCGTGTGTGAGACGGTGCTGATGGACTTCGACGCGCTGGTGCAGGCGCAGACGGGCCTGGGCACGGCTGCCGTGATCGTCATGGACCGCTCGGTAAGGGTTGGCCCATGCTCCCCACCCAGTCCCTGCCTTATGCCAGCCTGGTTAGTAACCCTTCCGGGGCCTCTTGGAGAACTCCTGCCAGCTCTTGGGTCCTGGTTCGTATCACCTGAGATACAGTGAGGTGGGAGAGGTGGGGAGCAAGGCTTCTCTGGGAGACACGCCCGTGGAGCCTGGGCAGGGCAGGATGCCCACGGCAGGGGGAGGAGACAGCCAGAATGCCGCTGGAATCAGGAGGGTGTGCCACCGGGGGGCGCTGAGGCTCAGGCCTTGGGTGCCTCCTCACTGTCCCTTGTCTCCCCAGACGGATATCGTGAAAGCCATCGCCCGCCTCACCGAGTTCTACAAGCACGAGAGCTGTGGCCAGTGCACCCCATGCCGCGAGGGTAAGCGTGCTGGGCAGGCTGGGGCTTTCTCTGTGGCTCGCGCCAGGCCTGGGCCGGGCACTGGACCCTGAATAAACAGCTGCTGCTTCCCAGCCTGCTGTGGCTGCTCTGAGCCCCACCCTCCCTGTGGCCCGCACCCCGGCTTAGGGAGATCACCAGGCCCTCTCTTGCTGCCACGGCCCAGGTGTGGACTGGATGAACAAGGTGATGGCCCGCTTTGTGAAGGGGGACGCCCGGCCGGCTGAGATCGACTCCCTGTGGGAGATCAGCAAGCAGATAGAGGGCCACACCATTTGTGCCCTGGGCGACGGAGCTGCCTGGCCCGTGCAGGTACTCGCTGCCCTGCTGCGTGGTGCTGGGGGTGGTGCTGAGAGCCCGGGCATTGGGGGATTTTCAGGCCCTGCTGCACCCAGCACCCTGACCCTCACCCCCAGGGCCTGATCCGACACTTCCGGCCGGAGCTCGAGGAGCGGATGCAGCGGTTCGCCCAGCAGCACCAGGCCAGGCAAGCCGCTTCCTGAGCCCGCCGTGCTGGGCCAGCATCCATCTGCCTGGACGGCTGGACAATAAAGCAAGTGCTGCCCACTCGGTGCGTCTTCTCTGTGGCCTTGCTCTTCACTCTGCCTCTGCGGCCCATTATTCCTGGAGGCTTATTTCCCAGACGGAGGTGGAGGTTTGGGAGGGATAGGTCAGCACAAGGTCTTGTGAATTTACACTTGGCCTCCTGTGCGTCAGTCTGTCGTAGACCATCCTGAGCATTGACCCCTCAGTGCAAGAAGCAGGTGGGGAGGGGGAAACTGTGGCCTGGGGTGCAGACCTGGGCCTGGCCCAGTGAAGGCCTCTGGAGGATAGGAGCAAGGAGGACAGGGCCCAGTCTGCCCTGTGAGGCGATGGGCAGGGAAAGAACCAGCTGTCCGGTCTGGTTTGGAGGAGAGGTTTTTTCTTCATGATTTGGCAGTGGGGTGAATTTGAAAGGGGGGAAGGAAGGAAGCAATTGACTAGGGGTGGACATGGTGGGTGAGGCAGCCCCAGGTCCTCGCAGCTCCATGGAGGCGGCCGCGGGTCAGTCTCGGGGACGGGCGGTGAGCAGGGCCAGGCCGGGTGCCCCTGCTACTCGCTGAGCTGGAGGCGCGTGCCGTCCAGCGGGTGCCACGGCTCCAGCTGGCGGTCAGTGCGGCCCAGCCATTTGCGCCAGTGCTGCTGGTGCTCCCCGCTGGCCTGGCTACTCAACTGCACCCCGCCTGGGTTGGGGGACAGGTCAGGAGCCGTGTGGGAGTCCGTTGGGCCCACGCCCCAGCTCCCCGACATTCCCACTCACCAGTGAAGTCGTCAGCTGTGCCCAGGTCATAATCCCACACAGACACCAGCAGTGTCTTCTGCGCCAGCTCCTCCCGTGGGCCTGTGCAGAAGACCTGC
This sequence comes from Phocoena phocoena, assembly GCF_963924675.1. NCBI lineage: Eukaryota > Metazoa > Chordata > Mammalia > Artiodactyla > Phocoenidae > Phocoena > Phocoena phocoena. The sequence continues at coordinate 104,854,567 of NC_089226.1, forward strand.
AGGGAAGGGGGCAGAAAGGCAGGAGGGAGGCAGCCTTGGGTCCTTCACAGCCTCAGAAACAGACTCAGACAGGTGAATGGCTCAGGGTAGCTGGGGCCTGTGCTCTCGGAAGCAGGATGTTGACCCCCTCCTCCCACCCCCAGCAGCCAGGACTGCCTCCCCCCAGCCCTGGCCTAAATTCTGTCTTATATTTCGATTTCTTCCCTCCATTCGGATGCAGGTAACTGATGGGGAAGAACGGGGTCAACTTAGGTGTGGCCCTGGAGACCTGAGCCCCGAGCGGCTCAGAGGAACCCTCACTGTCCACCTGTCCACCCCTTTTCACACTCACAGGCGGACGAAGGGGTCCGAGTAGCCGTTGGCATCCATGGGGGCGAGGTGGGCACAGCGCAGCACACCCACCAGCAGGCTGCCCCGCTGAGAGCTGTAGCACAGCGACAGCAGGAGGCGCCCACGCTCCTCCCCGGCTACCTCAGCCTCCACCTCCTCGGGCAGGGGGTAGGCTTGGGGTCAGCTCACGTGTGGCCCGTAGCCCACCACCCACCAGTGCTGGCCTGGACGTGAGAATGCAAACTGGCTGCAGAGAAGTCAGGGGCCAGTGGTTTGATTTCATGATTCAATTTACAAAAACAGTCACTGGCTTAGTGCCCTGGAAGGAAACTTCCAGCTCAGCTCTATCCTCCAGGGCCTGAGAAGGGGACGCCAGGCTACGTGACTGGCCAGTTAGGGGCATCTTTGTCATGGAGGGGAAGGCAACTGATGTCCCTAAGGGCCACAAACATGCTAGGAGCTTCCTGGGTGGCCTGCCATTAGGTACCCATCACCACCCTCCCGCAGGGTAAGCCTGGTGCCACAGAGGCAGCTCCAAGAGGCTGTTCTCTACCCAAGGACATACAGGTCTGTTCAGCTACAAAGCCCCCCCTCCTCACACCCCGCAGCCCAAGTGGCCAGATTCTGAACATCCTTTGCCACGCTTGGCCCCTGGTGCTTCCAAAGGACTTGGGAGGATGCCTTGGAGAGAATGTGCTTCTCCCACACTTAACGAGGGATTTGATTTGCCGAAAGCCCAGCCACCTTGCTGGCGTTCAGCTCTCAGTAACGGAGTGCTCCGTGAGCCAAGGGGCTGCTGTGTGGGGTCTGGGCCAGGAAGTGCTTGTGGCGGGTCCCTGCCCCACCCAGTAGGGCTCCGCAGCTTCGCCTGACTGACGGACAGTCGCAGCAACACCCGGCTCCACCACGGGGCGGGGCAGCAGCACCTGGCCCTCTGGCCCGGAGGAGCTGCGGAGGGCCCTGCCTCAGCCTTGCGGGTGCCGGGGGCCTGCTGGGCTGCAGGGGTTCTGCCCAGGTCTTTGGTTTCCTATTGCAAATCCCCTGCGGTCACCATCACTGCCTCCTGCCAAGGGCCTGTGTCTGTGACTACCAGCCCCAGAAGTGTGGTACCCACACTGCCTCGGGCAGACCTAGCAGCCATGCAGCCCCACCATATCCATTCTCTCCCGGACCTTGACCTGCCCTCCCAGCTCAGGCCAGGGACAAATCCCACTGGCTTCAGCCTCTGCCTCAAGCTGGCCTGTGTCTCTGCCCCCTGAGGGCTTGTGCCAGTGCCCCACAGCTCCCCTGGGCTGCCCTGGCAGCGGAAGTCACCCTCTGCCCAGCCCCTGGGGCCTGGCTGTTCCCTGAGACTATGAGCGCTCACAGGGCCAGTGAGCGAGATGGCCTCAGTTTCTCCAAGCCTGCCTGGGCCTGGACCCCTGTCCAGCCCACATCAGTCCCTGCCTGACACACTTCAGCCTGGGCCAGCCCAGACCTGCCCCCACAGTCCTCGCTGGAATCTGCCGTCCCACCCACCTCCTCATACAGAGACACGCCACGTGCCGTGTCCAGGCTCTTGGGCCTCTGGGTCTGAAAGAGCAGAGAGCCCGGTCCCCTTGGCTGCCCACTGCCCAGGTCTCCCTCCCTGCGTGCCCCACCCTGTGCACCAGCCCACTCGCCAGCCTTCGCCCCTCCAGACACACATCGAAGCTCCTGGCTTGGTTGGGCACCAGCTTCCCCAGGGGCACCCGCAGCTCCCGCAGCGAGGCGCCCGCCGCCGTTGCTGCAGCTGTGGGTCCTCCCAGGCGCACAGCCTGGTGGCCACGCAGGTCAGACCTGGCCAGGCAAGCCCTCACCCCCCACCTCGGCCCTGCCCCCTTGTGGCCCAGGCCCTACCCTCACCACAGGGTGTTGCGCCGGGTGTCCTGGAGGGTGAAGCCATGAGTGCCTCCTCCCAGACAGGCCCCCTTGTGCCCCGAACCATGCGTGTCCGCAGCTGGCTGGCCTGGGGGCTGAGCAGGGAGGGTCAGAGCCTTGTCGGGCCCCAGGGCCCCAGCCTGGTCCCCCTCCCTCATATAGCCTCTAGTTGCACATCCCAGCAACGGGGGGCTCCCTGTCTGAGGTCGAGGCCTTGGGGAAGAGGGGCATGGCAGGCCAGGTGGGTGCTCCAGGCTGGCTGTGCGGCCAAGGGACAGCAGTAGGGGCCTGTGTCTCACCCTCACCTTGCTGGCCCCAGGCAGCAGGTTGGCTTTGACATAGGTGTCCACGGAGCCCGAGGCCGGTGGCTTGAGGCCCTGGGAAGAGACAGTGGATGTGGGACAGGCCCGGGGCCCACACCTGGGACCCAGGGATGCCGCCCCATCCTCACCTTGGCACGGTGAGCTGTGCAGTGCAGTGTGCTATTGTCTGTGTCAAAAAGAAGCGTGGGGCTTCCCTGGTGGCGCAGTGGTTGAGAGTCCACCTGCCGATGCAGGGGACACGGGTTCGTGCCCCAGTCCGGGAAGATCCCACATGCTGCGGAGCGGCTGGGCCCGTGAGCCATGGCCGCTGAGCCTGCGCGTCCGGAGCCTGTGCTCCGCAACGGGAGAGGCCACAGCAGTGAGAGGCCTGCGTACTGCAAAAAAAAAAAAAAAAAAAAAAAGAAGCGTGAACTCGAGGGTGCCGAGGGTGGCTAAGGGCAGGTGGCTGGCAGGTCAGCTTCTACATCAACCTCCGCCCCGGCGCCATGCCTCCTGCCCCGCCCCTCCCCAGGTCAGAAGCCTGGGGATGCCCCAGACCCCATCCTGGGTGGGCTGGGCCCAGAGGGTCCCCCTTGTCCCCTGCGCCCACTCACTGCTGTTGTCTGAGTCTCCCTCTGGCTCTGGGTCCGGCTGGGACTGGGATGCAGAGTGAATGGTGGGGGTCACTGGAGGGTGTAGGTCTCAGGTGCGCAGGGTGGGCTCAGCAAAGGGGTAGAAGTGCGGGAAGTAGTCGGAAATGAGGTGGATGGGCCGGATGGGGCCCAGGCTCACGTCAATAGCCACGTGTTCCTGCACGCTCACCCGCCCCTGGCCCGCCGTGTCTGCCATGGGGGCCTGGACATGGAGGCGGCACTCAGAGGAGCCCCTGAGCACCGGAGATGAGGGCACCGCATCAGGCCAACCAGACAGGGCGAGGAGGCATCACTGAGGGTGTTGGTGGGGGGCGGGGGGGGGTCCTGGGCAGCAGCTGAGACCTGAGGACAGAGCGCAAGGTCAAGGTCGGCAGGGTGGGGGCCTCCAGCCGGGAGGGGGACCCCGTGGGCTGGCAGGTAGGCCGGCTGGGCTACTTACCGCTCTGAGAGCTCCTCCGTCTGGTTTGGGTCGCTGGGTGCTGGGTGTGCGCCTGACGGAGGTGACCCAGAGAGCCAGAGTGTGGCCCTGGGGACGGGGGAAGGGGTGGGACTCAGACGCTTCTCTGGGGCCCAGGAGACCAGCAGCTCCCTGCCCTCCACCCCAAGGGCCCCTTCCCTAGTGCTGGGGCCCAGCCTCTCTCCTTCTCCCCCAACCCTCCCCAATTCACACACAGCCGGAGAGTTATTTTTATGGCCATCACGTGGCCCTGCTCCCAGGTGAGGCTGGAGGGCCAGAGGTGATACAAGGGGTATGAGGGGCAATGGGAGGGGAGTGTGGGGAGGAAGGGGTAGGTGAGACAGAGGGGTGTGGGGAGGCATGTGGGAAGGGGGAGGGGTGTGGAGGGCAGGCTAGGGGGAGGGGAGATGGGCGGGCGGGGAGGGCTCTGCAGAGACGGGGTGGGGGTGCCACGGCAACCTGGTCCCCTTGGAGCTCAAGCTTCTTAACACCTGAATCCGATCACTTCGGCACCTCCCTCCCCCTCTGCCAGCCTGGAATAAAATCCTACCCCATCACTGAGGCTGGTCCCCTTGGCCGCTCACTGGGGCCACGAGTGCTGGGCCCCTCCCCCCATGTCCCCACGGCCCCTCTTGGTTTCCTAGAACACCCCAAGCTGTGTGCACATGCTGCTCCTTGTGCCCCGACTTTCCTCCCTTGCCCTTTGACCTGGCCTGCTCCTGCTTACCTATGGTCTCAAGGTCACTCTCTGCAGGGGAACGTGGCTGCCTTTACCTGCTCAACCTTCCCTGTCTTTCCCCAGAGGTCCTTTGGGGGCCACACCTTCGCTACTCTCACTCTAGGAGGTTCACCCTGCTCCCCAGGCCTGTGCCCCAGACCCTGCCAATCAATGAATTCCAAATCCAGCAGCCACGTGACAGGTTCAGGGAAGGGCATGTGACCCGAAGCAGGCCAATAAAGTACAATTCTGGGATAGACTGGCCCAGAAAGAGAAGCTGTTTTCTGTTGATGGGATGCTGGTACCGTGCCATCCTAGAGCTGTTGCCCTCTTCTCACCTCTCACCCCTGTGGAGTAGAGAATGCTCCTGAGAGTGAGGCCAATACAGTGGAAAGAAGAGTCCCTGAGCTCCTGGATCCAGCTATACCTGAAGCTGGTCTATCTCTAGAGTTTGTAATCACCATTCTTCCTTTGGCAGAGTCAGCTAGTGGGTGGGGTTTTCTATCACTTGTCCTGCCTAATACTGCCCAGTCCACCGTGTCAAGGTTAGACTGCCCACCCCTTCAACTCTCTCACAGAGATTTACATGATTGATACATAATTCCATTACATATCTGTGAGTAATTAATGTACAATCACATGATTATCTGTGTGACCTGGTCTCAGATCTCCCACAGACTGAGCACCCCCAGAGGGCAGAGTAGCATCTGGCCGGTGCACAGATGGGACCCCAGCATAGCACCTGGCACATGGTGGGAGCGTGGCATGGTAGAGGTTTGCAGTAGCAGGCAGGGCTCCTTTCTGGATGCCTACTGCCCAGCACATGGTCAGCCAGGCACAGAAGATGGAACAGGAGCTCGTACAGGGTAGTGGCTAGGAGTTTGGTCTCTGGAGTCAGAGAGGGCCTGGTTCAAATCCCAAACTGGGGTGACCTTGGGCAAGGTGTCTACCCTCCCTGAGCCTCAGTCTCACCAGCCAGGGAGAGCGTTGGCCCCATCTCACAGGGTTGTGGTGAGAGTGAAATGAGAAAAAAAGACTCCAGGCACCTGGCACACAGTGAGTGGGCACAGCAGGTAACAGTGTGATTATCCAGAGGCACCCTAGCCAGGAGGCCAGCTGTCCCATGGGGTCTGCCCAAGGTCAGGGCTCCAGTGCAGAAGGTGCAGTCGCCACGGAATTGGCAAAGGCTCTTTATTCAGTCCTGGAGTGGAGCTGGCATGGCAGGGCAAAGGCAGGGGCTGCTCAGGGCCAGGTCATCAGCCCCTGGGCAGCTCAGGGCTGGCCAGGCAGGGATGGTAGACGCCAGGTGCCAGCAGCTGCAGGGTGAACTCAGTGATGACGGCCGTGAGCCCCCAGATCCGGTGTGGCCCGTGCAGGAAGACAGGCAGTGTGTAGCGGAAGTGGCCACCATGGCAGAAGTGGGTATAGCCCTGGTTCTGTTCCTGCAGCAGATGGGCCAGGGGCAGTGCAAACACTTCATCCACCTGTGGGCAGGAGGCAGCGAGAGGGTAGACAGAGCACTGGCCACTGCAGCCTCCGCCCATCCGGACGGCCCAGACTCCACCCCTAGCATCTCCCCACTCACCTCATCGGGGTTGGGCCTGAGGCTCTGGGGATCCAGTGGGCCCACGCCGGCCAGCACTGGCACCACAGTGGTCTTTTGCTGAGGCAGGAGGAGGGCAGGCAGTCAGGGGAGGCACGCCCTCGACAGGGCTTTGGGGCTGGGGCAGGGAGCCTGAGAGAAAGACTCCAGGGGCCTTTAGCAGTGCAGGCCAGGTCCACCTGGCCCTTGGCCTTGGACTCGCTCCAGCCACACTGACTGACTCAGGCCCCCCAAACACACTCGACCCATTCAGGCCTCTGGGCCTTCGCTTTTCCTTATTTTTACTACCCTAAAATCTCCCAGTGGTCATTCAGTCCCTACCTACCCTGCAAAGCCCTCCCCAACCTTTGTCCACGGAGCAGAGCAGAGCTGATTCACCCCGGAGCCACCTCCACCCCAGGACCTGAGCCTCAGTATCCCTCGTGAAAGGGGATAAAATACCCCTGGCCCCTTCCTGACGGGCTGTGTGAGGATGGAACACAACTGCCAGGCAGGTGTCCCCACCGTACTCCATGACTGCCACAGTCCATGACCACCCTCCTTGTCCCTGGGGTCCCTGCTCCTAGCCCAGGGCAAGCAGAGGGGCTGAATGGGGCAAGGGCCGGTGGTGGTTTCAGGGCCTGGCGGGCATACCTGGTCGTGCACGGGCCTCAGGACTCCCCACACGTGCTCCTCAGGCACAACCAGGCCCACCTCCTCGCGGGTCTCCCTCAGGGCCGTGTGCACCACGTCGAGGTCAGCGGGGTCACACTTGCCACCTGGGAAACTGAACAGGCACAGGGAGCCTGGTTCTCGGGCTGCTGGGGCCGTGGAGGGGTGGGGGTGGAGGCTGTGGCAGTGACCCACCTAAATAACGTCTCCGCCCCTAGTTTGCAGAGAGGGCTAGGCAAGCCACACGACCGCTCCAGGCCCAGTTTACTTCCCTGAACAACGGGAGTAAGGGAGAGAGGCCCTGGGGCTCAGACAGGCAAACTCTGCTTATGGTGGCCCCAGAGGCGCTGACATTGACTCTAGGGTGTCCCCAATTCCCGCCGGGGGCGGGGCCAGGGCGGGAAGCCAGGTAACCCCGCCCCGCGCGCTTCCTCGGCTCGGGGACACGAATCTCCCAGTAGTCGCTGGAACAGGGCGGAGTCCTGCCTTTCTGGAGGGGGACACAGATCTGAACGAGGTGTCGAGCGATCCGCGCGGCGCCCGGGCAGGACCACCTGCGGCGCCAGATTCGGGGCGGAGGGACGTGGGTTGCTGACTCCCGCCATAGCCCTCTGCCTGACGGGCTCTCAGACCCAGACCCATTCTACAGAGGCGGAAACCGAGGCTCGGAAAGGCTAAGTGCCTTGCCCACGACCCTGTGGTCTCCGGGTTCAGCGGCCTCTTCCTAGAAGGGAGAGGAGTTCCCGGCCGGTGTACCTGACGTCACCCTTGTGCCTCCCGGGCAGGCGGCTGGACCGCAGCGTGTAGAGCAGCGCCGGGACCCCACGCAACGAGCACAGCGGCACGAGAACCGCGGCCGCCGCAGGTCGCGCGCGGAGCCGGGCCGTGGCCCCCGCCAGCAACCGCCGGCAGCGCCGCTCGCCCTCCGCCGACAGGCAGTCGGGCAGCATGTCCGGCCCAGCGCGGCCGGGAAACCGAGGTCACCGGGCAGAGCGCACACTCCAGGGTGTCTCGGGAATCTGGGGGGCGGGCCGTGGGAGGAGTCTGCCCGCAGGGTGGGGCTCCGTAGCGGCAGCGGCCTTGCCCACGGGGCGGAGCCCGATTAAGGGGCGGGCCCAGGCCGGGAAGGGGCCTCTCCGCGAATTGTGGGGCGTGGCCAAGGGGCGTCACCAGATAGCCTGGACTTCCGGTAGAGGGGCGGGCTTGGGGCGGGCTTGGGGCGGGGCGGAGCTGGCGTGGATGGTCTGGAGAGTGTCCCCTTACGAACGCCTAGAGCAGCTGGCGTCGCGCCTGGCCCGGCGACCGGGCACGGCCGTGCTGACCGCGGGGTTCGCGAGTCGGGGTGTCTGGCTGTTAAGGCCCCGCCGGGACCCGCGTTTCTCCGCGCCCGCGGGGGTCCGGGACCTCAGAGGAAGTGCTCCAGGATGTTCGGGGTTGGCGTTTAGGGAGTCTACGGGGCAGAGACGCCTGGGGCCGCGGGAGGAGTGCCCGGCCCTACCCACCCTCCGGGCCCTCTCTCCTGGTTCCACTGGGTGGCACGCGCCGCGCCCTCTCGCTCCAAGGGTCCCACTCCAGTCCCCGGCCTTCTCCCTGCTTTTCCCGCCGCCGCCGGTAGCTCGTCTCTCCTCCCAACCCCCGTCCTCCGCAATTTCTACTCTTATAGGTGTTGGTTTAAATGTCACTTTCTCTAGAAGCTCTCCTACCTGGAGTGTTGATCGGATTCTCAAACTCCTCCCGCCACCCTCACCTTGATCCCTGTGGTCACTGCCTGTGGTGTTGTGCACCCCTCGGCCAGCCTCTGGCCCCTCGAGGACTACACACCCCAGCCACGCACTTAGCACCTAAACGTGGAATGGCAGGTGTCCCATGTTTTGCTTCGACTTTGAACGGGTGCTTCCCTGAGTTGCAATTTCAGTCCTCATCTGGTCACACGAGGCAGAGGGCAGGAACGCAGCCTCCTTCACAGCCCTGCCACTCAGCATGTGTCGCCACCTTTACCATCACTCTGTGCTCCCAGGGATGCCAGCAGCACTGGGCAGAGCTTTGCGATGTCTGCAGCCCAGACTCTGGGGTGTGGGCATTCCTGAGGCCCTCCGCCTTGGCCTCCAAGGACAGAAGTGCAGCTGGCCACCCATTCCAAACAGTTTAATGTTGCAGGGAAGAGAGAGGTAAAGCAGGGTTTGGAGGAGTCACTTCCAAGGCAGAAGGGGGCAGGTTGGGAGGTAGGGGCTCTGGTTCCAAGCCTGACACCATTCCCAGCTTTGCTGGAACTCTGGGCAGGTAGCTTTCCTCTCTGGCTTCCACCTGCCCTGCTTTCCTTGTGAGGGGAGGATGTCTCTGCAGAGTTGAGGCTGAAGAGGGGGGCCTCCAGGGTAAGAGGACTCTGTCCACAGGACCCTACCATCACTGTGGGTCCTGGCCAGACCCCAGGCGCACTGCAGTGCGGGAGAGGAGCCCCAGTCCAGCTGGGAAGGGGAGGCTCCCCGATCCCTGTCAGCCTGGATATTGGATAGGGGGTATGGTGTCGGTCGGGCCCTTGGGATTCGGAGGGGGCTTGAGGCTCCAGGGTACAGGCCCTGGTAGGTGAGGGGCGGGTAGGTGGCTGAGGCCAGCAGAGCCTTGGGAGCCAGCAGCTGATGGTGGAGCCTGGCAGGGGTCCTGGAGGTGAAGGCTGGAGCTTTGTTGCGGTCTGAGGGAGGAAATGGTGTGAGTGGGCCCCAGACCCCCCCTCACACCTTCAGCCTTCCCGTCCCGTTCCCTGCCCCTCCCACCCCAAGTTGCCCGCCACTTAGCCTTTGTGCTTGCTCTTCCCTCTGCCTGGAATTTCTCCCCCACCTTCTCCCTCTGTCCAAACCCTTCCCAGTCCTCCAAGGCCCAGCTCGGGAACCACCTCCTCCAGGAAGTCCCCCCGACGCCCCTGCCCCTGCTCTCAGCACCTCGTCCCGGCACCGTTCTCTCTGCCTCCCCCTCTCTGTACACACAGATGACCAGGGAGCTTGCTGAGCATGTGGAAGCCCCTTCCTGGGGGCCCCGTGGCCCCGTCCACTACGCAGGCTCTGGTCCCACTGTGTCTGTGGGCCTGGGGCCTGACCTTTCTCCTGCTCTGTGGAGCCCTTCGGCAGGCAGGGGCGGAGGCTGCTGCGACTCCGGGTCCGGACGCTGAGCAGGGGCCGTGGAGATATAGGCCTGAAGGTGGGGCAAGCAGAAATGAGGCAGGGGGTCAAGATGGAGAACCCAGGCCAAGGGTCATGGTCAGAGTCAGACAGTGGGACCCCGGGACAAGCCAGTGGGCGTGACCCTGAAGGAAGGGTCGGAGGCCTTAGGAGATGCCTGGGGATAGGGATGGGGTGAGGGGGTGGGTTAGGGCAGCTGGGCGGAGCTGTCAGGGGCCAGACGGTACCAGGAGTCCGGGTCACTCTCCCTAAAGCCCTTGGCAAAAGGGTTGCTGGTGAGTTTCAGCTGGGTGCTCTGCAGAGGAGAAAGGGTGGGCCAGCCCTGAGCTGGGGAAAGGCTGTGGGCCCCGGGCTCAGCCACCCTCTCCTCCCTGGACCACCCCGTCCCCAATCTGGAGGCCCTGGGACCTGGGACCCTCAGCCCGGGAGCCACAGAGCCAGTGGGCATGAAGGCAGGGGAAGGACTGTGGGTAGATGCCCACTGAGTCCGGGAAGGAGAGAAGGGCAGGGGTCTGTGTGCCTGTGGGGCCTAAGAGCCTGGCGCCTCAGTTTCCCCCCTGTGAGGTGGGCTGGCAGCTGCCTCACGAGCTGTGGCCTGACCCACCCGGTGGTTCTGATATGCCGTCACGGCCGTGAACTGGGTCTCCGTGAAGATGAAGGACTTGAAGTTCTCCTGCGTGTAGCGCTCACTGTCTTTGCGTGGGTCCACGAAGACCACGTGGAAGCGCGGCTGGTAGCGGTGCACGGGGCTGAGAATGATCTGCGGGGGGGTGCGGAAGGAATGGGGCAGCCGCAAACCCTCTCTGGGGCCGAAGCCCTTCTTCCAGGGCCCGCTGCCCCCATCTGATAGCGGCGGTGCCGGGTCTGAACTTGAGAGTCTGCAGTTCTGTATCAAAGGCCCCTTTGTTGGAGGTTCCAGGCTGCTTGGTGTCTCTCACTCCCACACCCCAGCTGTCTCGGAACTATCCGGGATCTGACCACCTTTCCCACCCCACTGGCTCCACCCCACCGGGCCACCGTCATCTTTCTCCTGGATTTCCACAGCTGCTTCCTGGCTGCACTCCCTTCACACAGCAGCCCCAGTGAGTCAGCTCAGAGCCCTCGTGAGCTACACAGAGTAAAGACCAGAATCCTCTCCACAGCCAACTGGCCCTGCAGAGCAGTGCTGGATGCCCCTAGGATCCCTTCCCCTCCCACTGCCCCTCTGAGCTCCACCCCAGCCAAACGGGAGTCTCCTCACAGCTTCCTCAACTCCCCAGCATTCTCCAGCTTCAGGGCCTTTGCACTTGCTGTTCCCTCTGCCTGCAACGGCTCCCCCTTCTGTACGCACAGGCTCCCTCCTCCACTTACGTCAGACCCCTCTTCAAATAGCGCCTCAGCTGCTTCCTGAGCCCCCTGAACTCAACGGCCCCCTCCGTCTCAGCCCCGCTCCCTGTTTCCTTTCTCTCCCGGCATTTATCACCCTTCTGCCGTCTGGATTCTATGCTTACCATCTGCCTGGCACCCCAGGAGGTGAGCCCCCGTGAGGGCAGGGATCTTTGTCTGTTTGACACAGTGTCAGTGGTGCCGGGTTCCTGCACCTACGTGGGCCTGGCCCACCCGCCTGGCAGTCTCTGCTGTCCGACCCCCGGCCAGGTGAACTGGGGCACCAAAGGCCCAGCCAGCCCTGGCTCGGGCTTCATCACAATCAGGCCCCAGCGTCCCCTGCCCTGGCCCAACCCCTCCCCGCTGTGGCCCGGGCCTCACGTGGCCGTTGTCGCCCAGCAGGTTGTTGGTCAGCATGAGCTTGTCGAAGGACACAATCTGGCGCATGCACTGTGCGCCCTTGGCCGGCGAGTCGGGGTGGAAGTGCACGCGGCCAGGCGTGGTCGGGTCCACCTTGCCCGCCACCAGCCAGGGCGAGCTATGGAAGGCATACCTGGGGACAGAGCGAGGTGGCGAGGGCGCCCCGACTGCAGCCCACGGCACCTCATCTGCTGCCCCCACCCGGAGCCAAGACTGACAGGGCATCTCTGCTACTGCCCATGCACTGGCCCCGTCGGCACATGAAGAACCGGAGGCTCCAGAGTGCTGTCTGCCCTGGGCTAGCCCACCCTACCTGCCCAGGTGCGCCCACTGCTGCCCAGGATGGGCCCCCCCACCCCCAGCACTGCTCCGACTGGCCCCTGCCTCCCTCAGGGTGCTGGTGGGGGTCTACTTCCCCGACCAAGTGCCTGAGGTCTGAGCTGTGACCCCCAGCCAGGCCCGGACCTGTATCTCTTGTCATCCAAAGGCATGAAGTCCATGAGCAGGGCGTAGTCAGCCAGCGTGTCCATGCCCAGGATCTTCACCTGGAAGGTGGGGAACATCCTCCTGCAGGAGGGGGTGCTCAGCAGCTCGACTGTGGTTCCGGCCTGCCCCCCCACCCCGCCACCGCCCTGCCCCCCCCCCCCCCCGCCACCGCCCTGCCCCCCCCCCCCCCCCCCCCGCCACCGCCCTGCCCCCCACTCCCGCCACCGCCCTGCCCCCCCCCCGCCACCGCCCTGCCCCCCACTCCCGCCACCGCCCTGCCCCCCACTCCCGCCACCGCCCTGCCCCCCCCCGCCACCGCCCTGCCCCCCACTCCCGCCACCGCCCTGCCCCCCCCCCCGCCACCGCCCTGCCCCCCACTCCCGCCACCGCCCTGCCCCCCCCCCGCCACCGCCCTGCCCCCCACTCCCGCCACCGCCCTGCCCCCCCCGCCACCGCCCTGCCCCCCACTCCCGCCACCGCCCTGCCCCCCCCCGCCACCGCCCTGCCCCCCACTCCCGCCACCGCCCTGCCCCCCCCCCCCCCGCCACCGCCCTGCCCCCCACTCCCGCCACCGCCCTGCCCCCCCCCCGCCACCGCCCTGCCCCCCACTCCCGCCACCGCCCTGCCCCCCCCGCCACCGCCCTGCCCCCCACTCCCGCCACCGCCCTGCCCCCCACTCCCGCCACCGCCCTGCCCGCCCCCCCCACCCCCAGCACTGCTCATAGCTGCCCGCCTTGGTGACAATCATCTCTGTGCCCAGCTGGTTAGATTCCTCCCACGGAGCCTTCATCTCCAGCTGAACCGTCACACCAGACACACGTGGGTTCTTGGGGCCCTGCTCTGTGGGCTCAGCCATGGCTTGGGCCCCTGTGGAGCTGGTGGAAGGGCCTGATGGTAACAGGGAGTCCAGCTGGGGCTCCCAGCTGGAGCTCGTCATGGGCAAAGGGTAGGTCTCCGAGGGGGCAAATACCCCGAGGCCGGCAGAGAGGAAGGTTGGAGAGGGAGGATGGAGTGTGGGCCCCTGTTCACCTCACCCACCCCCACTCCACCCAGCCAGCCTTCATCTTTCAGGCTGCACCTAGATGCCTCTTCTTCCAGGAAGCTCCCCCTGACTGCCAGGCCTGTTTTCCCACAGGATCCCCAACTCGGCATCACTTCATGAGGTAAATGCTCACTTAAAGCTCCTGGAGACCAGAGACAGGACCTGTCAGGCTCCCCAGGGAATCTTTGAGCCATCAAGAGGCCGAGTGGCCTTGAGCCAATTGTTTCACCTCCCGGAGCCTCAGTTTCCACATCTGTCACAAACGGTTCTTAATATCTGCCTTATAGGGCTGATGTGAGGATTTGTGAGGACACGCACGAGCCTGGCACACAGTAGGCCCTTCATAAAGGACATCTGTTATGGATGACGTGACGCGTGGGGTCATGGGGGTGGGGGGTCTTTCTCAGCTCTGGGGAGACCTGGCTCCCTCGTGCTGCTTAAGGAATACTGAGCTGAAGGCGATCCCCGAATTACCACGAACAACTCTTACCCATCTCTGACCCCCCAAACGGGCCCAAATCCTGCCTCCAGAAGCTGGTTCTAGCATCTTTCTGCTCTGGCCTCCTCACGTTTTTCTAAAGAGCCCACCTTTTGATCTGCAGCCCTGGCACAGGTCTTGGCCAAAAACTCAAAAGCTCTGCCACAGCTCCACCCTTCTGATTAAAAAAAAAAAACCACCTAACTATCGATACAACGAGATACGACTTCACACCCACAGGGATGGCTATTACCAAAGTCCAAAACAATCACAAAAACAAGAAATGAAACATTACACGTGTTGGCGGGGATGTGGAGAAATTGGAACTCTTGTGCGTTGCTGGTGGAATCTCAAATGGTGTGAACCCTGTGGAAAACTGCTGGCAGTCCTTCAAATTATTAAAGGTAGAATCACCGTATGATCCGGCAGTTTCACTCCTAGGTATAAACCCAAAAGAATCCAGAGCAGGGACCCGAACAGATGTGTGTACATTGGTGGTCATAGCAGCATCGTTCACAATAGCTAAAAGGTGGAAGAAACCCTGGTGTCCGTCGATGGATGAGTGGATAAGCAGAATGTGTCTATACAGGCAATGGAATATTATTCAGCCTTTAAAAGGAAGGAAATCGTGCCACAGGCTACAACGGGGATGAGCCTTGAGGATGCTACGCTAAGTGAAACAAGTCAGTCACAAAAATACTGTGTGATTCCGCTCGTGAGAGGTGCCTGAAGGAGTCAAATTCGTAGACAGAAAGTAGGAAGGTGGTTGCTAGGGACAGGGGGAGGGGAAGGGGAGTTAATGTTATTGGGGACAGAGTTTCAGTGTTGCAAGATGCAAAAAGTTCTGGAGATGGATGGTGGTGATGGTTGCACCGCAGAGTGAATGTACTTAATGCCACTGAACACTTAAAGATGGTTAAAATGATGATCTTTATGTTTTGTATATTTTAACACAATTACAATTTTTAAACTAGGAAAAGTATCCTGAAAAACAAACTGTTAGTTTCTAGCAGCCCCATAAGGGGCTGAGGACCTGGTAAAACCATGAGATCCTCTGGGCAGAGGTAGAATTTTGGTGTTGGATGGATGGATGCATAGACGGATAGAGAGATGGGTAGACGGAGGTTCCTGGGATGGTATAGCGTGTGATGTGCTGGCCAGAGTCAGTGCACAGTAGGTGCCTGGTGAGAGTGTGGGGCTCCGGGCCCATGGCCCCAACCTTAGCAGCCCTGAGGGCCACGTGTGAGAAGTGGCACCTCACTAAAGCCCCTGGGAGTTCTGTAGTCTGGAGGTGGGTGGGTCTCACTGAGAGGGGCATGAAGGGTGGATGGGCTAATGCCCCCCACCACCTAGACCAGGCCATCACATGGGCAACTGCCCATCACCCAACCGTCCTGCTGGAGCATGTACGTCATCCCGGTAACCGATGCCAGCCCCCAGGGTCCATGGTGAGGTGATGCGTCCCAAGTCGGGGAGGCTCATGGCTTTGCTGGTCCTGGGAGCTTCACAGCCTGGTTACTGGCTTCCAAGTCTTCTACAAGCCTACATCCTGCCCATCCCAGTCAATGTGCCACCCCTGAGCACTCTCAATAACTCTGGGCAGGACCCTCTCCTCTGCCCAGCTCCTCTAAAAGCCAGCACCTCTTGGGGTCAGGAGTTGACAGTTTCCCACCGGCATGAAGTCAGGTTTGGAGGGGAAGTTAGAGGTTCCTTGTCCAGCCCCCCCGAACCTTGATCCTCAAGGGGTGAGGCCCAGAGAGGGGCAGAGCCAGGCCCACGCTCACCAACGTCTGATAAGGCTTTCACCTCCCAGAAATGGCTGTGTCTCCCTGCCTGTCAGCACCCCTATATTTGCACTTGGGTGGCTGTGAGCCCATCGACCCCGCCCTGGGGGATCTGAGGTCTAATTCTGGGGTGCCCCTGCCCCATGCTCTTGCCCAGCCCCTGGGTCCAGTGGCGTTTCCTTGGTCCCCACGCCCAGTCCCTGCCCCCCACCCCACTCGCCCCGGAGCCTGAGCCCACCCATGGGGCTCCCTTGGCCGCCTGCCCCTTACCTGCCATGGGGACAGCCCGGACTTCCGGCTCCTGGAGAAGGGCGGCTCAGCTGGGGTCCCTGCGTGTCCCGCCTCTGGTCAGTGCCTCCCGGTCTCCTGGTCCATTCGGCAGCACGGCTCAGCTCTCGGGCCCTCACTCAGTCCCCAGTCTCCTGGCAGGACTGGCCTTCCCTCCTCGATAGCCCAGGTCTTGGCTCTCCACCCAAGCCGGGCACCTGGTCTCTGTAGGCGGGACCCTGGCTCTGGGGTGTGCAGAGCCCCTTCTCCAAGCCACCCTCGCACTGGACTGTGCAAGGCCCCCGGCTGGGCTGGTGCAGCTCCAGGCGCGATGCCGTGGGGGAGGAGGGCAGGTGGGAAGGCTCTGACGTGGCAAAGTCTCCTCTCCCTCTCCCGGTCCCCTCTCCTGGCTTCCTCCCTTCCCCAGCTAGGAGCTGCTAGGAGCCCCCCAGCCATTCCTGATCAATGGGCCAGACACAGGGTAGGGGCCCATCTCGAGGACAGGCTGGGTGATCTGCAGGGGCCCACGCCTGGTTGACTGGAGGGGCCGGGGCTGACAGGGCCTCAGGGAGGTCAGGGGGCTGCGGTGGTGGCAGGAGCATGGAGGGCTGAATGGCAGAGGCGAAGCTCTCTCCCCAGGACCCAGACACCTGACCTGGAGCCGCTGGTGTGGAATCCCCAGGGAGCTTGAGCAGGAAAGGCTAGCGGGCAGCAGCCGCAAGTACCAGCAGAGGCAGAGCCCCAGGACTGGATGGCAGGAAGCCAGGTCCTCCTGACCGCTCGGCCCGATGAGCTATGCAACGCTGGCAGGACCCTGACATCTCCGTGCCTCAGTTTCCCCAACTGAACTAAGTGCATAATCGCCTCTGCCTGGGATGGGCTGGCCCAGCTTGGGGGGCAGTAAGCTGTCCCCATCCTGGTTGATGGTGCCTACACAGTCCCCACGGGGGGGGACACTGGCCCAGGTCAGAGGCCTCTGGGGCATGTCCTGACCAGACACCTTCCCCAGGCGGCCCCTGCCTGTCTGGGGCTGGGCATTCAGGGAACACACAGATCTCCAGTCAGGAAGGCAGAGGATGGGGGTTCCCCGAAGCTGGTGTCTGCTATGTGGTGCAAGGAGGGTCATCGGGCTAGACCCCGGTTAGCCCACTCCAGGAGGGAGCATCGCAGGCTAGCCCCCAGGCCGGAGCACTAGGTGAGAGCACACCGAGCTGGGCATGCTCGACTGGGGTCCCCAAAGGCGGCTGGACCCCCACACCTCCTCCAGAGTCTGGCACTGGGAACAAGGGGTTGGCAGAGGCCATACCTAACGGGGGGCAGAGAGGGGCTGCTCCTCTCGAGGGTGACACCCTGGCCCTTCCCAGAGCCACATGTCGCATGTCGGGGGCAGACCTCTCCTCCCTTCAGCTCAGGGAGGCCTGCTGCTTCCACCCCCTGTGCCCCCGGTCCCTGCCTGCCAGGCTGGGAGGAATCCCTCGGGGAGAGCTTGGGCCGACCCCTGGCATAGACCCACGGCCAGCTTTGGGAGGAAGGCTGCACCTGCACTGGGGTCTGCTGCTGGGCAAGATGGGGGAGAGTTCTCTGCGCCTGTGATGGAGGGTCCCAGCAGCCCCCAGGTGCCACCCTGTCCCAAGATGCACAGTGGGGCAGGTGAGAAATAGGCAGGTGGTGGAGGGGTTTGGGGGATCCGCACCAGTCCTAGTGGCTCCCCCTCAGCCCGGACTCCCAGGGGTCCGGGGTTCTGCTGGCTCCTGGTGTGTGTGTGTGCTTGCACACGCCTTTGGTCCGTGTGCTGGGACACCCCCCATACACACACATGCTCGTGCGTACGTGGGCACACTCACATGTCAGCCCAAATGCATAAACGAACTCAAGACCTGGTGACCTGCCACCACTCCTTTGCACATGTGCACAAGCTCCTCTTACACACACACACACACACACACACCATGCACACAGGCACGCTTCCCTTTACAGCCTCCTCCCCCGCCAGTCTGCCCTTCCTGCCAGGGGCGCCTGCTGGCCCCCTGCCCCCTCATCCATCTTGCCTGCCAGCCTGTCCCTGGTGCCCCATATCCTTCCCACCTTCTCATCTCGCTGCTCAATAGCAGAGGTCAGCGTGGCAGCTGTGCCCGCGGGGAGATGGCTGAGCCAGGCGGCGGGGGTGTAGAGGGGCCAGAGAGTGATGTCTGGAGAGGACGGAGCTCGGGGCTCCACCAGCCCCACTGTCAGGCAGGAGCGATGCTCTCAACACGGGGGCGGGGTGGGGTGTGGGCCCCGGGGGTGGAGCATGGAAAGTGTGAGGCTGTGTCCAGGCGTCATCCCACCCCATCCACTTCAGCCCTGCTGTGGACACCGTGCAGAGAGTGCCTGGGGCAGGACTGAGGGGACCCCAGACGCAGACCCTGTGCCCGCTCCCTCCCCGACGCTGACTTCTGTCCTGGATGGTGCAGGAGCCTTCCGCCTGCCCCACCTGCCCTACCTGCACCTCCTCCCTGCGTCCCTGTGCCTGGAGGGCTGTCCTGGGTGGGGAGAGCCTTGTTGAGCTGCACTGCTTCCCCAGCCTTGACGCTCCCTGAGCCCCCATGAGCCCTGAGCTCATTACATACCTGGAAACGCACACCTGGGCTGTACCACCAGCCACATATGGATCCCCCCGGAAGAATGCCCAAGGTACCGAGGCTCTCAGAAACACATGTGTGTGCAGACACCCCCCCACACACACACACAACCACGGAGCACCTGGGGCAGGCACACGCCTGGACACCCACACACACGGGCACACAGAGATCGACTTTCTGGCCCTGGGAATGCAGAGGGGTTGGAGCCCTGCTCTGGGTCACAGCCTCCTCTGGAAGCCCCTCTGCTGGCCCCAGGACAGTACTTCTCCAAGTTCCCCCCAACACACACACACACACTATGGGATTTTCCCCTGGGCACTGATGAAAATGCGTGGGCACAGAGACAGCCACCCCCGGCCCCAGTACACACAGAATGTCCAAGACCACCCTGAGCCAGACCTGCCCCAGATCCTGAGGTCACAGAGAGGGGCCATGCTGGCGAGAGGACATGAACCATGGACCCCTGGACATCTTCCATTTTATAGAATGGGAAACTGAGGCAGGGAGGTGTGGGGTATGGCAAGAAACATGGTCCACAGTGGGTGGCAAAGGGAGGGCCCTGGGCTCGAGACAGTGCCTCACGACCCACTGTTCAGAAGGGAGGGCTGATGCCAGGCAGGCGTGGCCTGGATCAGGGACCCTGGCGGGGTGGAGGCCAGTGCGGGCAGGGCAGGCACGGAGAACGTGAGCTTCTCAGCCTGGAGGAAGGCAATGCCCTCCTCGTAGTAGGCAAGCTCGTTGATGAACACAGGGTCCATGGTGGACTCCCCCCCATAGAGCACGTCCTCACCGCTGAACATCTATCTGGAAGATGGGTGCGCCAGGCCGCAGCGGCTCGAACTCTCAGTCCTGGGAGAAGAGCCAAGGACAATGTTGCTGGGGCTGACCTCTGCCCTGGCCTCAGTGCGGGCCACCCCAGCAGGGACTGCCTCAGAGATGCCGCTCACTTATGGCCCTGCCCACTTGCTCCTTCTCTTCCTCGATCAATGCAACAGGGTGTCTGCTGAGATGCCAACTGGCTCTGTGTCTAGAAGTGGAGACACCAGTTGCCTTAGAAAGGCACTTATCATTGTGGAAGTGTACCCTAGTGGTTACGGGCACAGATAGTGAAGCCTGCGTTCAAAGCCTTGCTAGCTGTGTGACCTTGAGCAAGTCACTTAACCTCTCTGTTCCTCAGCTTCCCCATCTGTAAAATAGGGATTATTCTATCTCCTCCTATTGTCCTGAAGTCTAAATTAAACAGCTAATAGTGCTTAAAACAGTGCCTGACACATAGTGAATATAATATAAAAGTTTATTAAGTAAATTTTTTAATTGTGGGAGAAATCACTCAAAATGTCTCTTATTCAGCATCCACAAGGAAGATGGGTGGTGGCGCAGGTGCGTGGCATAAACGTTGTAGGTGCCTTCCAGGTGAGGCCGTGGTGTTGTGAAGGTCTGGGATAAGTAGAAGGCCGGCCCGAGGCCTTGGGCCCCAGCAGCTGGTTCAGGTCTCTGGCCCTTGACACCTCGTGTGGGTCATCTGCGTTGGCCCTGGCATTTCAGGGGCGAAGATGTAGTGTCAGCCCCTGACAGTCTCTGTCAGTGATCAGAGGGTCAGAGTGTGTGAGTGGTGCGGGGGAGGGCAGCCTTGTGCCGCCGACAGGAGTGAAGCCCCCAAGACCCTGCAGGAGGGACAGAGCAGCTCAGGGGCTCATGTGGATGCCTGCCCCCTCGCACGGCCCCAAACCCTCGGCCTGGCCCTGCCCACCCACCGCAGACCCTCCTCACGCCGGCCACACCTCCAAGCACTGTGCTGGTCTCACCTTCAGGCCTCGTACCTGCTGGGCCCTTCCCTGGAACTCCTCTCCTCTCCACCTGGTTAACTTATACTCACCCTTTGGGGCTTGGCTGAGATCCCGCCTCCTTCCGGAAGCCTTCCCTGACTGCCCTTGACCAAGTTAGATGCTTCGTGTAGCCCCCAGCCCTGCATTTAGCCTCCTGGTTTGTGGTCACTGAGTCCTTTCTCTGTCCTTAGTAAGCTGAGGACAGCGCCTCAGTCCTGTACCTCGTTCTCTCACCCGAGCTGGCCTGAGATGGGGCTCAGAGGTGGGGCTCGGCCAGTATCCACTGAAGGAAGGTATAAACAGTGATTGCGTAAACGCAGCCTGTGGGGGGATGATCTGAGGCAAGCCCCGGGTCTGGGGAACCCAGAAGAGGCCCCGTCTCAGCCTGGGATCCGGAAGGGCTTCCTGGAGGAGGTGACATCAATCTGAATTTCTCTAAACTGAAAAGGGAGGAATGGACATCACAGGCAGAAGGGTGCCTCCTGCCGGGTGGAGGGACTGGTCAGCTTAGCAGGTGGGGGCCCTTGGCAGCCCTCCAGGGCTCTCTCTGGGGGAGTAGTCTTCATCCCAGGCTTTAAAGAGTCCCTACAAGCAATTTCGCAAAGCCTGGTGCAGCTCCCCAGTGGGAGCTGTAGCAGCAGGGCAGGATGCTTACTTGAGGAAGGACCCGGTGAAGGCATGACTGAGGTCATGGCCCACGTAGCGGCAGCAGACGGCTGAGGCCCCCGGGTTGGCCAGCAGCACAGGCATGGTGGAGGAGCTGAGTCTCTGCACCTCCCCTGGGACCCGCAGCCAGTGCCAGGCCAGGTAGGCGCTAGCTGTCTCATTGCCGTGAGTGGCCCTGGTGCAGGGCCTCTCAGGGCACCAGCAGCCAGCACATCGCTGTGTGGGGTGGCGCACCTGGTGGGTGGACCTGCTTAGGAAACCCTGGCACCAGCACGATGCCCAGTGCTTAGAGCTGGGCTGGTGGTGGTGAGTTCCCTGCGGCCTGAGGGGCCCAAGACAGGTGGGGCGGTTGTTTGTCCAAAGCCGTGGCTGGATGTTAGCTCAGCGGCGTCCCACCTGCACCTCCAGTGGCCCAGGTTGGTCCCTCCTGGTGCCTGCAGTCCCTCCATTGGCACCCTTCCCTTGAGGGTAAGCATTGCCCTGCCCTGCCTTTCTCTGAGGAGATCATTTCTCTGCTCCCTTTGGAGAGAAGGAGTTTCTTTCTCCCAAGTTGAGAAAAGGGGCCCAGACTTGGGAAGATGGATTCACCTAGGCACACTCCCTATAGCAAGAGGGCTGTGCTCCCATTTTATAGATGGGGAAACCGGGCACAGCAGGGGAAGTGGTCGGTGTCACAGGAGCTGGCTGTGGAGTGTCGGGTTCCAGGCGACTCCTGTTCCTTCCTGCCCCTCCCCCATGCTCCTCTGAGCTGGTGCAGGGGCCTTAGGGAAGAAGGGGTGGTTACCTGTCAATGCAGGTCTCAGCTGCCTGGGCCACCAGGGCTGGGATGTGCACCTCCTGGAACGATGGGTATTTATGGGCCAGGAGATCCCTGGGCAGGAAGTGTCTGTGCTGAGTTGGTAGAGAGCAGGGGGCAGGAGTGGGTGATGGGCTGAGGTCCACCCAGAGGTCAGTAATGCTGGGGTCTCCCTGCCTGCCTCTACCTCACACTGTTGCTTTCTGCTGCCGTGGTCCACTGAGTCCAGGTCCTGCGGCCACACCCCTGCTCTTGCCCTTGGTCCCTCCTCTGGGAATCTCAGCATTCCCGCCTCCTGGGGCCAGCTGGGGCTCCCGCTGGGGAGCTGCACCAGACTTTGGGAAATTGCTTGTAGGGACTCTCTAAAGCCTGAGATGAAGACTACTTCCCCAGAGAGAGCCCTGGAGGGCTGCCAAGTGCAGGCCGTTCATCGCCCAGGTGTCCAGCCAAGGGAGGGCAGGCCTGGAATCCACCACCGGCTGAGCCATGGGCCACCACCAGACCAGGCCACCACAAGTTGCCTGTTGAGATGGTGCCTTGGTGGCCACCCAGATGAGGAATATCCCCCTCCCTCCATCCCTTCAGCAACATGCTTCTGTCCCTGCGGCCCTCAAAGGACCAGGGTCACTCCTGGGTCACCCTTTACCCTAAAGGACTATGAGCTGTGGGGTCCCAGCTTTACAGCTCTTTGGTGATTTAAACAATTTCTAAATATTTCATTGTTTTTGATCGTTTTCAGGGACAGGTATGACTCAAATGATTCAACTTGCTTTGTTTTGGAAATGACCCTCAGATCCATTTTATAGATGTGGAAACTGAGGCTCAGACAGGATGCCCAAGGGTACCCAGGGCACTAGAGGCAGAACTGGAATTGGAACCTGGGGGGTGTCCAATATGAGCCCACTCTCCTCTTGCTGCTCTCAAGGGACAAGGGGGAAAGGATGAAAACTAAGCCCCCCGCACGTGGCCCCAAGTCCTGTCCTTTCCCCAGGAGCCGAGGGCGGTCCAGTGGTCCCTGAGTAGAGAGGCACTGCTGGGCAGTGACCATCAGGTCACCAGTGCCTCCTGTGTGCCAGCACTGGGGCCCTGAAGCTGGTCCTCCCCCAGGCGTCTGGTCCTAGGCCTTCTTCACGACCAGGCTGAGTCCTCCCAGGAGGTGTCAGCCCAGCTCCAGAACCAGGCCCAGCAGCTGGGGCTCCCTCCAGGCCAGCCCTCTTTGCAGCTGCTCAGATCACAGGCAACTCCTCGTGAGGGCTGGGCTCACCTGCACTTTCCTGCTCTCCTGCTCACCCCCATAGGTGGAGCTGTGGGACCTGTCAGGCCTGCTGGTACCTCAGTAGGGTAGCTGGGGGTGGGGTGGGGTCACTGAATCTTCATGGGCAAAGGCCCTGGCGCCGCAAACGGAGGGCAGCTACCATTCGCTCTGTTCGTGGGGCTGGACCTGGGCTCTGGAAGGTTGAGCGACTCGGCCGACCCCCTGGCCAGGTGTGGTGGAGCGAGTCAGTGGGGTGTCTGCCTCCCTCCGGGTCCCTGCTCCCCGCTTCGCTCAGGGTAGGGGCCTCGAGGCCCTGCTTTCTAAGGCAGAAGCCGTAGTCTTTGAGAGGCCCCCACAGGCTGCCGGGATTCTGCTGATTCTCTGGGTGCTGGGCCTCTTGGGAAGGAAGGAAGGGTCTGAGCACCAGCCCTGGCTATCTGGGGGGTTGCTGGAGACCAGAATGCTTCCTGCCAGGAGGTGGTGGGCCCCCAGCTCTGGGGAGGACAGCCTTAGGGGGTCCTGGAAAGTTTCACTTCCCCTGGCTGGGGTCCAGCGTCCCCGTCTTAGAAGGTATATATATATATTTTTTAATTTATTTATTTTTTAAATTGAAGTATAGTTGATTTACAATATTGTTTTATATATATATATTCTTTTTAAAATTATTTTAATTTTTTAAATTAATTCTTCATTACAGGTTATTACAAGGTATTGAATATAGTTCCCTGTGCTACACAATAGGACCTTGTTTTTATTTTATATATGGTAGTATGTATATGTTAATCCATACTCCTAATTTATCCCTCCCCTACCTCCTCTTTGGTGACCATAAATTTGTGTGTTTTTTAGTTTTTGTTTTAAATTTATTTATTTATTTAGGCTGTGCCGGGTCTTGGTTGCGGCATACATGCAGGATTTAGCTCCCCAACCAGGGATTGAACCTCGGCCCTCTGCGTTGGGAGCACAGAGTCTTAACCACTGGACCACCAGGGAGGTCCCCATAAATTTGTTTTCTATGTCTGTGAGTCTGCTTCTGTTTTGTAAATAAGTTCATTTGTACTAATTTTTAGATTCCACATATAAGTGATATCATAAAATATTTGTCTTTCTCTGACTTACTTCACCTTGTGTGATAATCTCTAGGTCCATCCATGTTGCTGCAAATGGCATTAGTTCATTCTTTTTATGGCTGCGTAATATTCCACTGTACATTTGTACATTACATTGTACATTCCTTATCCATTCATCTGTCGTTGGACATTTAGGTTGCTTCCATGTCTCGGCTATTGTAAATAATACCACTACAAACATTGGGGTGCATATATTTGTTTGAATTAAAGTTTTCTCCAGATATATGCCCAGGAGTGGGATTGCTACATCATATGGTAACTCTATTTTTCGTTTCTTTAAGTAATCTCCATACTGTTCTCCATAGTGGCTGCACTGATTTATATTCCCACAAAAAGTATAGGAGGCTCCCCTTTTCTCCACATCCTCAGAAAGTGTTTATAGAATGGAAGGGCATCTGGGAGCCAGGGCAAGAGCTCCCAGGAACAGCAGCCCCCAATCCCAACTGAGTGTGCAAGCTCGTGCGTGTGTGCGCTGGTGTCTGAGGATTTGTGTATTCACGTCTGTGCTGCGTGTACCAACGTGTGTGAGCCACAGCAGTGAGAACAGTCTGGAGGTGGGCCTGCTGAGTCACACCTCTGAGCCCCAGGAAGTAGAGGGGGCCCCCAGCCCCCACTGGCTCTGACACCCCTCCCTGACAAGCTGTGTGACTTGGGGAGTCAGTGCCCTCTCTGGGCCTTGGCTCCTGCCTGTGAAATGGGAATGAGGCTCCCTCCTGGGTCCGGGCAGCTGTGAGGAGTGAGGGAGCAAAGGGGCAGGTGCAAGCTTGGAGAACGGACACATGCACAGCAGACCCTGGCCTGATGGAGGGCAGAGGCATCGTGAGTATCCAAAGGTCCAACTTCTTCACTGCAGTTGAGGAAACTGAGGCCCAGAGCCGGGTCAGAACCTGAACCATCCCACAAAATTGTAAGTCTTGGCTCAGGAGAGCCACGTGACCTGGGAGCCACACCCAAGGGCCACTTTGTTTTTTGTTGTTGCCGCTACTGTTGGTTTTGCCCACACCGCGACATGCGGAATCTTAGTTCCCCAACCAGGGATCAAACCCACGCCCCTTGCGGTGGAAGCACGGAGTCTTAACCACTGGACTGCCAGGGAAGTCCCTGTCCAGGGGCTTTGGAGCCCCTGCCTGTCCCTCTACCATCCTGACCCGGTTCTGAGTCCCACTTTGGCCTCTGCTCACCCCCTCCTGTCAGCCTTTCACAGCGCCCTCATACCAGGTGTTCCTTTATGCCCCCCAGGACCACCCTTCCCACTCCTTCTTGCCGGCCTAGTGTCCTGGGGTGGGGGTGGGAGGAGGAATCACCCCATATTGTTGTTTTTCTTAACGACCCACTCTGGACTGTGGCCTGTTCCCAGGGTGGAACCAGCATCTAAGGGACCCTGGGACCACCCCCAAGCCTTGGGACAGCAGCATGCCATGATTGCTGGACAAGCAGAGGCTGCTGTCACAAAAACTGTGACTGTGACAGAGCCCTGGGAAGCTCTGGGAGGTGTGTGGCCAGGGGCACCTCTGCAGCCAGGGCCTCTGCCCAATGCTGGCTTAACTTACATGAGAGTCTGGACTCTACTATGTCTGGGGTGGGGGCCCCTGGGCCCCAGACACATATGATCCCATTTAACACTCACACCAACTGTAGGAGGGAGATGGGAACCCCATTCTACAAGGTAAGGCTCAGAGAAGTTAAGGGACATGCCCAAAGGCACCCAGTAACAATATGGCCATGGACTGACGCAAACCCAAGCTTTCCAGGTGATGGAGCTACTGCAGGGATGGGTAGGGTTCTGTGTGAGCCAGATGAGGGCCACGAGGCCATAAATCCCACTGTCACTCAGCTCTGCCCTGCTTTACCGTATAAACTCAGTTCAGCCCTATCCTGGCTCTAAATCTGTTTTCCCATGTGTCAGATGAAGAGACCAGATTTAGATTCTGCCCGCCCTGACCTCTCTCTGGGAGATTAGAGCAGGGATGACGATGTGGCCAGCATGGGCACAACCCCCTCCTGTGCCCATAGCAGACATCACTAATCAACCATTGCACTCCTTCCTATAGATTCCACACACACCATCAGAGTCCTTGTAAATAACGCACTTCAGGCCAACACCAGCGACTGGCCAGACCTGAGTTCAAGATCAGATCACTTCAGGTCAGACAAACCCAGTTCCCCAAACCAGGTGTGACTGGAGCTGTTAGAAATCACTCTGTATTTTGGGAGCTTATTTATAGATCTGACGTGAGGGAGTCTTTTCTAACCACCAGAGCTGCCCAGCCTTGGGGGTAAGTTCTCTGTCATCAGATATGTTCAAACAGAGGGTCAACAAATCTGTCAGGAGGCTGCAGAGAGGACTTTGGCCCTGAAAGGGGCTGGACTAATGTCCCAGAGGTCCTGCCCAGCCAGGAGTCTGTTCAGACAAAGCCCCAGGAGCAGGTTCTTTGTGTTCCTGGACAGGACACCAGCCTTTGGGGGGTCACCGAGCACCTGGGCAACAGCAGGACAGGGGGGTCGTGGGGATGGGGCACTGGAGATGGACAGGGTGCTCACAGAAGGATGCAGCGCTGGTTGCCCAAGGCCCAGCTGAGCAGCTGCTGTTTGCAGGCAGAAAAGGGCGAGTAGCGGATGTCCTTGAGCTTCTCCAGGCCCGAGGGGGAGAGCAGGCAGGCGCGGTGGTGGGAGAAAGCGTCGGAGGAGAACTTGCTGTGGTAGCTGCCCATTCCGCTGTTGTCTGCATGGGCACGGAAGTGAGGGCCCGTTCAGCGGCAGCCCACCGCCCAGCAGGGAGCTCAGGGAAAGCCAGGCCATTCTAAGAGCCATTTTGCAGATAAGGAAACTGAGGCCTTGAGAGGCCTGGGGCCTGGATCAACAGTGAGGGAAGGCAAAACTGGGCCTTCCTGGGTCTGGGGTGCCAACCTGAGCTTCCCTGGGAGTTGGGGCTGGAGGGTGAAGGAGGGGAGGGCTCAACGACTCCCTCTAGTGGCAGGGACAGCAGAGTCAGGTAGATGAAGCCCTCCTTGCCTCCAAAGGGGCCGCTGCTGATCCGGTGAGTGTCGCCCCTCTGAGCTCACAGAGGGGAGTCCGTGGCCCTGAGAAGCGGCACCGAGAGTCACAGCAGCAGCAGGGCACAGGCTCCATGGCGGCCAGCCTGGCTCTGCCTGCCGGGTCCCACCTTTGCTCTGCCCCCTCCCCCTTCAGGGGCTCTGCTCGCCCACACAGAACTTTTTTGCATGACTGAGGACAAGAGGGCCGCCCCCGGGCCGGACAGATAGAGGGAGCACCTCCTCGTCCGGGCGGGAGCTGCCCCGGCCAGGGCAGACAGTTGGCCAGCCACGTGTTGCCAGCTTCTTGACGCTGCCCCCCGTCTCTGCCAGGCACCTGTGTGCAGGGAGCCGTTGTCCAGTGGCCTGGATTATAGTCACACTGGAGGCACCTGCTGCGCTAACCCTCACAAGTGGGCCGGGAAAGGGGAGGTGACCGGTCTCACCCTTTTGGGCCCCTCTGTTGCTCCCACCTCTGTCCAGCCCCACCTGGCTGCTGTTGGAGAAGGCGTACAGGGCCAGGGGCTTCTCCCGACGGCGGATGAACTCGATGGCCTTGGCCAGGCTCCTCACGTTCATGATGGGCAGGATGGGCCCGAAGATCTCCTCCCGCATCACCGGCTCCGTCTCCTGTACGCCCACCAGCACCGTGGGAGCTGCCCGGGCACAGGGCACGGCTCAGCCCCACGGGTGGGGCCTTGGGCAGGCAGGGCCCAGGGACCCAGGGCTCCAGGCTCAGGGACGTTCTGGGGAAGGTGATCTCCCCACAGCCCCCGGGAAGTGACCTTGAGGGGCTCCCCAGCCTGACCGGGGCCCGTGGGGCCCAGAGAGCCCCTCAGCCTTGGTCTTACAGTCAGAGGGTGACCGGACCTGAGGTCCCGGGTCCCAGCCTGCTGGGGAGCAGCGTCACCCTCTGAGCCGTTCGGCCCGGGAGACTGGGGCTGCTTTGTTCACAGCGTAGCGGGTGCTCGGGACGGGCTGTTGAAATTCAGAACCAGGAATCGTGGGCTCATAGGACCTGGGGTCATGGCCCCGTGGAGCAGCAGCTCTTGGGGCTGAAGTTTGGAACCTGAGCCCTAGAACTCTGGGGTCTGAGCTTGGAGAATCCAGAGCCTGGGCCAGAGGGCTGAGTCGTGGGGTCACAGGCTCAGACACGGCAACGCGGAACACTGGTGTCACAGAATCGTGGCACCAGAGCCGTGGACCAGGCTGGGCTCTAGCAGTGGGGTCGGGGAGCCTCAGGGCCCGAGGTTACAGGCTGGGCCCAGACTCGGGGCCCAGCTGTGGCCCCCAGCGTGGGGGGGGCCTTAGCTGGGGGGGGCTGGGAGTCGGGCACAGTGGCAGGGAGGGCGGGACTCACCGATGTAGCGATCGCTTTCATCACTCTGGCCCCCGATGGCCACGCGGCCACAGCTCAGCAGGCGCCGGAGCCGCTGGAAATTCTTCTCACTGATGATGCGGCCCAGGTCTGGGGAGCTCTGGGGGTCTTCGCCGTAGAAGCAGGTGATGGCACTCTGCAGGGCGGGCAGCAGTCGAGCCTGCATTTCGGGGCTGCACAGGATATAGTCGGGGGCCACGCAGGTCTGGCCGGCGTTGAAATAGCGGAAGAAGGCCACGCGGTTGGCCACGGTCTGGGGGTCGCAGTTGTCGTCCACGTAGCAGGGGTTCTTGCCCCCCAGCTCCAGCGTGACGGGCGTCAGGTGCTCGGCGGCAGCAGCCATGACAACCTTGCCGACTCGGGGGCCCCCTGGGGACATGAGAGTTGACCCCAAGCCTCAACTGCCCTTGGCCAGATGGTTCAGGCACCACCTTCCCAGCCCATCCTGGCTCACCCACTGGGTTATGCCCCCTGCCCTGCTGCCCCCGGATCCCACCGTGCCAGGCCCGCCTGCCTGGGTTGATTGCCACCTGGGATGCTTCACCCCACTGGCCACCACTTCCTCCTTCCACGGCCTTCTCCATCCCGTTCTCAATGTCCCTCTCCCCCAGGACACTGGCCGGGGCCACCCTCACTTGTGAAGAGGATGTAGTCAAACTTGTGCTCCAGCAGCTGCCCCGTCTCCTCGGCCCGCCCAGCACCACGGCAAAGCAGCTCTGCAAGGGGGGACAGACGGCTCAGGGGACACTGCAGGACCTCCTACCGGCAGGGGTGCGGGTGTGGGACGCAGATGCTGAAGGAGCAGGCCCACCCTCACCTGGGCCAGGTATCGGGGCAGCACCTCGGCCAGGACCTTCTCAGTGCTCTTGCTAACCTCCAGCGCGCAGTTTCCTGAGGGGCGGGGCGGGGCGGGGAGAGGAGAGGGGGGTGGGGCAGGGCGGGGTGGGGTGGGGCGGGGCAGGGAGAGGAGAGGGGATGGGGCAGGGCGGGGAGAGGGGGTGGCCAGTTGTAGCCACTCCCTGTCTCCATTCAGTTCTCACACCTGCAGGGCAGGTGCCGGCCTTACTCCACCTTCAGGGGAAGAATATGGTACAGAGAGGTGCCCTGCCGGCCCCAAGGTCACACAGCCTGGGGATGGTGGGCCAGATGGGAACCAGGCCTTCTTAGCCACCTGGTGCCCCTCTTTCCTGTCTCTGTGGGCGGCTGTGAGGCCACGAGGCTGGGGGGACTGGCAGGGGGCAGGAAGGAGGAGGCTCTCTATCACCTGCCGCGAGGGCGCCCACCAGGGGCACCAGGGATAGGTACGGGGGTAGTTCCAGGGGGCGATGATGAGCCCCGGGCCCAAGGGCTCCTTCCGGATGAAGGCCGAGTCCAGCGGCATGAGCTGGGGTTTGGGACAGTGAGGCCCCACCGAGGATCACCCCAAAGCCCACTCCCCCAGAGTCCTCGAGCTGCCTGTGCAGTGGAGTCCCCACAAGGAGACAGAGGTCCCGAGAAAGTCAGCGACTCTCCCTGGGCCTGAGCTGCCCTGGAATTGCCCCCGCCTGGCTGCCCTGGAATTGCCCCCGCCTGGCTGCCCTGGAATTGCCCCCGCCTGGCCCGCGGGCTCACCCTGGCGGGGAGTCCATGGGAAGGCCTGCGGCACGGCTGACTGCGGACTGGAGCCCATCTGGGCTTTGGCCTGACGCCCAAGGGAGCCCCAGTGGGGCTGAGAGTGGAGAGGGATGGGGTATGGGGGTAGGAAGGAGGAGCCCAGCAGGGCCTCTGGGGGGGAACTGCCTGGACCTTGAGCAAGGAAGCGCTCTGAGCACCCCAGCTGGGGCCACGAAACCGTACCATTGCCTCTGCCTCTGCGTCTCTGTCTGTCTGTCTGTCTCTCTGCGTCTCTGTTCCTCTGTCTCTCTTTCTCTGTGTGTGGACGTGAGTCGTCCTCAGAGTCCAGCAGCATCCCACAGGCCTGAGCCCAGGACCTCTGCCTCAGAGCGTTGGCCATGGAGTGAGATGGGTCTCAACGTCCCCCGTGGGCACCTTGCGGGCCGGGGGCCCCATCGGCACCTCCCCCTCCTCCTGTCTGAACCTCAGTCTCCTCATCCGGGAAGTGGGGACAACACTCCTCCATGGGCGTGTACAGCACAGGCCTGGCCGCTGAGGTTATTATTCTTAGGAACCATAAGACGGGGAAAGCACTGGTGCCCGGCTCAGGGGGCCACCCAAGCCGAGGAGTATGGGGAGATAGGAACAGAGACTGGGCACGTTCCTGGCCAACACCTGCAGAACGACCTCCCTCCGCCTGGCAGTGAGGCCCTCATTCCCGGCACTGTCCATCCCCTCCCCCCATCCCACGGCCTGGGGGAGGACGTGGCCCACAGTAGGTGTTCAGTAAGAACTTGTCCACCATGTCTTGGGCTGGAACGGGCCCCAAGCTGTGCCCACCCACAGCCGGGCCCAGGGGTGGCCTCACCTAGACCCCTGCCCCAGATTGCAGAGGGGCAGAGGGAAGTCAGTCCTAGGCCCAGGCTCCGGGCCAAGAGGGGCAGGGGGCCGTTTCCTCCCGAGTGCGTCCTGGAGGAGCTGTGCCTGGCTGGGGCTGCTTTGGGCCCAACTCTGACCACTGGCAGTGCCCACCCTCAGTCCAGGGTTGCCTGGAGCCCCTTCAGGCCTCCAAGTTGCAAGGCTGAACCAGAGCTCTGCCTGCAGTGCCAGCATCACCTTTCTCACCTGGCTTTCCCTGCTGGGTTCAAGTGGCTCGTGGTCCGATCAGCCCTGCTCTAACTTTGTCCATGGCTCCCTAGAGCCTCTCTAGGGCTGAATCAAGGCCCAGAGTGGAGGAGTCTGGGGTGAGCTATGGCACCCAGGTGTCCTGAGGTCTGTCGACGGACCCTGGCCCCAGCTCAATCATACGTTTCCCAGGTGAGGCAAGCAGGGCAGGGGTTCCCTGACTTTCTCCACTGTCACTGTCTGTGTCCTCACTGTGCACACCTGGAGTGCCTGGGGACAGCCTCAGGCTTAGCTTGTGCATGGCCAAATCCCAGCCCCACCATTGCCCAGTCAAATGAGGAGGCAGACGGCTGAATGGGGCTGAGGTCGGCCGCATCCCCAGGGGCCCTGGAGCGGGACGGCTGGCCCTTGCTCCTTATCCCAGGTGCTCATTGAGGTGGGGCTGACTAGGGACCCTGGCTGTGGACCTGGGCCACAGAGGTGACCACGGCAGACCTAGCCAGCCTGTGCAGAGCTCACGGTCTAGACATTGGAACAATAATGACACTGAAAACAAGATAATTATAAACATGAGCTGGGGGGGTTTCCTTGGTGGTCCAGTGGTTAAGACTCCGTGCTGCCAGTGCAGGGGGCCGGGTTCGCTCCTTGGTCAGGGAACTAAGATCCCTCATGCTGCCACTAAAAGATTCCGCGTGCAGCAACTAAGACCTGGCGCAGCCAAATAAATAAATACTAAAAACAAAACAAAACAAAAACAAATAAATGAATTGGTGCCGCAGGCCCTGGGAGAGGCCGGCTGGAGACCCAGCAGAGGCCCCGACTGCAGTGGGAAAGGGGCAGGGCAGGGCCCTCGGAGGGCAGGCGTCGGGACAGAGGGGCCGGCACAAGCAAAGGCCCTGTGGGGGCAGATTTAGAGAAACAAGGTGCAACTGGGCAGGTCAGCAGCCTGACAGGACCTTCACATAGGGATGTGGGATCTATTCTGTGGGCAGAAGAACACAGGCGGGAGGGGAAGCAGAGCTGGCGTCTGGGGCCCAGCGCTCAGCGGGCATCGTCTCATTTAAGCCTCAAAGGTCTTTTTGTTACCTCGTTGTAAGGAGAGCAACCCGAGGCTCTGAGAGGTGATCCGATTTGCCCTCCTCACAGCTGCTACGTGGTGGCTTCAGTCCCAGGTCTGGTGGCCCTGCAGCCCCTTCCTCACCAGCATCAATGAGTGCCCTGCACTTTTTTTGACTTCTCAGCATCTTTCTGCAGCTTCCAAATTTTCTACAGTGAGCATCCAATGCTTCCAGAATCAGAAATGAACAGTGAGTGTTGCTTCTACAACCTCCGAAGAAGCTTCCCTCGTCCCAACTCCCCGGCACATCCCAATCACAGCCCGGGCCACGCCTGGCTGGCCCCCGTCTGTCCACACGTCACCTCCTCCCCCAGCCTGGGGAGCCTCTCAAGGGAGGACAGGGTCTGCCTCTACCCCCGCGGCCAGGCCAGCAGAGGCCAGGGATGGACGGTTCCTCCGAGGGTACTCCCGGGTGTCACAGGGGTTGCGGGGGGGCGGGGGGAGTGAGGCTTAGACAGCATGACGGGCCGGAGGTCACGTGCACAGCTGGGGCAGGGCAGCACCCACCTCCCTGCGCTGAGCCAGGCCCCAGGACCACGGCCCCCCACCCTGTGGCCTCACATCCCATTCCTCTCCCCACAGCTCGTGCTGCCGGCCCTCACCCCGGGACCCCAGGTACCCCGCAGGTGTGGGCTCCGACCCTGGATCCTTTCGCCTGACATGCTGCCTTCACATGTGCCGACTCTGCTCCTGGCCCATCTCACCCCTGCCTCTGCTGACGGCCAATCCTCCCAGGAGCCTGCGCAGCCCCCCACCAGATGCCGCGGGCCCACGTCTGGCAGTGGAGTGGCACCCGGGCTGACCTAACCGAAGCTCCAGCTAGTCTGGCCTCCTCCTGGTTTACACATCGGCACCTCCGGCAGCTGCCTCACCCGACCTGGCACAGCTGGCCTGGGAACAGGTCTGGCAACTCCGGGCTGCTCTGTGATCCCTGGGAGGGCCTGGCAGAAAGTTACCTGATAAGGAGAAAGGTTACAGGATGAACATATCAGTGGGACCCTGGCAGCCTCCTCCAGGACGCCCTCAGCCTGCAGGGCTCTTCGGCCCACCGAGGCCCCCGCAGCAGGTCCTCATGTCTATGCCCCCATCCCCACCCTGCAGGGCTCCTTCATTTGCACTCTCCTAATGTGCCCGGCTGGCATCCTTGGGGCAGAGGGAGGGGCCCTGGCAGCTGCAGAGAGAGCCTGGACGGGCTGGGGAACCTGTGGCTGCAGGGCGGCACACCCCGTTCCTTTTTTCCCTTATTCTCCTGTTTACTGTGTGACCCTAGGCAAGTTACTTAACCTCCCTGAGCCTCCCTGGGGTAACATTTACACTTAATTGTCGTGGTTCTTGAGAGGATCACATGAGAAGATGAATGAGTAGACAAGACATTTCATAGCTCCTGGCGCAAAACGACTGTAAGATGCTTTGCAAACCCGTCGGATGAGTTTCCTGTGGCTGCCCTAACAAACGGCCGCAACCGTGGTGGCTGGAAACGGCGGGGTTACTGTCTCCCAGTCCCGGAGGACAGAAGTCCGAAATCCAGGTGCTGCCAGGGCTGCACCCCTTCTGCAGGCTCCAGGGCAGGGTCCTCCCTGGCCCCTTTGGCTTCTGTGGCTGCTGGCACTCCTCGGCTCCTAGCACAGCCCTCCCAGCTCCGCCTCTGTCCTCACATGGCCTTCGCCGTGTGTGTCGAATCTCCTTCTGACTCTCTCTTATTGGGACACACCTCCTCAAAAACCCAAAAGGTCTCCAGACACTGCCAAGGGTCCCCAGGGGAATGACATCAGCCCGGTTGAGAGCCACCACCCTAGATGATTCTTTCAAGAAATTCTGCTTCTCTAGGGAAGCAGAGAATGGGTGATGGCTGACGGGTGGGGTGGGGTAGAGAGGGGTGGTCCAGGGACACGCTGGGTGCTTACAGGACGATCCCCTTGATGGGGCTGTCACCGGGGGTGGCGCGTGTGGATGTGGGGTGGGGCGTTGCAGAGTTGGGGGTGGGAGAATGAGGGGAGATTTCCTCTGGGGGTTTCTGTGTTTTCCAGGAAGTAACCACCAGCCAGGGTAGGGGAGTGAGGGATTTGCTGTGACAAATCTGAGGGCAGAGCAGCAGACTCTGGTCTAGGCCATGACCTTCCAGTGAGATTTGACAGACTCCTGTGGTCTGAATGGTGTCTCCTCAAATTCATATGTTGAAGCCCTAACCCCCAGTGTGTGGTATTTAGAGCTGGGGTCTTTGGGAGGTGATTAAGGTTAGATGAGGTCAGGAGGTGGGGCCCCTGTGATGGGATCGGTGCCCTAATAAGAAGAGATGCTAGGGAGATTGCTGGCTTTCTCTGCCACGTGAGGCTATAGGGAGAAGACAGCCACCTGCAAGCCAAGGAAAGAGCCCCCATGAGAAACCTAATGAGCTGGTACCTTGGTCTTGGACTTCCAGCCTCCAGAACGGCAAGAAAGAAATGTTTGTGGTATTTTGTTAGAACAGCCCAAGCTGCCTAAGATATGGACCTGGCATGATTCTCCACCTGGTGGGCGGGGCCTGGAGAAAGGGACCCTCTATTCCCTCAGGTAGGAACGGGGAGAGAGCCAAGTTGCTGGGTGCCCTGTGAGGGGGATCCTTCTTTGGGGGAAAAATAACAACAGTGCCCAGGACTCCAGGACCCTGGCCTCCTCAGTGGGACTCAACAGATTAATTCAGGGGCCCTCAAACCTCCCTGGGGACCTGAAGATTCCAGGGGCTCACTCTGTGTTTGCAGGTGTGGGATGGGCCCTGGCATCAGTGTTTTTAACCAGCTCCCAAATGATCTCAAGGTTCAGATGGATTTAGAAACTGCCACTGGATTCCCTGGGCAGAGCAGGTTGTTGCTCCCTGGTCATTCCTGGGAAAAGCTACCCAATAGGTTTGTGACAAATCTGGGGGCCCCTGGCAACATCCCTCCAGGCCTCTTCCACGTGGAAGCTCTTCAGACAGGAACCAACCCTGTCCAGAAAGCCCAGAGCCTCAGTCTCCCCATCCATAGAATGGGGAAAAAGAAGCAAAAATGTGACACCCATCCGACAAGGTTGCTGGGAGGTAGTTATCGGACCAGGTGGGATGCTTCCAGAAACTTCAAAGCACTGCAGGCAGTGAGAAGCCTAAGGGGTGGTGGGAGGGACAAAGGTTGTTGTGTCCTTTCCAGCCCCAAGGACCCAGCCAGGTGAGGGTGTGGCAAGGAGCAGAGGCAGGGCCAGAGGAGCCTGCATGCCCCTCACACCACGGGGCAGAGGGGCAGCTGGGGACCTGTGGTCCCAGGACGGGCTTGAATTGCAGTGTGCGAAAACCCCAGAACCACTCTGTTTTAGCACCGTGGACCCAGGGAAACGTGTAGTCTTGAGAGCTCGAGCTCTTCTTAGCCGCTCTAAACTTCAGAATATGGAGAACACTAGGATTTGGGACACACAGAATCCTCTTTTTTTCTTTATGCCTTATGCAATGTTTCAAGCATACAAAAATACACAGGATAACATATAATCATCCACGTACACACCACCCAGCTTTGTCAGATCTTTGCCTTACGTTTATCACCCTGTGAGTGTCGTCATGCTCTTGGTGTATATCTGCTATCATTGAACATTACATAGGATTGCTTTGCATGGCTTAAACTTTAGACCACTGGTGTCATATTCTTATCTTTCTGCAATGTGCTTTGTTCCTCAGCATTCGGTTTCTGAGGTTTTCCCACCATGATCCGTACTTACTCGTACTGTGGTTGAATAAACACACCACAGTTTACTTACCCATTCCGCTGCTGGTGGACATTTAGGAAGTGCTCCCTTTTTGAGGATTACAAACATTGCTGCCAGTAACATTGGGTCACGTCTCTTGGTGTGTATCTGGGAGTGAAACAGGTGATACGGTTCATACATCTTCAACTTTCCCAGGATTGTGGATGCCGCCTCCAAAGAGACTAATTAAAAGTCCTCTTGACAATTGTATGACAGTCCCCTTGTTCCATATGGTCTCCAGCACTTGGTATGGTTGGACTTTTTACTTTTTGCCAATGGGTGTAGCAGGTTGAATGGTGCCATCCTTCCCCACGAAGGTATGTGCATGTCCTGGAACCTGGGAATATGATCTTATTTGGAAAAGTGGTCTTTCAAGATGTAATCAAGGGAGTTCCCTGATGGTCTAGTGATTAAGATCTGGTGCTTTCACTGCCGTGGCTGGGTTCAGTCCCTGGGTGGGGAACTGAGATCCTGCAAGCTATGCAGCGTGGCCAAAAAAAAAAAAAAAGATGTAATCAAGTTAAGGATCTTGAGATGAGATCATCCTGGATTGCTCAGGGAAGTCCCAGCCCTGCTTCTGATAACACCCAATCCAGAGAAAAGTCCAACTTCCTCAAATCCTCCAAGTCACCTGACATAAACATGAGTCTCATAAGTCCTTTCTAACACCCTTCTACTGAAATGCCTCACAGTTCTCCACGGTCTCGCGAGCAATAAATCCAACTTGTTCAAAGATAAATGTGTTCTCAGTGGTCTTTGGCTGTAGGACATCAACAATATAGTTCAATTAATTTTTTCTTTAAGATTTGTGTTTTTTATGCTTTGTTTAAGAAATCCTTTTCTACCCTAAGTTTCAAAAATATTTTTTTTGGTGTTTTCTTCCAAAAGTTGGCTTTTCATAATAAGCTCTGCTAGAATTTATGCACTTTGTAAGTGGTCTGAAGTAGAGTTCCAATTTAATGTTTTTCCCATCAAGATACGCAGTTGTAGACTTCCCTGGTGGTGCAGTGGTTAAGAATCCGCCTGCCAATGTAGGGGACACAGGTTCGAGCCCTAGTCCGGGAAGATCCCACATGCCGCGGAGCAACTAAGCCCATGCGCCACAGCTACTGAGCCTGCGCTCTAGAGCCCGTGTGCCACAACTATTGAAGCCCGCGGGCCTAGAGCCTGTGCTCTGCAACAAGAGAAGCCACCGCAATGAGAAGCCCGCGCACCGCAACAAAGAGTGGCTCCCACTCTCTGCAACTAGAGAAAGCCCGCGTGCAGCAACGAAGACCCAACGCAGCCAAAAATAAATAATAACAAATAAAAAAAAAAAAGAAATGTCCCTGATGGCTGCAGCCTCTACTGTGTTTTGAATGATGAACTTCTTTTTTTTTAATTTTTATTTATTTATTTTTTGGCTGCGTTGGGTCCTCGTTGCTGCGCGTGGGTCTTCTCTAGTGGTGGCGAGCAGGGGCTACTCTCTTCGTTGCGGTGCATGGGCTTCTCATTGTGGCGGCTTCTCTTGTTGCAGAGCACAGGCTTTAGGCATGCGGGCTTCAGCAGTTGTGGCACTGGGGCTTAGTCGTTGTGGCATTGGGGCTCTAGAGCGCAGACTCAGTAGTTGTGGCACACGGGCTTAGTTGCTCCGTGACATGTGGGATCTTCCCGGACCAGGGCTCGAACCCGTGTCCCCTGCATTGGCAGGCAGATTCTTAACACTGCGCCACCAGGAAGTCCCTGAATGATGAACTTCTTAATGGATTTGCCCTTGGGCACACACTGGGCACAGTTGGTGCAATGAGTAGGCTGCATGTTGCCACAGCCCTTTTAGGCACAACTATTGTTCCTTCTTTTCTTGGTCATTTTGGAAGCGGGACCCGAGAGCTGGAAAACTGAATAATTTTTAATATGGCAATACTCCCCAAAGCGATCTATGATACAATGTAATCTCTATCAAAACTGCAATGTTTTGCAGAAATGGAAAAGTCAATCCTCATACATAATTGCAAGGGGCTCTAAATAGCCAAAAATATATTTATAAAGAAAAACAAAGTTAGAGGACTTACATTTCCTGATTTCTAAACTTACTTCAAGTTATAGTAATCAAAACCAGTTTGGGGGCTTCCCTGGTGGCGCAGTGGTTGAGAGTCTGTCTGCTGATGCAGGGGACACGGGTTCGTGCCCTGGTCTGGGAAGATCCC
The DNA here is from genome assembly GCF_963924675.1 of Phocoena phocoena. Taxonomy (NCBI): domain Eukaryota; kingdom Metazoa; phylum Chordata; class Mammalia; order Artiodactyla; family Phocoenidae; genus Phocoena; species Phocoena phocoena. The sequence continues at coordinate 104,892,667 of NC_089226.1, forward strand.
ACATGCCGTGGAGCAGCTGGGCCCGTGAGCCATGGCCGCTGAGCCTGCGCGTCCGGAGCCTGTGCTCCGCAATGGGAGAGGCCACAACAGTGAGAGGCCTGCGTACCACAAAAAACAACAACAACAACAACAAAAACAACAACACAGTTTGGTTCTGGCTTAAGGACAGACACATAGACCAATAGAATAGCACCGAGAGACTAAAAATAAATCCAAACATCTATGAGCAATCGATTGCCAACAAGGTGCCAGGATCATTCAGTAGGGAAAGAATAGTCTCTTCAACAAATGGTGTTGGGATGCCAGGACAACCACATGCCAAAGAAGCTGAACACCTACCTCACTCCACGTATAAAAATTAACTCAATATGTATCAACAACCTAGTACTGGAGCTAAAACAATAAAACTCTTAGAAGAAAACATAGGGGTGGGGGGACTTCCCTGGTGGTCCAGTGGTAAAGAATCTGCCTTCCAATGCAGGGGACGCAGGTTCCCTGGTCGGGGAACTAAGATCCCACTAAGCCTGCATGCCGCAACTACTGAGCCCACGTGCCTCAACTAGAGAAAGAAAACCCCACACACCACAACTAGAGAGAAGCCCGCACACTGCAGAGAAGATCCCGGGTGCTGCAACTAAGACCCAACGCAGCCAAAAATAAACATAATAAATACATAAATTAATTAATAAAATAATAAAAGAAAATAAAACTTCTAAAAGAGAGAGAATACAGAGGGAAATATATTGCATTCTACTTAAAAAAAGAAAACATAGGGGTGAATCTTCATGACCTTGGATTTGACAATGGATTCTTAAATTTGACACCAAAAGCACGAATAACAAAAGAGCAAATAGATAAATTGGGCTTTACAAAAATTTAAAACTTTTGTGCATCAAAGGACATTATTAAGAAAGGGAAAAAACCTACGGAATGGGAGAAAATATTTGCAATTCCTATATCTGGTAAGGGTTCTATATCTAGAATATATGAAGAACTCTCACAAGTCAGCAACGAAAAGGCAAACAAACCAATTTAAATATGGACAAAGTACTTGAATAGACATTTCTCCAAAGAAGATGTACAAATGACCAAAAAGCATATGGAAAGACGTCTAACCTCATTGATCATTATGGAAATGCAAATCAAAACCACAGTAAGATACCACTTCACCCCCATTAGGATAGCTATAATGAAATGACAACAATAAAACCCCATAAAAACAGAAAATAACACGTCTTGGTTAGGCTGTGTAGACATTAGAATCGTCATACATCGCTGGTGAGAATATGAAACGGTGCATCTGCTTTGGAAAACAGTTTGCAAGTTTCTCAAAAAGTTTAACATAGATACCACACGACTAAGCGATTCCATTCCTAGGTGTATACCCCCCCAAACTGAAAACAGGTGTTCAAACAAATATTCGTTCATAAATGTTCATGGAAGCATTATTCACGGCAGCCAAAATATGGAAACAACCCAAATGTCCATCAATGGATGAACGGATAAACCATATATGGTACAGCCATACAACAGAATATTATTCTGCCATAGAAAGGAATGAAGTTTTGCTGTGAACTTAAAACTGCGATAAAAAATAAAGTCTATTTTTTTTAAATGAAGTAGTGATACGTGTGCTACGATATGGGCGAAACTTGAAAACATTATGTTAAGTGGAAGAAAAACAGTATACTAAACATACTGCATGATTCCTTTTACATGAAATGTCTAGAATAGGCAAATCCATAGAGACAGAAAACAGACTGTTGGCTGCCAAGGTCTGGGGACAGGAAAAATGGGGAGTGATTGCTGAATGGGTACAGGGTGTTCATCTAGTGGTGACGAAAATGTTTTGAAACTAGAGAGGGGTATGGGTTGCACATCACAAATGCAGAAAATGCCACTGAGTTGCAACTTTAAAATGGTGAGTTGCGTGTTATTTGAATTATGTTTCCATGAAACTCAAAGACTATTGTTCCATCGGCTCATGCTCTTTCTGCTTCTTCTCTTGTTTACTCCCATCTGAGCCCTGAGATGAGTGGAATTCTGGCTGATGCCTTGATTGCAGTCTTATAACCTCAGTGCAGGATAACTGCCATAGACATTCCCGTTAAAAGAGGGAGAAAATGTGAGGCACAGTGGACCAGACTGGTCCAAAGCAATTCTTTTTTTTTTTTAATATTTATTTATTATTTATTTATTTTGGCTGTGCCGGGTCTTAGTTGTGGCATGCAGGATATTTAGTTGAGGCGTGCAGACTTCTTAGTTGTGGCGTGCATGCAGAATCTAGTTCCCCCACCAGGGATCGAAACCGGGACCCCTGCATTGGGATCATGGAGTCTTACTCACTAGACCACCAGGAAGTCCCATGGTCCAAAGCAATTCTGCAATCCAGCCAGGAACATGCTGGAAGTTCTTTGATCAGCTTCCAAGGTTTGGGAAGAATTCTCCATGGCTCTTGGCTCTGCTCTCTGGGTCCTGGTCGTCTGAGTCCTTCCTTTTTCATGAAAGGAAGCATGTGTTTGCAGCTGAGTGGTTTTCTCAGCCTACTTCCTGCCGCTAGAATTTGATGGATTGGGCAGGGTTCTGATGGCCTCTTTTTGTTTTGAATTGTCTGCATCCTTTCAGTCCAAGCTGGCGAAATTTCTCAAAAACTTTGTGGGAATTCTGTGACTCTCACTGAAGTTCAGTCCATGTGATGAAAGGTACACCCACAGTTCTTTCTGAGGTAAGTCCTTCTCTATGTTGAGCTCCAGCAGAGAGGGCTAAGGGATTACCCTATTAACCTTCCTGGAGGCCCCACTGTTCAATCGGGGCTCTCCCGTGTGGCACACCGTCACCCTCAGCAATTTGCACTCACCTTGGACCAGGCACCTGTGTTCCACTCCCCAGGATACTTGAAGAGCCCAGCTGTGGCATGAAATCCATGCAGACAGACCCTCGGTCACATGTAGTTGTCCGCAGAATCCAAGTGTGACATTTTATTGACTACACTTTCCACAGAAGTGTCCAAATGCTTTTTTTTTTTTTTTCTGGCTGCACCGTGTGGCTTGCAGGATCTTATTCCCTGACCAGAGATTGAACCGAAGCCCTCAGCAGTGAAAGCGTGGAGTCTTAACCACTGGACCACCAGGGAGTTCCCCCAAATGCTTATTAAAGAGTTTTCTAATAATATTTCTTGGGCCTACTTGGATTTTTTTTTTTTCCCTACTTGGATTTTTGAGGTGACATATTCCCATTTACAAATTTCATGAAAACTATTTATACAAGCAGGATACAAGATTCATGATACAGATTCAGAAATCTGTTGCTTTTCTATACACTAATAATGAAGCATCAGAAAGAGAAAGTTTAAAAAAATCCCATGTAAAATCACATCAAAGAGAATAAAATACCCAGGAATAAACTTAACCAAGGAAGTGAAAGAACTATACACTGAAAACTATAAAGCACTGATGAAGGAAACTGAAGATGACTCAAAGAAATGGAAAGATGTCCCTTGCTCTTGCATTGCAAGAATCAATATTATTAAAATGGCCATACTACCCAAAGCAATCTACAGACTTAATGCAATCCCTATCAAAATACCCAAGACATTTTTCACAGAACTAGAACAAAGAATCCTAACGTTTATATGGAACCACAAAACACCATGAGTTGCCAAAGCAATCCTGAGAAAAAAGAACACAGCTGAAGGTATAACCCGCCCAGGCTTCAGACTATACTACAAAGCGACAGAAATCAAAACAGCATGGTGGGACTTCCCTGGTGGCACAGTGGTTAAGAATCCACCTGCCAATGCAGGAGACACAGGTTCGAGCCCTGGTCCGGGAAGATCCCACATGCCGCGGAGCAACTAAGCCCACGTGCCACAACTACTGAAGCCTGTGCGCCTAGAGCCTGTGCTCCACAACAAGAGAAGCCACTGCAATGAGAAGCCCATGCACCACGACAAAGACCAAATGCAGCCATAAATAAATAAATAAATAAATTTGTTAAAAAAAAAACAAAAAACAGGGCTTCCCTGGTGGCACAGTGGTTAAGAATCCACCTGCCAGTGCAGGGGACACGGGTTCGAGCCCTGGTTGGGGACAATCCCACATGCTGCGGAGCAACTAGGCCCGTGCACCACACTACTGAGCTTGAGCTCTAGAGCCCGTGAGCCACAACTACTGGGCACACGTGCCACAACTACTGAAGCCCACACGCCTAGAGCCTGTGCTCCACAACAAGGGAAGCCACTGCAATGAGAAGCCCACGCACTGCAACCAAGAGTAGCCCCTGCTTGCCACAACTGGAGAAAGGCCGGGCAGCAACAAAGACCCAATGCAGCCAAAAATAAATAAATTTAAAAAATAAAGATGTGGTGTATATATATATATATATATATATATATATATATATATATATATACATACAATAGAATATGACTCGGCCATAAAAAAGAATGAACTACTGCCATTTGCAGCAACATGGATGGACTTGGTATTATGCTCAGTGAAATAAGTCAAAGACAAATACTATATGATATCACTTACACATGGAATCTAAAAAATAATACAAACGAATGTATATGCAAAACAGACTCACAGACATAGAAAACACACTTGGGGTTACCAAAGAGGGAAGGTGGGGGGGCAAATTAAGGATATGGGATTAATAGATACAAACTACTATATACCAAGTAGATGAGCAACAAAGATTTATTGTATAGCACAGGGAATTACACCCGTTACCTTGTAATGACCTATAACGGAATATAATCTGCAAAAAATACTGAATCACTGTGCTTGTTCACCTGAAACTAATACAATATCATAAATCAACTATACTTCAATTTTAAAAAAAGGAAAAAGGAAACCTAATTATACAAGTTCTCAGAAGTCTGCTCGTCATAAATGGAGCCCACCTGGGCACAAGCCCTCAAGGTTCCATTGCGCCCCAGTGACCTGCACGTGTCCACACAGGCCACGCAGGCAGAGGCCTGAACCGCAGCTCATCTGAGTCTTGGCAGGAAGCTATAATCCACCAGGACTCCAGAGGGTGGGAGGCCTGTGGGAGCTGCTGTGAGGCCGTCTGCCTCTCGCCCACCTACCCACCTTGGAGGCTGTCCTGAGAGCTTCTTATCACCTCCGGTCTGATGAGGTCTGAGGCTTTCTCCTGCCCTCCTCAGAAGAAAGCATAGGATAAAAAGGCACTCAGCAGCGGTCTAGAATCAGCTCCCCAGCTGCAGGGTCTCCCACAGCAGCCACGCAGTCTGGGCCCCCTGAGCTCGGAGTGAGTGACAAGGACCTCCAGGGGCTGGCACCTTGGGCTTATTCTCCTTTTCACTGTCCATGGAAATAATATGCCTTGAATCTAAAGTGGCTCATTGTGCCTTTACCAGCCAAACCAGTCGGGTTGACCCTGGCTTGGCCTTGTCTTAGGTATGAGCTTGACCAGCCGTACCATCACCTACAGGCAGACCTCGGAGACCCTGCAGGTTCTGTTCCACACCCCACAAGAAAGCAAGTATCGTAATAGAGCAAGTCTCACAAGAAATTTTTTTGGGTCCCCAGCGCATATAAAACTTCTGTTTACATAACAGCTCGCTGGTTCTGACCTGATGACCTTTCGGACAGTTGCGCGTATGTCTTGGGTCAGGAAGGTGGGCCACAGAAGCTTCCTTGCTACAGTAGAGACGACATCTTTAGGATAAAGCCAGACCTGGGTCATCTGGCATAGTCTCGCCCCACCCCTTCCCCATCCCCACCCCTGCCCTTGGTCCCTTGTCCAAGACTATGATGCTGGGCAAGGCCACCCCTGTCCCAGAGTCATTAACCACTTTGGGGTCCCCTAGGAATAAGTGAGTAAACAAGAAAGGGGCTCACTGAGAGCAGCGGTTCCCTCTCTCGTGGGCCTTCCCTGATCAACACGGGGCAGCTCAGCTGGACGAAGTGGGTGCTACTGCTAGCACCAGAGCAGGACCCTGACCAGCTGGGGCCTGGTGCGCACTCCTCCTGACCCCTGGGCTGTGCTGATGGGTTGGCTGTCTCTAAAAGCAAAACCACAACATCTGTTGCCTCATAAGCCGTAATATCCAACACAAAATGATTTGCCCGTGTGCCAAATTCTGAAACTTCAACAACTATCAGAAGGTCTCACCTTCTCATAAAAGGCTCATGGCCTGAAGAATACACTCAGGAAAGTGTCCACGTTCACAAGCTTGCTCCACATCCTGTAAGGGATGGAGACCAGACTGACCCTCTAAATATAAACCCTAAGACCCTCTAAATATCGACTTTTACTTTTGGTATCCTGCTGACACAGATCAACCTAAGTTGCAGAATTTATCAAAAATACGGACTTCCCTGGCGGTCCAGTGGTTAGGAGTCCGAGCTTCCGTTGCAGGGGCACGGGTTTGATCCCTGGTCGGGGAACTAAGATCCCACAAGCTGTGTGGTGTGGCAAAAAAAAAAAAAAATTATCAAAAATATGAAATGCATAATTAACAATTCTAACGCAGATTTCTCACAGTACAGGTGAGAATCAAAATCAGCACATCATAAAGTGTCTTCCAGTAGGAGGTGCTCCCAAATCCTGAATATGCAGATATTAAGCAAGCCCCCACCCGCACCCCAAACAATGCCTATTCCAGGTCCAGGCCTTCCACCTCCTCAGATCTTTAAACCCAGGCGGTTACACAAGAACCGCTGCTCAGCCTTCTGCCTGTTCCTTCAGTACGTCTTGGGTCTGGGACGCTGCCATGCATCGGGGCACCCTGCTCATGTCTGAAATACTCAGTGGGCCTTCTTTCAGTCTCAGAGCCCAGCCCCTCCCCCTGGGCGACTGCTTACTTTCTTGAGAGCTCAGCTATGTATTTGAAAATCAATTTGTTTCTGATCCAGGATCTCTAGGTGTTTCTAGCAGGAGACTTTCCAGGCTCTCTAACACATCATTGAGAAGTTAAAGATAGTTAAAATCTTACACTGTAGAGTCTTGGAATCAGATAATTTTGAAGTTACCCTGGTGCAAGGACTTCCCTGGTGGCGCAGTGGTTAAGACCCCACGCTCCCAATGCAGGGGGCCTGGGTTCGATCTCTGGTCAGGAAACTAGATTCCACGTGCATGCCGCAACTAAGAGTTCTCATGCCACAACTAAGGAGTCTGCATGCTGCAACTAAGACCCAGCACTACCAAATAAGTAAATATTTTAAAAAAGCATTCAATACCAACATTGTGAATGTACTGTCACAAAAGTGTTCACTTAAAAAAAAAAAAAAAGATAAAATTACCCTGGGGAAGATTGACAAAATCACAGAAACTGAGACCATGACACAGAGTCTGATCTTCCACTTCGGAGTCCAGACCTCTGCCTGGTCGCCTTATCCAGAGTTGACAGAGACATCAATGTCATACTTTACAACCAGGCCCGGAGCTGCCAAGGGGCTCCATCATTCACATCTGATGGCTTAATTAGGCTTTCCAAAAGAACCGGCCTGCTGGGGCTTGCTGCGGTGACAGTTACCCTGCTTGTCCTGGGGGTGTGTCTGTGTGTTGCTTGTCATGGGTGTGGCCTGTTACATGTGTCTGTCTGTGGGTCTTGTCCGTGTGCCAGGAGCAGCGAGAGGAGGTATGGAGTCTTCTGATGGGGAACTTACCTTGGTGTGAGGCATGTGATCAGAAGCCACGCTCCCTCCGTGTGCCTGGGCCACGCTTTCATTTGCTCATCACCGGAAATGACTCTGAAATGAGACCAGTTGTAGAACCATCCTCATCCCCTCCCCCACCTTGACCGGCATGCCCAGGGGCCCACACGCTTCCAAATGGCACCCTGCCCTGCATTCACAGGCCTATTACCCAAGCATCTGGTTGCCCATCTCTGACTGGAATTTAGCTGGAATCCTGCCAGGAGAATGTTGCCACATCTACCGTCAGAGAAGCTCCGTTCCACGCCAGCGGCTGGTGGGGAACTGGAAGGACAAAGTGCTGGTCACACCGGTGACCAGTCTTGGTCTGTTTGTCACCGAAAGTCTGTGGATGAGGCAGGCAGTTTTCAGCCCTTCATCTGTCTGAGTCTAGAGACCACCTGGTAGGGAGGCTGGGGAGAGGAGACCTATGGCCTTCACTGTCCCCCGTGACCGCAAGACCCCCGAATCTGCCAAAAACAACTTGGCAACTAGTTCATGTTGGTTCGCAGCAGACCCTGGGGGTTCCCTTCCCAGGCATCACAGACCATAGGTTTAATCGCCTTCCCTAGGCTGGGTCCAAAAAGGATCCCGCCGGTTCTCTGGACAAGGTGGGGGGTGGAGGCACGGGGTCCAACGAGGGACTCACTATAAGTTACTCTGCGCCAGCCCTGGGCTAACAAGAGCCAAACTTGCCCTGTTCATGGAACCCTCAGTGTCTCAGGAGTTTTTTCACGGTGTTCCTAGGCCAAAAGAAATATCTAACTGTTCTATTTGTGAGTTATTTTAGGTCCAACCAATAACTACTTAGGTTCTAATAACTTAGTAGTCACTTAGAAAATGTAACACACACCAAGAGAAAGAAAAATGGTGTTTATTTCATTCTTTAATAACCACCACGACTTACTAATTGGCCGTGTGCACCGGCCAGCTTCTCAAACCTTGGAATCAGACTGGAGACCCCTGGCCTCACTTCCTATTCCACAGTGATTTTCACTTTTTATCCCCAAACCACAGGAAACCCAGCTTCTCAAAGACATGACATGAAAGGATCGTGGTGTGATCTAACAGTGAAACTGTGGACCACCTGAACCTATTGATTTGCTCAGAGTGGGTAGATGTCCAAATTTTAGAAAAGATCCAATATCCTCTGTGCCCTTGTGAGTTTCCTGCAGGGCCTGGGGACCTTGGTGCCACCACAGATACACTTTACCGAGGAGGAAACTGTGGCTCAGACGGTCGACCCCCTGCCTGAGGTCGCAGAGCCTGGCCCTGGGGCCCCCGCTGAGGCTGCTGGAACCAAACTCAAGAAGACTGTATGAGGCAGAGGAGAGAGGGGGCCGCCGTTTACAGATGGAAGAATCTAGGAGACCTGACGTTGAAGTGGGTGTAGACCAGGGTCTGGCAGTCAGCCAGGGGTGGAGGGTGTGTGAGGAGTGAGGAATGGTGTGGCCCCCAGCTTTGGTGGTACGGATCTGGGGCGCAGTTGGGGGCTCCAGGACTCTCCTGTGGCCCCCTTGCCTGTCCTCACCCCACCGTTCAAAGCTCTTCACAGTGGGACCTCAGTTCCCTCTCCCCACGGTGGGGGGTGCCCTCGGGCTGTAGGGGTCGGGGCCTCCCACCAGCCTCTGCATCCCTCACGGGCATCACAGCTGAGGCTGTAGCCCAGAGACATCAGTAGCCAAGTTTACCTGGGCTCAGACATCTATGCCCCAGGCCCACACTGGACACGGGGTGACCTGCACTCACCTCAGAAGTGGACTTGGCCCCCGAAGGAGTCCCTTGGGGAGCTGTGGGCAGAAGCGTCCCAAGGGATTAAAACAAAAAAAAAAGGATGGGGGTGGGCAGGAGGGCTGGGGACGCTTGAGGAGGGGGCAGCGAGACCTGGGTTTCCGGACTTCGTCCCATCCTCTAGACTGACGAGGGACTGGCAGCCCCATCTCACTCCGCTGCGGTCCCTACAGACCACCCAGAGCGCTTCTTTGTCCTGAGCTGATCGGGTGCGGCTGGCAAAAGCCGGCTGGCGTGGGGAGGGGTGGTGCCTCCGGGAGCCAGGACCGCCTGGTGGGCGGGGCTTAAGGGACCACCCCGCCCCCCCACCCCCGGATCAAGGCAGACGGCCACAGCGCCCAATGGGCAGCGTCAGCCAGGCGCACACCCCGGGTGGTCAATGTCCTCCCACGGCAGGAGACTTCCGGATCAGGACAGTACACAAATCTCTTTATTGCTCATGTTCTTAAGGTCGTACCTCTTGGCGGACCATGGGGATAGGATGTGCAAAGCGGGCGAAGCACACGGCCCAGGCCTGTAGCCGAGAGCTGGGACGGGACTGGCGGGGTCCCAGCCCCGGGGCTGGGCCCGGTAGGGGGTCGTGGAGAGCGGCCCCTGGGGTCGGAAGAGGGTTTCAGTTGTGCGGTCCCTAGGCACTCTGGGCCTGGCCAAGAGGTCTCAAGGCCCCACCCTCCCTTGGAGGGGGCTGCGGGGAGGATCCCAAGCTCCCGGGGCCCAGGGCTCTGGGTGGGCCAAGGGTCTTTCCAGAAGTTGGCGCTGAATCATAGGGGGCCCGACCCGAGACGCGTTAAACCAAGGCCGTCGATCAGGCTTGGCCCCTCACTGCTCCTCGGGCCCATCGCCTCCCAGTGCCTGTTCGTAGGGGCAGGGCCGGCGGCAGACACCGGCTGGTTTGGGGCCGGGCTCTGGCCCCGCGGGCCGCGCCTCCTCCTCCGCGCTGTCGCCCCGGCCGCCGCCGCGCTCGCCCTCTGTGTCGCTCTCGTCAGAGTTGTCCTCCTCCAGGTAGCGGTAGCCGCGCACCTTGTGCTGGGGCCGCGGGATGCGGGGCTGGCGCGGGACCACGCCCCGCCGCAGCTTCTGCTCCATCCACAGGTACGAGGCTGCGGCCGCCACCAGCGTCACCAGCAGCACCGTCAGCTTAGCCTGGGCACACAGGGAGGGATGCGGCGGACCCGCGGGCAGCCGGTCCTGCGCCCTCCCCACCCAGCCCCTCGCCCCGATAAGCCCACTCCCATCTGGGACTTGAGCCCCGCAGCTCCTCTGCTGTCCTTCCCTCCTCCTGGGAGCCGCCCCGCCACCCATGCTTCCTGGGCACCCTCCTGCCCAGCCCTGTCCCTTATGGTCACCCTATCCATCAGGGCCTCGGTTTCCCTAACTGTAATGATAATCCCTTTGCCTCACAGGGTAAATGTGAAGGGAGGCCTGGCCCTCCCTTACCAGAGCTTAGATTACTCTGTCCCTTACATGTGGGATCGTAAGTAATGCTTCTTAGAGGTTTTGACTGTAACAGGCAGTCAGAAATAATTGTAAATAACTCAGTACGTACACACATATTCACAGGCATACTCCCTGCTATTCCCTATTCTATCTCATTTTTTTAAAAGTTGGCTGGGACCTGCTAAACTGACCCACCAGTAGGTGAGAGCAGAGGACGAGGACCCCTGAGAGCCAAGAAGGGAGACAGACCCTCAGCATCCATCTCAGAGCCCAACGTCTAGAGAACAGGTTACCAAACTACCCACAAGGCGGCTGGGATGTGCCCACAAGTAAAGAACAAACTGTGAATCCTTTCAGAAATGGGTAAACTGAGGCCTGCAGGAGGGGAAGCGGTAAGTAATAAGCCAGTGATGGGTGTGGGGCCGCCCAGTGGACTTGGCCCAGGACCTGGCCTGGGGCAGTGGTGCCCTTCAGGGGCTGTGAGGCCAGGGCGGGCACTCAGGAAGTTTCTGCTGTCTAGGGGGTCGAGTGGGAGAGGGGCACTCACCTTCATGGGCAGGCTTGAGCCCAAGTAGACTGCAAAGATGGCTATAGCCTGCCACCAGTGGTAGATGGTGAAGATGAAGTCTTGCCTCTCCTTGTCCTCGTACAGGATTCCCAGGAGTGCTGCAGGTGGGCAGGACGGGGCAGAAAGGGGAGAGGTGCCAGCTGGGACCCAGAGCTGCTGTTCTCCCACTAGTGACCCCCGATGCCCTGTGCTGGCCCCAGCCCTTGGCAGGAGCGCCTAGAAAGCCGCTGTAAACCAGTCCTGGCTGGCCCCCTAGTGTACACACTGGTTATCGCGCTGCCTGGGAGCTGAGCAGAGGCGGGGGCAGCGGACCGCCCTGCTGGGATGCAACGGGCCTGCTCTGGGACCCATCTGTGGCCTCAGAAGCGGGAAGTTCTGTGAGCAATCACATCCTGCCTTCTTCTGAACCCCAGGCATGCGGTGCCAGGCCTGCAGGGGCTGTTTTTCCTCACCCAGGGCTCAGGGAGAGCAAATCGCTGTAGCAACAAGCTTTCTGCAAATCAAACCTGAAGCTGGGAGGAATTTGTTTCCCAAAGCATCCTCCCCTGGGTGGGGCAGAAAGAGCCTCGGACAGGGAATCAGGAGACTCAGATTCCACTCTCAGAACTGAAAGGTGGAGAGAGTTGGCACAGAGATGTGGATTCAGATGTTGGGTCTGTGGGTGACTCGGGGTAAGTGAACTCCCCAGAGCCACTTTTCTCATCTGTAAAATGAGATGACACGTACATGCTGTGCTGTGAGGTTTTAACGGGAGAAAGCCTGCACAGCACCTGCCGAATTGTACCCTCACCAGCCACTCAGGACATTGACACTCCCATCTGAGGTCCTGCAGTGTGACTGTACCCCATGGGGGTGCTGTGAAGGGACACAGAGCCCTCCCCCCGGGGGCGGGGCATAAGAGGAGGGAGTAAGCGGAGCTGGGCAGAAGAGGATGCTGGGATCTAGCCCAAGTCCAGACATATCATGGGCTCAAGGTCCAGAGGCAAAACAGCCAGGACAGTGTGGTCCAGGGTGTGGGGCTCCATCCCCTGTGGCAGATATAGTGTCTGACTCTCTCTCTCGGATGTTGGGTGCTGAGGTTGCCTGAACCATCCCCTGCCCAGCCCGCAGCAGGCATGACCTCCACCATGCCGTATAGGGGTGATGCTCAAAACTGTTAACGGCACCGGCCCATCAGAACAGGTGCCAATGTGGGAGACCCAAATGGCTGCACCCATGTGTACCAGCTGCCTGTCACTGGCAAAGGCTCACCTGTGGGCCCAGAGCGTCACACAGATGAACTCTGTCCCACCCCCTCCTTTCTGCAATCAGGGCCCCAGGCCCCAGTGCCTCCACCCTAGCAGCCCAGACTTGGGGCCTGGACTCCGCTACTCTGAAGGTTGCTGTTGGGATCTTACAGCCTGCTTCCAGCTCCTCTCTATAAAAATGCCATATGTGCACTTTCCCCCTGGGGTGTGGACAGGGCCACCTGCTGCATCCCATGCTCCCTGGGGCACAGACCCTGACACCTGCTTCCAGTGTCACGAAAACTATGCCAGGCTGCGCCCTGTCCCCTGGTATGAAACGAGGCATCCCCAATGTGTTTTTTTCCACTGTCCCTAAGAGGGGTCCACAGAGCCCCATATCCAGCCCATGGAGCCACAAGATCTCACCCTGACTCCCATGCCCACCCTGGGGGTCCACAGGATGTCCATGGCGTGCCTCGAGGGTGTTCACAGCCCTCTTCATCTGTCCCCGCAGTGTCCACGGGACTTCCTTCCACCCCTAGAGTGCACACAGGGATCCCCACCTACCTCCACCAAGTGCACGGGACCCCATAACAGCCCTCCAGTGTGCCCATCAACCCCATGTCTGTCCCTGGGATGTCTGTGCTCCCCGCAACTGCCCTGAGGAAGCCCCAGGGTCCCCTGCCCAGCCATCCAGGGCCCACGGCTATACTCACTGCTAAGTCCCGTCTTGTTGAGGGCACTGCCCACACCCCAGAGCACGGCTACTGCATAGAGGACCCCGATGTGTTGCAGGACCCGGGGCGCGGGGGCCCAGAAAAAGAGGCTGACAGTGAGCAGCAGGTGCAGTCCAGCCCCGGCCACCAGGGGCGCCGGGCGTGGCAGCCACAGCCCCAGCAGGCCCAGCGCCGAGGCGGCCGAGGCACCCAGGCTGTAAGCCACGAGGACGTACGCCAGGCGTTCCAGCCCCGCCGAGCACACGCCATAGCCCTGGGGGAACAGAGGTGAGGGTTGGAGGTCAGCCGGCCCAGGCTCCGGCTCTCCCCACGAGGTCTCACTTCAGGCCACGTCCTGCCCTCTCTAGGCCACCGAGGGCCAGCTTCCTCCGAGGCTTGTGGGAAGGTTCCTTGGGGACAGACAGTGAGAAAATGCTTGGACAGTGTCCCCAGACACCAAGGCTGAAACCCGCCTGGAGCCAAACACTTGATGGCTGTTATCCCACCTCAACAGTGCAACTCCTCTGGAAGTCAGCATGGCCATCAGAGACTTCACAGATGAGGAAACAGGCTCAGAGAGGTGAAAGTAACTTCCCCAAGGTAGGGGCGGGATGGGGGGAGAGAGGGAAAAGGAGGAGGGGAATATCCGGGCCTACAATTGGCCCTTGGTGTCTGTGGGGGATTGGTTCCAGGACGCTTCGCGGACACTAAAACCTGAGGATGCTCAAGTTCCTTATATAAAATGGGCGTAGTACAGGCTTCCCTGGTGGCGCAGCGGTTGAGAGTCCGCCTGCCAATGCGGGGGACACGGGTTCGTGCCCCGGTCCGGGAAGATCCCACATGCCGCGGAGCGGCTGGGCCCGTGAGCCATGGCCGCCGAGCCTGCGCGTCCGGAGCCTCTGCTCCGCAACGGGAGAGGCCACAGCAGTGAGAGGCCCGCGTACCGCGGAAAAAAAAAAAAAAAAAAAAGGGGTAGTACAGCGGGCCCTCCGGATCCGCAAATGCAGGGGGCCCCCTGTCCTTGTACACACTTATACATATATATTCAAAACGTATTCGTTGTTATTCTGTGATTCAAATTTAACGGATGTCGTGTAATTTTATCTGGCAACGCTCTTCAGGCTGCCCTTACCAGGGCGAGACCAGTGCAGGCAAAGAGCACCTCGAAGCCGCTGTAGATAAAGAAGGGCACGAGGTGGCGCAGGCGGAAGTCGCGCACGTGCTTGAAGGGCAGCTGGAAAATGTTGCCCCAGCCTACGCTGCGCAGGTCTATCTCCTCCGTGGGCCGGTACGCCGCGCCGCAAAGGCCCAGCACCTGCAGGCAAGTAGGTGCGGGAGGGGAGCGGGCAGCCGGGCATCCTGGTCCCGCCCCCGGGACCCAGCCCCGCCTCCAGGCACATCCACAGATGAGCCTCCCAGCCCGAAGACACGACCTAGTCACGCCCCCAACGCCTCAGCTCTGCCTCCTGGCCCCACCCCCAGGTTGGAGCCATACCTTCTGACCCTCGGCCCTAGATCCGGCCCGTGTCACAGCCAATCAATCCTCTAGGACCCTGTCTTCAGCTCGACCCCGGACCAGGCCTGGACCCCCTCTTACTGGCCTCTGGGATTCCAATTCCTCTCTCAGTCCGCAGGCACCAGCCACACCTCCGAGCCTCAAGCCCAGATCCTTGGCTCAGGCCCCCTCCCCAGGACTCAGCCCTAACTCTGGACTCAGAACAAGCCTCCGGCCCGCCCTCCGCGCGCCCAGCCCGCATTCCTCTCTCCCCGCCACGGTCCCCAGATCTGACCCCGTCACACCCCCAAGCCGGGCCGCACCAGCAGCATGGCCAGGAAGGCCACCGCCATGAGCACGCTCTCCACCACGATGAGGTTTCGGCTCCGCGGTAACGTCCGCAGAACCGTCTTGTTGAAGCCGGTGAGGATGCCCTGGCTGTTTGTGCCTGAGAAAGGGGAGGGTGGGGGTCATCGTGAGGCAGGGAGCGGGGCACACTGTCAGCTGGGCCACAAATAAACGCAGCAAAGCAGGCAGGTGAGGGGAGGGTTAGAGGGGGTGGGCAAGAACCCTGCCGGCAAAGGCAGGGTTCCTTTGGGAAGCACTTTGGAGGTGAGGGCCACTGGGGCTGAAAGCACCTCCCCTCCCTCCTGCCCTATCGCCCTGAGGCTGCCGTGGGAGCCAGTCCACCTCCCACCTCCATACATTTGCCCTGCATTGAGGGTCTACTTGGCCCTGAGAGACCCCACAGGCAGCCTCAGCCCAGATGGTACCTCCTCCAGGCAGCCTTCCCTGATGCACCCCACCACCACCCCAGGCTGGATCAGATGTCCTAACGACAAGGCCCTGTGCCTCGCTCATCAGAGCTGTAGGACACCAGGCTCTCAGCCCTGAGCCCTGTGAGCGAGGGCATCCTTTCTGCCCTTGAGGGCTCAGTGTCTGCTGGGTGACTCAGTGGGGGAGGTGAGCAGACCTTAGGGACCCCACCCCCATGAGCACTAACCGCAGTTCTGCACTTTGTATAGCGTGTGGTTCAGGTCATACAGGTAATGGTTCAGGAAGTAGATCATGGGCAGCTGGGCGCAGGCAAAGCTCAGCTGTGGGCAGGAGGGCAGCTTGGGTCAGGCTTGGGGCATGGAACCGGGCAAGGAGCACAGGCACAATCTGGGAGCGGGTCTGGGCACAGCCTTGGGGGAACAGGAGCCCTCCCACCTCTCGGGGGGCAGCCTGGTGGGAGGGGGATGCCCAGTGCAGGAAGACTTCCTCCTGGTCAGCGCTGTAGACAGGGAGGGAATGAGGTCTCTGTCACCAGAGGTAAGCAAACAGGAGTTGGCTCAAGAAAGGGCAGTGGGATTAGAGGGCTGAAAAGACTGTGGAATGGGCTCCAATATGTGATTCTGAGCCTGGAATACCCCACCCCCAGTGTCCCCACACACGGCACTCACGTGGAAGAAGCTGTAGAAGATGGCCTGGAAGACCAGGAGGTAGGGTGCGTGGGAGCCCCGAGGCGGGCGCTGCTGGGGGCCCTGTTCGTCTTGCTCTTTGTAGTGGGAGTACTCGTAGTATTTCTGGGCCATCCTGGACCACAAAGGAGAGAAGGCTCTCCCCAGCCCAACCTCTGCACCCAGGCTTATGGACTGGCCAGCCAATGTCTCACGAACAGGAAAACTGAGGCCCAGAGGGTGGATGGGGCTGGTCCAAGGTCCCCAAGACGAGGTGGGCAACACAGGAGAGGCTCTGCCAGGTCTCCAGTCTCCCACCCTGCTGCCCACCAGGCTCACCTGGTGATGTAGTTGCCCATGGAGGCCCAAAGAGGCACAATGGCCATGCCCAGCGCCACGGCTGAGGGCACAAGCGTGTAGTAGCGCTCCCAGTAGTTGGTGGAGACAAAGAGGGCGTAGATGCCCACAGCCAGGAACATCATCCACTTGGTGCCAAAAAACCTGCGAGCAGCAGGAAGGATGAGGATGCTGGCACCACGCGCCCATCCAGACCGCTGCAGCCCGAAAGCAGCGTGGCCACAACTCCAGGCCCCAGCTCCTGAGGCTGTATGAGGTGGGGAGGGACCCCTGGCCTTGGAGTCGAGGGTCCTAAGAGTCTCAGAGACATGGACTTGCTGGTGGCCTCAGGGGAGCCACTCTAACCAGACACCTGTAATGTGGGCTCTGCCCCAACCTTGAGCCTCTCACGGCCACTGCAGGGATAGAGGAGATAAAGCGGGGAGAGCGTGTCATGAGTCAGTGGCCCTTGGGCACATGCAACCCTCATTTGTGTCCTGGGCTGACTCGCCAGCCCCCCTTCTCCACCCACGTGCAGTGACTACAGGACCCAGGTGAACAGCTGAGGGACTTGTCCCAAGCTGGGACTGAGGACCAGGGAGAGGAACCCTGGCGCCCCTTCCCCTCTGCACTTTGCCCTTTCAGTCCACTGTGGTCAGTCGGGAAGTTTCTTGTAGAACAACGGCCTCACTGGCTCTGGGAGAATGTTGCTCCGTGTTAGAGGCAGGTTGACGAGTGACAGGATAAGGGCCCATTCAGGGCACTGGAGGCTGATCAGGCTAGACACAACCATTGCGGTCTTTGGGTTGGTTTTGTTTTGGGTTCTGTTTGTTTGAATATTTGTGCTCATTATTTCCTTTCTTTGTCTGAGTTTCCAGGAAGCTCAAAGCTCAATGACTCTGGTTTTCTGATACAATTACTTTCTCTTCTATTGCAGGGTCCTGGTTCTTTAACTATCCTTATCTTGCCATATAATAAACTGACAGGCAGCCTCCTCTGATCTATTTGCGGAAGGGCACCAAAAGGAAAAAGGAAAAATACTTGCACTCATTGCTGGTGAGGCTGTGGTTTTAAAAAGAACACATACAGCCGGAGGTCATGCAGATGGTACAGCCCTTTGGAAAGTCAGCCTGGTGGTTTGGGTTGGGGGGCAAGCGTGGGGTTTGGAGTCACTGGGTTCAGACCTTCAATCTGCCAGTTGCTGCCTGTGGGAATGGGTTCAACCTCTTGGTCTCCCTGTGTCTAAGATCAGACACCTTGGATTGTAAGGAATGCGACACGCTTATGAACGCCCAGCACACAGGAAATGAAATGAGTTTGCCATTAATAATACTGCTAGGTTTCAAGAGCCATAAAGCCTTTTATATGCTTCTGACCTAGTAAGGGCAGTTCTGAGAGTTTATTCTAGGAGGCTTCCCTTCTTTCCTTCTTCCTTCCTTCCTCCCTCCCTCCCTTTCTTTCTCTCTCTCTTTCTTTCTTTAATTTTAAGATGAGGGAACAGCCAGAAGCATAAAGGGAACGTGCAGAAAAGAGGGAGCCGCAATGTCCAGCCCTGAGCCACAGGCCAGTGCCCCCACGTCTGCAGAAGATGCTAACATCACGAACGTCCCCACTGTGAAGCAGGCCAAGATGTGTGAAAAGAACGCAAAACAGTGGCACTGCACATGCACCCATGCACGCCCATACACGTACTCCAGTTGACAAGGACAGAAATGTTATCCACGCATGCCGCTGGGGAAACAAAGTCAGCTGACTGCCTGGAGGGCTTGGGAGGGGTTTTCTTTTTTCTGATTTCAATTACGATTCTAATGTTGTTTGTGCGATTGTGATAAAAGAGTTTGAGGGGGTTGTTATTGTTTCGGAAAGACAGGGGAACTCATCTAATGTGTCCACTGATCTCTGGGTCCCATCTGAGCAGATCTACTGCCTGGCGGTAGGATACTTGCGGAGGGCATTTTTGTACTGCACCAGATGCCACTAAGGCTCAGGTATGGAGGAGACCCCCTGGGGCGCCTGCCCAGCCACACCCTTTTCAGTGAGAAATGTCCCTCAACACTGCCACAGCTGGTTGGGCTCCCGGTGCGTTCCTGGGCTTTGCTGGCTGATCAGATTCTCTCCAGAAACTCCACAGCCCTGATCTCAAAAGGTCATTGTAGCTCCAGGCCACAAAGGAGGGCATGAAGATGATGCCACATGGGGTACGGGCAATCTGAGGGAAGGAGCCTGAGTGAATTTCTGTTGCTTGAAACCCAAGGTGGCTTGGTTGCAAAGCTCTTGTTTCTTTCCCAAACCTGGGTTTCACCCCTTCTCTCTCACCCCTCCAGGTAGGCAAGTTCTCTCCCCACCCCACCCCCAAGAACACCAGGGCAGCTGGAGACCCCATGTCCACCAGCCCTCACACCCCTTCAAGATCAGGGAGGCAGCCCTCATAGAGACAGCAGTGTCGCACCTGATGAGCACAGGTGTGTAGAGCAGGGCCACGATGGGGGTCACGTTGATGCCCATCAGCATCTTGCTGTCGATGTCAGGCAGCCCCATGTTGCCGTATTTCACCTCCCGGTAGGTCTCATCGTAGTGCAGGATCAGCTGCATCTGCAGAAGGCCTGGGTACAGGGAGCAGGCATGGAGGGGGCGACCTGGCTCTGGGGGCAACCAAGCAGAGGCTGGAACGCAAGCCTGGCACCAAAGGGATCCCCGACTCCAATGCCTATGAGGACAGAGGGGAAGCCCAGGCTGGGCCAAGAGTCCTACCTGCCAGTGGCCACGACAGCGACTTGAATCCAGACCCCCGCCCCGCCCCCGCCCCCCCCCCCCTCCGCCAGCCACTTGGACCTCGGCGCCCCTGATTCCGAAGGCAGCAGACCTGCCCAGGGCGCCCAGGGCCCGCCCACACACTCACGAAGCCTGTGGCTGGGCCCCGGGGACACTGCACCGTCCCCCCATGTGCGGAGGCCGCAGCTGCAGCTGTGAGGGCGCAGAAGAAGAAGTGAAAGAGGAAGGGAGCCGAGTGGCCCCAAGGTTTCTCTTTCCCTGAGAAACCTCAGGTCTGGGGAGGAGCGCGCGGGGGAAAGGGGAAAGACTTGGATCCCAGCGCAGAACCCGCCGGGCCGTGCCACCTCGCCTGGCCCGGGGCGGAACGGCGTGGCCAGAGGCCCATCCCGCCAACCCGCGGGGCGCAGCGGGCCGCCTACCCAGGTAGACGCCGTAGGTGAGCATGCCGCCCGCGCTGGCCGCCAGCACGTTCGTGAGCACGCCGAGCCGCTTGCGGCGGTAGTAGCGGCGCTCCTCCTCCTGCTCGTTGTAGTTGGGGTACGCGCCCACCAGCTCGTCCAGCTGCGGGGCACGACGGCGCTCGAACCCGGCCACTGCACCCCCGGAGCCCCGCGTCCATCCCCGGCCGCCCCCGGCACCCGCCCTGGCCCTGGGGCCGCATCCCGCTCCCGCGGGGGAGACCCCGGCCCTCCCGGTCCCCGGGCCGCCACGCCTTCCCCGTCCCCGCTCACCGGGGCCTCGGGCCCGTCTGGGACCCCGAGTTGGTCCTCATCGCCCTGCGCACCCACGGCCCCCGCCACCGGATAGAGCTGCGGCTCCGCCTCCATGGCTGGACCAGCCGGAGGACTAGTCCGGCAGCGGCCCGCCACTTCCTCCGGGCGCCGGGACCTGCCTCGCCCCGCCCCGGGGCCCACCTCCTCCACGAGGGGAGGGCCTGGCGCCGCTGGGGGCGTGCCCAGCGCGTGTGCGTGTGCGTGTGCGTGTGCGTGTGTGTAGGGGAGCGCCCGTGCGTCCATCGCCGGCCTCAGGAATGCGAGGTGCGAGTTGGAGTCCCAGCTCTGCCACTTCCCGGTATTGTAACTTTGGGGATTAACTCCACTTCTCTGTGCCTCATTTCCTCACCTGTAAATCAGGGATACTCAGCACGACTTCCAAGGGCTCTTTCGGGATTACTGAGTTAATGCAAAGCCTTAGGAAAGTGCCAGGCCCATAATAACTCCCCTCAGCCTTACCACTGTCACTGTCATCCCTACCCCACCTCCAGCCCTACCCCTACCACTGTCATCCCTGACCCATTTGGTGTGTTTGCAGGTCAGCAAAGAGCCCTCATAGCGGGAGGCGGGGGGTGGGCGGAGAGGGCTCCCACCGCAGGACTTGGCAGCCCACCTCCCGCTCACCCTGAGCTTCCTTTGGGCACCCGTAAGTGGGAGCTCTGGCAGGGCCCCTGGGAGGCCGAGATTGTGGGGGCTGCCGGACTGCAGGGGGGTGACCCACACACACACACACACACACCACCCTGCAGCAGGGACCAGAGCCTCCTGCCCCTGCCTGACTGGGCCCTGGGTCTGGGGCTGCAGTGAGAGCCCATGAAATTTCTGCTTTGCTCGAGCTGACACTCCACAGCTCTGGGTGTCACCCTGGTTAGAAGTACTCTGGGAAGCTTTTAAAAATATTGGTTTCAGGATAGTCTCCTCAACAAATGGTGTCGGGAAAACTGGATAACCACATGCCCAGAATGAAATGGGACCTCTGTCGCACAGCACGCACAGAAATTAACTTGAAATGGATCAAAGACATGTAAGACCCCATAACCTAAAATTCCTAGAAGAAAACACAGTAGCTCCTCAACATGGGTCTTGGTAATGATTTCTCGGACACGACATCAAAAGCATGAAAAACAAAAGAAAAAACAAGTGGGACTACATCAAACTTAAAATTTCTACACTGCAAAAGAAATAATTAAAATAAAAAGGCAACCTATGGAATGTGGGAGAATATTTACAAAATATGCATCTAATAAGGGGTTAATATCCAAAACACAAAAAAGGAATTCATACAACTCAATAACAACAACAACAAAAACCGATTTAAAAATGTGTAGAGGGGGCTTCCCTGGTGGCGCAGTGGTTAAGAATCCACCTGCCAATGCAGGGGACACGGGTTCGAGCCCTGGTCCGGGAAGATCCCACATGCCGCGGAGCAACTAACCCCACACGCCACAACTACTGAAACCCGTGTGCCACAACTACTGAGCCCGTGTGCTGCAACTACTGAGCCCACGCGCCTAGAGCCCGTGCTCTGCAACACGGGAAGCCACTGCAATGAGAAGCCCGCGCGCAGCAACCAAGACCCAATGCAGCCAAAAATTAATTAATTAATTTTTAAAAATTACCCAGTTCCTCTCCTTCCCCCCCACTCTAAACAATGCACAAGCTGTTCCTTCCGGTTGGAGAGCCCCTTCCCCTGCTCCTTCCAGGAGGGGTCCTTCCCGGGTGGGTAAATGGATGACAAATATCCCCCCAGAAGGGCTGCTGGGAAGGTGGAGAGCTGGCCGTGTGGAGGGTATGAATTTACAGAGGCTCCTGGCTGCAAGGTGGTGGAACTTTCTCCAGACCGTGCCCAGGTGCAGATGTGAGTAAAGCAGACAGGTGGAGTCAGGCAGGCAGGACCTGGCAGTGGGAGACATGGAAGGAGCAAGAGAGGGCGGGGCCCAAGGTGGTCCAGAGGCAAGGAGGAGGCGGGAGAGCAGGGATGCAGTGGGCACCGGGGGGGCTGTGGTCAGAGAGTGGACGCAGGGCTCATTACCTTGGGAGATGACAAAGTCCAGGGTATGGCCATGGCACGGGGTGGGGAAGGATGATGAGGTCCAGGAGGTCATGGGGCTTGGGGCACACGCAGGCAGTGGACTTTGCTGCCCCCAGGAGGACGCAGTCCTGTAGAACTGAGCGGGCGGGCAGGAGACCAGGCCGGAGGGGAAGGTGGCTGTCCGAGGTGGCCGGTGTGACCGCAGAGGGTGGGTGAGGAGGACACCAGGGAGGAGCCCTGACCCCTCCTAAGAGGGCACCCTCCTGAAACCGTATCAGAAAGGGGGCCCCTGGGCCTGGGTGGAGACTGGCATCTGTGGTCTGGAAATGACCTCCCTGTCTGCCACCTTCTGCACCTGCGGCAGTTATGGAAAGAAATCCCTCAGCCAAGTGCACCTGGCTCCTCCAGATCCTTGGACGGAGAACGGAGAACCTGGGACGAGCCAGGGAGGAAGGGTGGGGGAAGGGCCCTCTTGCCATGCAGCGGGGTCCCCAGGGTGCCCGGTCTTGTCTGGGCGTTAGTGTGGGAAGCCCCCTCCCCTCATCTTCCCTCACCCCAATATTTCCTCCCTTGCAAAACAGGAGTCGGTGAAAAAGGCTTCTGCACACTGAAAACAGGATGGAGGGGGCCAGCCTAGGGGCCAGGAGGAAGAGAAGCATCTTAGAGGCCAGAGGAGACCTTTAGGGGCAAGAGAGGGGAGTGTGACACCTGTCAATGAAAAAATAATCAATAAACAATCTGTAATGGGAATAGAATAGAGTTTTATTTGAGCCAAACTGAGGACTATAGCCCAGAAGACAGCCTCTCAGATAACTCCGAGGAACTGCTCTGGAGAAGCGTGGTTTTCAGCACAGTTTTATGTCTTGTCAGAATAAAGAACATCAAAGAAGTCAGGGAGACATTCCTTCATGGTTTCAAAAAAACAGATCAGCACATACACAGAGAGTCAGTATGGCCTTGGCACTTGAGAAAGAAGTCTTATTATCAAAGGAGCACCAGCATTCGCGTCCCAGGAAGGGACGCATTTCATCTTTATTTTTCCCTTTTTTTTTGCTATACGCGGGCCTCTCACTGTTGTGGCCTCTCCCGTTCCGGACGCGCAGGCCCAGCGGCCACGGCTCACCGGCCCAGCGGCTCCGCGGCATGTGGGATCCTCCCGGACCGGGGCACGAACCCACGCCCCCCGCATCGGCAGGCGGACCCCCAACAACTGCACCACCAGGGAAGCCCTCATCTTTATTTTTAACATGGACATTCTTTGCTTCTGGTCAGTGCGCCCTTTGCTCTAAGGATTAAAGCAGATGTACAATGTATGCTTGGAAGGCCACAAACAGGCTGTTCCAGTTAGCATCAAGTTCAAGTTAACTCATGGATAAGCCAGCATGACTTCCCCAGACATCAATATGTGAGCATTTCTTTTATTGCACCCAAGGAAAGAGAGGGGCAGTGTCCCAGGCCCAGTGGCTCTTAGAGAGAGAGAGGACAGGGAAGATTTTTAGTTGTCCCTATGTTGGAAAGAGGGCAAGCCCACAAAAGTCCTATAAAGGGACAAAGGGAAGATGGCGTGACCTCTGAAGGGGTCAGGAAGCTCCAAGATGCAGCCACCTGAAGCTCCCTCCGCCCGAGAGCCCCCCGTCCAGCATTTTGAGGTTTTCAGGTGGCCCAGTATTTACCCAGAGCGGGTGTGTGTCGTCGAAGAAAGGGTAAAGGCCTCCTGGGCGGGCTTGTGTGCTAATGGGGAAGGGGGGCAAGGCTTACTGAACAGCAGATGCCTTGGGCAGACCCAGAACTCACAGGCTGTTTATCTCCCACCAGGAGGGACCCCCCAAGACGAAATCAAGTGGAGTGTGTTTTATGAACCAGCCAGAAAGCAAAGAGAAGGTAGGAGGGGAGCAGAGACACTGCTCCAGGAAGTGGGTGGTCTGCCTATACCAGTGGGTCCCGCTGGCCTCCCCTGTGCTGAGCCCCACTGACAGCTACTTCTTTTTTCTTTTTCTATTTTTTTTTGGCCGCGCTACAGCATGTGGGATCTTAGTTCCCTGACCAGGGATCAAACTCGCGCCCCCTGCTGTGGAAGCTCGGAGTCAACCACTGGCCGGCCAGGGAAGTCTCTGGCAGCTACTTCTTAGGTGTTGGCTTTCTGCAATATTGCTTGCTTTCTGTGGGGTCTTGGTCCATGCCTAAAACAGAGGTTACTGTACCATTTAGGGCCCTAAAATGATTTAATTAAGTCCTTGGAGTCCTTGTTACATGTGGACTCCTTCTGTGATGTTGGTAACTTTTAATTTTGAATTGCATTATTAAAATCAATTCATTTTAGAACATTTGTTGCGGGGTGGGGGGTGGGGGTCCTGGTAGCTTGTTTCCAAACCTGACATTATGGCACCCAGTGGTTAATGACTCTGTCCTAATCTTATTAAAAGCGAAAAGGAAATATATTTACATCTAAATTTTAAATATCGATTAATTTTTAAAAACACTGACATGAAGAATGCAAATCCAAATGTCCCAAGCTGGGTCAGGAGTAATTTCGGTCTTGTTAGCTTTTGACACAGTGACCCTGGATGAATCTGAGAAGCAGGTGATTTCAGGCTCTGGGCTCCTAGAATCTGCTGACGCTCAGGAACTCTGTCAATTACCAAGAAAAGTATCTCCAGATCAGTCCAGACTGGGGTTCGGATGTGACTGGCAAACTGCTCCTGGAGAGACAGATACTTGAGCAACAGGCTCCCTGGTAAGGCTCAGCCAGTGGGAGGTTCTGGGTTTGGGAGGAGGTGAGAGCCAGGGCATAACTAGGGCGGGGATGGGGGAGCCCGTGGACAGTGGCTTGACTCCTCCAGGGTCCCAGTGTCCACAGAGCAGTCCTACCATGGTCTAGCTTTCCCTGGCTGACCTTGACCCTCTGGGGTCTGGTGACACCACTTCCTGCCTTTGACCTTTCCAGGCTCCCTCACCAACCCAATTCCCTGTACTAAATCTTCCCTACTCAAAAGACCTAGGTTGGTTTCTATTCACTAAACCCTGACTTATAAATCCCCTTGTTTCCAGAAAGAATTTTTCCATGGCTTAAGAAGCTGCTGTCAGGGAGCCTTGAGACTTCCTATGAGGCTGTCCTAGAGGGGACCCAGATAAACACAGCCCATGTGACCTGCAGGGCAGAGAACGGAGCAAGGTCAGCGGCCCCTCCCACCCCATCCAGACCTCAAGCACTCCCTGTCACATCTACCCTCACTGTTGTCTAATGGTTTTCTCTATACTAGGTTCTATTTTTGTTCTCACTATAAAAATAATAGATGTTCCTTGTAGAGAAACAAACAGGAGAGATACATTTTGCTCCTGGTTCGAACACCCTGAGACGGCTCCGGGGGTCTTGTGAAGTGTCACCCTGCATTGTATCCAAAGTAGCACACAGGGTCCACTGCCGATTCATCTAACACCACTTCCCTGGCATTGAGGCAAATCTTTACCATTTTTGTTTTTTATAAATTTATTTAGTTTATTTATTTTTGTCTGCATTGGGTCTTCGTTGCTGCACGCGGTCTTTCTCTAGTCGCGGCGAGCGGGGGCTACCCTTTGTTGCGGTGCGCGGGCTTCTCATTGTGGTGGCTTCTCTTGTTGTGGAGCACAGGCTCTAGACAAGCGGGCTTCAGTAGTTGGGGCACGTGGGCTCAGTAGTTGTGGCTCGCAGGCTCTAGAGCGCAGGCTCAGTAGCTGTGGCTCACGGGCTTAGTTGCTCCACGGCATGTGGGATCTTCCCGGACCAGGGCTCGAAACCGTGTCGCCTGCATTGGCAGGCGGATTCTTAACCACTGCGCCACCAGGGAAGCCCTAATCTTTACCATTTTTTCAACTAAAAACCATGGGGTTGATGATTGTCACAAGCTGTCGGGAGGTCCCCGAGCTGGGATGTGCCAAAGACCCTGCCCAGCTCCTGGCACAGCAAGTGTCCAGGAGAGACGCTTCTTTCGGCTGAGACTCCTGGGGGTGGGGGTAACCACCCCCCAGCTCCTAAGCAAGAGTTCGGGGCACCCTGGAGACGCTGCGGGCTGGGGACTTGGGGCTGGCTGGGTTAGAATCCCCACCTGTCCCTCTCCTGTGTGGCCCCAGCCCGGCCACTGTCCCTCTCTGAGCCTGTCGTTTCATATGTAAAGCTCAGACCATAACATCTGAGAATTTGTGTCAAGTGCTTGGCGCAGGGCTTAGCACACAGTAGGTGCTTAGTAAAGCTTTGCTAAGTGAGCACATGGATGAGTGCTGACTGTGTCCAGGCACTGCACCCCAGTGGCCTCGGCCCGCACCCCAGGGTCACACTGGCCTCTGTGGGTGGCTGCTGGGGGGAGCCAGGTGGTCCTGCCTTCAAGGCTGGGAGGGGGAAGGAAGCGGGGGCAGGGACACAGGACAAGGCCTGGGGTGGCCACTCCCTTAGGAAGGTGGGGAAAGGGACAGAAAAGCCTTCGCACCTATTGAGCACCTACTGTATACCAGGTGCATTCCAGATGTGCTCTGATTTCGCCCTCACTGCAGCCCTGTGAGGCAGGTCGAATCAATCCCACTTTGGGGGGAGGAAACGGAGGCCCAGAGAGGGGCCTAACTTGCTTGACGTCACCCGGCAGGTGGGCCGCGGAGCCAGGTTTGAATCTGTCAGCAGGTGACGTGGTGAGGTGCTCTTGGACAGGTCTGAGGCTCTGTGAGCCAGGCTCACCAGGTGAGGGAGGGAATGAGGAATGAAGGAATGAAGGAACGATGCCTTAGCCCACGACCAGCTCGTCCTCCCCCACCTCTGCCCGGAGAGGGAGGCCAACAGCGACACTCATGAGGGTCTTTTCACCCCGTTCTCCAAACTAAAACCCAGAGGAGTTGCAGAAGGGCAGCGCCTGGCTGGGCAGATGTGTCCCCTCCAACCTCGGTGCTCCCCCCAACACCCGCCCCATCGGCTGACCCGGGACCTCGGCAGGGCCTGCCACCCGCCGCAGCTGGTTCTAAGAGTGGCTCTTAGTGGTACCCCACGCAACGTCCCCCATTTATCCCGAGCTCCCTGCGACAAGGATGTCACCCCTAGGTACCATGGAGCCCTTGGAGCTGCTTTTTTTTTTTTTTTAATTAATTAATTTGGCTGCGTCGGTTCTTGGTTGCAGCACACGGGCTCTTCTTTGTGGTGCACGGGCTTCTCTCTAGTTGTGGCGCATGGGCTTAGTTGCCCCACAGCGTGTGGGATCTTAGTTCCCCGACTGGGGATCGAACCCTCGTCCCCTGCATTGGAAGGCAGATTCTTAACCACTGGACCAGCAGGGAAGTCCTGCTCCTGGAGCTCTGAGGACCAACAAGAGGCATCCAAACCAGAAAGGGGAGAGGGCCGGTCCCTGCTCCTCCCCAAGGGGCAGTGCCCCCTTCACACTGGCAAGCTTCACTCCCAGGCCAGGTTAGGACCCCTGTGTCAGGAGGACAGGCCTCTTTGGGGACCTCCCAGGCTGAATTCATGACAAGTTTGGGGTAACCCCTGCAGGAGGTATCCCCGGTCAGGGAGGGGTCCCTCAGGATCCTGCAATACCCCTCCCACCCACCATACCTCCCCAGGTGGGTCCCTGATTTGCTGTGTGGCCTTAGATCAGTGGCTGTCCCTCTCTGGACCTGGTTCCTGGCTGACCGCTGCCAGGCTCAGCTTCAGCCCAGCCCCGCCTGACACTGGCTCTGCCTCTGCCTGGCTCAGCTCCAGACAGCAGGGCAGGGCTGTCACATGCTGAGCCACGTGACAGGCAGCGGCTGGGGGTTCCATCCCATGCAGAGGACGGGGCCCCTGCAGCCCCTTACCCCAGTCCCAAACGGCTGAAGCCTCCAGGGGCTACCAGAGCAGGTGTGGGCTGGGAGACCTCTCCTGCCCTCGCAGGTAGGCAGGGGCAGCGGGGAGGGCGGGGGCAGTGAGGAGCATCTCCCAGGTGCCCAGTCGGCCTAGAGGCCCTGGGCCAGCATCCCAGGCAAGACCTAGGGCACCAAGGTGGAAGGGCAGCAGCGGGCCCAGGGTGACAGGCATGGGGCGATAGCACAAAGGATGTTCCTGTTCCCCTACCCGTAACCTAATCACCTGCCTGTCTGACACCAGCACCTGCCAGGGGATCATCCCCCTTTGTGCTGGCTCTGACAGGTGTGCCCGGGGTGGGGGTGGGGTGAGGCTGAGGGGCAGGGACACAGGAACCTCATGGCGACACTTATATCATGACAGCTCACTTAGAGGGCAGAGGGTGGCGCTCTTTCCAGGGAGGCAGGAGGGGACAGCAGGGGGTGGACCCAGCCCCGCTCTGGAGCAACAACTTTCTCATGTGGGTCCCAGCCTGCCACTCATGCCCTGTGCCCTCTCTCTGGACTTCCATTTCCTCATTGTAAAATGTCAGGTTGCAGGGTGACAGGTGCTGTGAGCGGGGTGCTGGATGACGTGGTGATGTTGGACACAGATGCGCCGAGGGCGGGGACGAAGCCTGCAGCAGGCCGGCCTGGGCCCTGGGATTGGATTTCTGGACTCCAGCTGTCTTTGGATCAGACCTCTTCATTTTGCAGATGGGAAACTGAGGCTCAGAGGGGCTGGCGGTGGGGGGGCTGCGTGTGGGGAGCAGGGCTTTCCCCCCTGCTACTCCAGGCCACAGCCCGCACCCTACACCGTAATTCCTGGGTCCACTACTCTGGACTCATCCTCCATCCTTCCCATCAGGGGTCGAGATGGACCCCTCAGCTCAGAGCTCCCTGGAGACCTGCTGTGTGGCCCTGGCCTGGTGCTGGCCCTCTCTGCGCCCTGGCTCCTTCTCTGTGGTCCAGGAAAGGATCTAGAGGCCCCTGAGGGAAGTGATGGGGAAATCTCAGCCTGCAGCCTCCAGCCAGCCCAGAGTCAAAGTCAGGCACAAGGCCAGGACAGCCCCACCCCAGGGGCTGGCCCAGCCTTGGACATTTCATAACGGAAGGGCAGCTGGGTAGAGCAGGGCCAACCAGGAGGAAGGGCAGCTTCGCAGGGCCTCAGGTACGGTGTTCTGCAGAGGCAGGGGATATAGCAGCGAGCAGTCAGGGCCAGGGACCCGCTGGCAGGTTGGCTTGGGCACTCTGGGTTGCCGTCAGTCCTGGAAAGCCTGGCCTCTCACGGCCACGCACAGGGACTAGCTTTGTCTTCTCGGAGCTTCTCTGCTCGCCTGAGGAGAAAGGGGAAGGGGGAAGGGAGTTCCGTTTGCCCCAGCCTAAGAGAGCAAAGAGAGAGGCCAAGAGTCCCTGCTCTGGACCGGCCGCCCCAGGAAGTCTGGACCGGCCGCCCCAGGAAGGAATGCACCCCTGTCCCTGGGGGGGTGGTCAAGCATCCATTTGGCAACACATTTCCTGGGCAACTGCCACGCATGCCTGCTGCTGGGGTGGGCTATGCAGCGAGCGGTTCTGAGCGATCGTGTTCTTGGGAATGGACTCTGCCAGGGTCCAGGAAGGAGAGGCTTTGCCAGCGTCAGGCAGCCGGTGGCACAGCCTCTCCGTGCGGTGGGGCGGGGGTTGGCTTGGCCCACGGCCAAGGGTTGGTCCCCAGCTCCCCACACCCGCCATGGAAGGGAGGGGGCCGCTCCCCAGAGTTTGGGAGACCTTGTAAAAATCCAGGTTAAGGCTACACGGGGCAGGGAGGGGAGATCAGATTGGAGACCCTAGGGTACTGGGACCCGCAGAGCCTTTGAGGCAGCCCCGTGCCGTCCACCTTCTGACAGCCTGATGGAGGTCCCCTGGGCCCTCAGACCACCATGTTCACCTCTGTCACTCTTCCCAGCCCCGCATCCCTGCCCCCACCTGGGTCTCAAGTTGATTGCCTTGCCTCCCTGGTGCCCACACTGGGCCAAGGTCTCCTCGGGTTCCCACCCCAGGGTCTCCTCCCCGAGAGCCCCCAGCACAGCTGTCCTTTGCAGTCTGAATAACCATCGTTCAGAGCCGTCCTCACTGAGCACTCACGGGGCTCGGCCCTGCACCAAGCACTTCACAGCACTGTGGGGTACCTACCAGACACCATCCCCATTGCACAGATGGGAAGAGTGAGCCCCAGAGAGGCCAAGCCACCTGCCCAAGGTCTCCTAGCTAATAAACAGAGTTGCTGGGATTTGGACCCAGGTCCTCAGGCCCCCGACACGTCATACAGAGGGTGCTCTTAGAAGGCCTGTGGTATAGACAAGGAAACCGAGGCAGAAAGGATGAGAGGGTGGGCAGAGGTGGGGGCTGGGAGGTGGCTCATCCGCAGGACCAGCCAGGGCCCAGGGACGGGGCTCGGGCAGCAGCTGTTTCTTGATGATGATTTGGAGGCAGTAGACCTGAGTGCCTGCCCCTTTCGTCTCCCTCCTTGATGCCACATGACCTGGGCCTCAGCTTCCTACGGGGGTGCCGTCCAAAAGCTATGCTGCCCTGACATCAGGCACCCACACTGGCACAGTGCCTGGCACAGTCAGTGCTTAGTCACTATTATTATTATAGAATCCCCAGGCTCATGGCCTTGAGGGAAGGTGGCTGGCCCTGGGGCCCGGGGAACCAGGCCCATCCCTTGTCACATCAAGTGACTTAGCAACTCCCAGGGAGGTGGGCTTAGGGCCCCCAGACCACCCGATGAAGGAACCCCCTCATTTGTGTGTCCACAGTGGCTGCTCAGCTCCCTTGTGAGGTCACAGGCCCGGGGTCCCCCCAGGCCCAAGGCAGCCTTGCACATCTGCTTACCTGGGTTGAGTCCAGTTCCCTGCCCTGCAGCAGTCACCCCTTGGGGCCTCGGTCCTGACCAAACTGCAATATGGTGTGAGCTGGCCTCAGTGTTGCCAGGAGAGGCTGCTGGAATGTTCCAAGCAGACCTCCACCCCCCGCAGAGCTCCCCACCCCACACTGTGCTCTGAGATGCCCTATTCAAGCGACGTGCCTTACATTTTTGTGGGTTCGCAGGCTCTTAGGAAAGTGCAAAGAACCTTGCGGAGGTGGGAGAGGAGCGGGTGTGGTTTGCCCTCAGCATCCATCAGCAGAAGTCTGAAGGTGAGAGAGGATGGGGGGAAGGAAGAGGGATAAATATTTGTTGAGTACTTGGTGACAATAACCACAGCTGACCATTACTAAGCTCTTACCATGCACACAATGGCCGGTGCTTCATGTGGTGGAACGGTAGCATCCCCTTTTTACAGGCATGGAAACTGAGGCAGGGAAAAGATGAGTGACTTGCCCAAGGTCACACAGCTACAGAGGCAGGGTCAGGGTTTGAGCTCAGGTGAGCGCAGGTGGCGGCTTTAGGGGTCAGCAAGTCTCTTAGCTCTTGGGTCTCTGGCCAGTACGCCTTCCTCTCTGGAGGAGGGTTGGAGCTAGGGACAAGCCTGGAGTGACAGGGGCTCTGATGATGTCCCTGTTCTGCTACAGTCACCCTCTCTGGGGGATGTGGTGCCCGCCCTGTGCCCAAGACAACTGCCCCATTTCTCCTGATCAGAGTAGGAGGCCTGTGGGGTCAGTTTGGCCCCCATCGTGCCTATGGGGACAGCGTAGGGCTCCAGCAGGCTCTCAGCACAGAGTGCCCATCAGGGCAGGCCATCCTGTTGGCTGGAACAGCTCATGGAGTCCTCCAGAAAACATAGGGCCGTGGTGGCAGTAGTCACTTAACAATAGCTGGCAACCCTGAGGGCACTGACGCCCTGTCCTGGGCTTAGAACTGGCCAGCATGGTCTCATCCTTGATAAACACCCATCAGGTGGTAGGTGGAAGGGTGACCTTAACAGATGAGGAGATTGGGGCACAAAGCCCCAAATGATAAGTTAAGTAGGCAAAGAGGGGTCCTGCTGCCCAGTCCAGTGGGAGAGGAAAGAGAGGGATGGGGAGGCGGGGCAGGGAGGTGGACAGAAGGAAACCAGGTATTTATCACAAGGTATGACACAGTGCGGTGGGGAGCAGAGGCAAGGGCCCACTGTGAGAATGTGTAAGGGAGTAATCATGGTGGGCTGCCTGAAGGAGGCATCAGCCAAGCAGAGACCAGAAGAGAAGTGAGTCAGAGAGAGAAGGAGGAAAGGGTCCCCACTCGTCCTTGGCACCAGGCCAAGGACTAAGTGCATCAGAGAGCTCCTCTGATGAACTTCAAGTAAGCAGACGGGTGCCCGGGGGAATGTCAGAGCCCCTACCCTGCCTGCCAGCCCTGGCTGATGACAGCATGGAGGCCTGACTGCCCCCTCACCCCTCACCCCTCAGCATTCCCTGCTTCTCCAACACTGTGGCCGATGGGGCTGGGATGGGCAGCAGGGCCTCTGGGAGGTGGGGTTCTTGTTTCCCAGTCTTGTTGCGGAGCTGGGGCACAGGGAGAGGAGTCCTGTCACCCAGCCCTCTGAGCCACCACCAGCCAGCCTGGCCACCCTGGGCAGGACCCCCAGGCTGGGGACAGTGGGAACAGAGCATTCGTATTGGGAATGTCCCAAAGTGGTGGTTGGTGGACTCCGCCTCTAGTTACCAAACTTCCCCTGGTTACTCCACTCAGACCTGCTGGGGTAAGGGCTACCCGTCTCCAGGAGGGGCACCGGAGTAGGGTGGGGGCCATGGCTTAGGGCTAATTTCCGGGTGGCAGGAAGAAGCGTGACCCCCTGGCTCCCTGCTCACTCTTAGGGGCCATGGAGTAGCTGTCCCCAAGCCCACACCCAGTCCCGCGACTGCCTTGGGGTCCAGAATCCTCCTGCCCACTGGTTAAGAGGTGTGGTCTGTAGCTCTGTCAGTGGGTGTCCAAGTGTGCCCCTTGTGTGTGTGTTTGTGTGTATGTGTAGGTGGGGCAGCCCTGGTCCCTGGGCTTACGTGTGAGTCCCCATGGGGGTGCCCGTGGGCCCACGCGGGTGCAGGCAGGGGCGGTGGAGGGCGCCTGGAGGTGGGGCGCCCCGACCCACGCTGCCCCGCCCGGCAGGATGGACCCCTTCGCGGACACGCTGCAGCGGCTGCGGGAGGCCTTCGACTCGGGGTGCACGCGGCCGGCCGAGTTCCGGGCTGCCCAGCTGAAGGGCCTGAGCCGCTTCCTGCAAGAGAACAAGCAGCTTCTGCAGGAGGCGCTGGCGCAGGACCTGCACAAGGTGGGTTGTGGGGAGACAGGCAGGGGTGGGAGGAGGAGGGCAGGGGTGGGGAGGTTGAGACGGGGGGGTGGGGACAGCTGCATCCTCCATGAAGGGGGAACTAAAAGCCGTCAAACCCCACCTCCTTTCCTGTGCCGTAACCCGCTCTTCTGCGTTCACCCATTCATTCATTTCTTCATTCACTCCACTAATTTTTTCTTTTTTTTGGCCGTGCGGTGCAGCTTGCGGGATGTTAGTTCCCCGACCAGGGATTGAACCCGCGCCTTTGGCAGTGAGAGCGCGGAGTCCTAACCACTGGACCGCCAGGGAATTCCCCCACTCCACTACTATTTATTGAACATTTACTATGGGCCAGGTACTGTTGTAGGCTCTGGGGATACAACAAATAAAACAAAGTTCCTGGGTCCAGGGAGCTGGCCTCCTGGGGAGAGACACAACTAGACAGTAAATAAATACACAGCATGTTGGATGGTAATGAATGCCATGGAGAGACACTCCCAGTGTGAAGGGGGTGAGAGAGGGCCAGGGTCAGGGTGCGGTTTTGTATGTGGGGGTCAGGGAAGGTTTCTCTGAGACAGTGGCGTTTGAAGGAGGAGGGGGAAGGATCCACGTGGACAAGGGGGGAAACAGCAGAGGGCACAGCATGTGCAAAGGCCCTGAGGCAGGAGGTGCTTGGTGTATTTGTGCTTGAGGAGCAGCAAGGAGGCCAGAGTGGCTGAAAGGGAGTGGAAGAGGCAGAGGTATGCAAGGGATGAGGTCCAGGGAGCTGGGTCACACCGCTAGGGCCGCATGTGGAGGACTTCTGCTTCACTAGGTACCGTGGGCATCATGGCCTCTGTCCAAACCCTGGAGGCCTGGCGGCCCAGCCCCTCCCATCTCCAGCAGCAGCCACAGCAGGACCTCAAGAAATACACTTCCTTGTAGGCAGCCTTCCACCATCTCAGCCAGCAGGGCCCACCCGTGTGGCTGCCACTGCCCTAGGACAACTGTCCAGGGGCTTCTTCTCTGGACAAAATGTCCCTTGAGCTTGCCACAAAGGCCACGGTGCCCAAGCTCACCCGTGATGCCCCACTGGCCCCTCACCACCTGTAACTCTCCAAGGCTGTGACTCTTTACCAGCTGGTGAGGTGCTGTTTTGATACGTAACACCTAGGACAGGCCCATGGTGCATATTGGCTGCCGGCCAGCCCCTGTGGTCACCACTTGTCCCCAGGGGGCTGCAGCAGTCCCACACTGGCTCATGCTGAGCGCTGAGCTCATCTTCTCCCCAAACCTCCTGAGCCCATGAGCAGGACCCTGGGGTCATCCCTTTCTGCCCTCCTGCCTCCCCTGCCCTTCCGGTGGGCCTGCTGGCTCCACCCAGCTCATGAAAGAGATGCTGGCGCTGGGAGGCCCTCTGCAGCCTCCTTGGGCCCCACCTGATTTGCAGGCACCCAGCCAGGTGTCCAGAGCAGTCACAGACTTCGAGACTAGTATCTCGTGGCACCTGGGGTCATGGATCAGGGCACCTCCATTCACGGACGCAGCAAAAGCTGGCCACAAGGACTTGTTCTGAGGACGTGGCCTCCTAGTGACGCCTACTCCCTTTCTCAGGGTCCTCAAACCTTCTACTTATCACCACGCTCCAGGACTGTAGGCAGGTGAGACCCGGGCTCCCTCGTCAGCCATTTCTGGAATCGTCTGCTACCCCATTTATGAAACCAGGGCACCGGGTCGTACTCTCCTTGGCTCTCTGACACCCAAGGGGCCTGGCTTTGCCTCCCTGTGGGGAGTGTCCATTCACTGGACCTGGTCCAGGACAGAGGGGGCTCACACCCCCTACCCTGGCATGTCGGGCTCCCTGGGGACTGACACCCCACTGAGCCTCTGCCCTGCCCACCAGCTGGCCTGGCCTGGCCGCCTCCGTGAGACCTGACCCGATGGTCTGTCTGGTCCCTGTTCTCCCTATGGCTCAAATTTCACCTCCTGCCTGCAACCCTCAAGACTCCAGGAGCCCGCACCCCACAAAGGAAGCAGCAGCCCAGAAAATCCAATCTGGTCCCGGCCTCTGACCTGGTCCCTCCCTCTGGGCTCGGCCAGCCCTGTCCCCCACTCTCCCAGCAGGCAGCATCTGCCCTGCGCAAATCCTCCCATTTAACCCCCAACAGCCCTTCCAGGTAGAGGTGGTCACACCCAGTCACCCCCAGAGGAGACTCAGAGAGGGCATGTTCTTGCCTAAGGGCACAGAACCCGGGCTCAAAACAGCCTCTACTCTTCCAAACTCCTGGCATTCAGCAGGGTTCAGATTATCCCTCAAACAGGCCCAAACCTCAGTCAGGTCACAGGAGACCTCTCTGGGCAGGAGTGTGGGCTGTGGACACAGACATAGTAGAAGGCATGCCTGAAGCAGGCTCAGCCCCTGGAAGCGCTGGTGGGCGTGGCTTCTCCCCCCAAGGTCCCTGCGCCCTCCCCCTCCCCCCAAGGCTCAGCTCTGGCACTCCTGGGCCCATCGCCCTCTCCTCTGACAGGAAGCAACTTGCACCATAATGGCTGAGTCTCAGGCATCAGGACAGCCTGGCTCTTGTGTCCTAGGCCATGGGCCTCCAGCTGCCTGCAGCCCACAGGCTGGGTCCCTCCTCCCTCGTGGGGGTGGGGCAGGCATGCCAGACAGCATAGATCAGGACAAAAGCCCTATTGATTGTCTCCTTTTTCCGACTCCTGCCCTTGAAATCTGCCCTGGCCCCTGGGCTGTGGGAACTGATGGCAGAGACTCCTGTCCCCAGTGACCAGTCCCCAGTGACCCAGAGACACCTGTCCCCAGTGTCCCCTGCAGACTGACATCCACACAGCAGGCCACAGAGGGCCACACAGACAGTCCTGTTCAAACTTAAGTCAGAGCCTGTCCCTGCTCTGCTCCACAGTCCTCACCCCAGCTGCCTGGCCTCATCACCTCACCCACTCTTCTCCCTGCTAATCAGGAACATAGCAAGCCTGAACCCACCCCAGGGCCTTTGCACAGGACATACCATCTGCCTGGAATATTCTGCCTCCAGGTATCCATGGGCTCCTTCCCTCCCTTTCCTCACTGCTCAAATGTCACCCCATCCCAGAGGCTGGCACTGACCATCTTATATAAAATAGAGCAAAGACACACACACACTCACACACACGCACACACACTCCAGCAGTCTCTATCCCTCTTACCCTGTTTCATCCTCCCATTGCGCTTGTCACGTCCTAATGGAGTAGTCAGCGTTCTCATCACCACGTCGACCGTCCCCCTACAATGTCAGCTCCGTGGGGCAGGTTTTCTGTCTGTTTCAGTCACGGCTGCATCCCCAGCATGGAAACGGCACCCGGGCACTCTAACCATTCAGTGAACGTGGAGTGAATGAATGAATGAATGAGTGAATAAGACAGACCTTGCCTGGGGAGGCTTTGCCCACCCCAGGGCTCCGGCCACCTGCGGATCCTGGGTACCCTGGCCCAAGCCCTGCCCTTGTCCCTCCCCCTCCCCTGCAGTCAGCCTTCGAGTCAGAGGTGTCTGAGATCAGCATCAGCCAGAACGAGATTAACTTGGCCCTTAGGAACCTGCGGGCCTGGATGAAGGATGAGAAAGTGCCCACGAACCTGGTGAGTGACCCTGGGCGTCAGGGCCACAGGCAGCCTCTCTGGGTGGCAGGTGGTGCTGAGGGGCTGGGGTCATGGCACCCCACCGTTCACCATCACCCTGGCCCTGACCCAGGCCACACAGCTGGACTCGGCCTTCATCCGGAAGGAGCCCTTCGGCCTGGTGCTCGTCATCGCCCCCTGGAACTACCCTCTGAACCTGAGCCTAGAGCCCCTGGTGGGCGCCCTCGCAGCAGGTGAGAGGGAACCACCACCTTCTCCCTCCAGCCCCCGCCCATCCCCCCAGCCTCACAGCCGCCCACAGAGCCAGGGAGGAGGGGGGAGCTGGCACCAGGTGGCTAAGAAGGCCTGGTTCCCATCTGGCCCACCATCCCCAGGCTGTGTGGCCTTGGGGCCGGCAGGGCACCTCTCTGAGCCATATTCTTCACCTGAAGATGGAGTGAGGCCGGCACCTGCCCTGCAGGTGTGAGGACTGAATGGAGACGGGGAGTGGCTACAACTGGCCCCCTCCTCTCCCCGCCCCGCCCCGCCCCACCCCCCTCTCCCCGCCCCGCCCCTCAGGCAACTGCGTGGTGCTGAAGCCCTCAGAGATCAGCAAGGGCACTGAGAAGGTCCTGGCCGAGGTGCTGCCCCGATACCTGGACCAGGTGAGCAGGGCCAGGTACAGACCAAGCAGCTACACTGGGGCTGAGCAGGGCTAAGCAGGCCCCGCTGGGCCGGGCAGCCCTTGGCGTGGCTCCTCAGACAGGACCTGAATTCCAGCCTCACTCCTGCCTCCTCTGGGTTGTGTGGCCTTGGCCAGGTCACCGCCCCTCTCAGCCTGTTTCCCTCTGAGTGAAACAGAGGGGTGGGGCCTGTCCCCCGGGGGTCCCTGTCTGTCTCTGGTCGGCCCTGCTGGCCCAGCCCCGACCTCAGTCCCAACCCCAAACCCGCCAGGCCCCAACCTTACACCTGGTAGGCTGGGACTGCCTGTGCCCAGTGCCCCTGGGGAGCTCCCCGCTCCCCACTGCCCCTGACCCAGCCCACCTGGAGCCCAGGCACCAGGCAAGGGGGGAGCCATCCCAGGCAGGCAGGCAGGTGCCCTCTGGGCTCTCAGGCTGGGGTCCCAGAGGGAGCCCTCCGCCCATCTGGCTTGCAGAGCTGCTTTGCCGTGGTGCTGGGCGGGCCCCAGGAGACCGGGCAGCTGCTGGAGCACAAGTTCGACTACATCTTCTTCACAGGTGAGGAGCCAGTCTGGGGGTTGTGCAGGATGGGAGAGGTGAGAAGCTTGCCCAGCCCCACCCTTAGGGGTCTTATCCCCAACTCTGAGAGAGGGACAGAAGCAGCCAGCCAGCCAGGGAGGATGCAGACTGGGGCAAGTGCTGGGTGGTGCTCTCGGCCCCAGGACGAGCTTGCTTCACTCCCCCTGAGCAGGCTGGGGAGCAGCCCCAGACCCCTGGGGACCCTTGGGAGGGATGGGCCCCATCCCGGAAACAGGCCTCTCCACCACTCACAATCTCACACGTCACAGCATCTGTCCTTGCTGGGCTCCTGCTGTGCCAGGCGCTCATTCCTGCGCCCGCGGCCCTTCTGGAGGGCTGGACAGATGAGGGTTTGGGGGCTTGGGTGACAAAAAGATGCAGTGCCCACTGCACTAGCCAGGATTGGGGCAGGATGTATTTTGCTCCCAGAGGTCACCTGCCATCACCCTGACATGTGCCCATGTGGTCCAGACACCACCTAGCTTCAAGTGACCAGGACGGAGTTTCCAGAAGAGACGAAAGGGAGGAGGATACAGACAAGGCGAGGCCCTGGGGGAGGGAGGGGTGGACCCGCCTCCTGTGTTGCACACTCTGTCCCCATCAGAGCAGGGGACGTGCCATCTCTGCCTTTCTCCTCCCCAGACCCTGCCACGAGCCTGGGACAAGGCCTGCCAGCTGCCACCTTAACAGACAGGGAGGGCGACTGTGGGAGCAGAGGGGCCAGGGTCCTCAGCTGTTCCTACAGATTCCCCGGGGCCGGAAACACCAGGAGAAGGAAGCCGGGGTGAGGGGTGGGGGGGCGCCTGACCACCCTCCACCATCACAGCCCGAAGCTCAGTGGACTCTGGGCCCTGGCCCCCCAGGACCGAGGGTGCAGAGGCAAGGCAGGCAGACCCCCGGAGGCCAGCTTGTACGCCAGGTCCCCGAGGCAGTCTGTGCAGAGGCTGATGGACCTCCCGAAGCTACTCCACCGTAATCTCCTGACTTCTCCAGGCCTCAGTTTCCTTATTGGTATGATAGGGGCCATCCCCAAGTCACAGGCCTGTCTTAAGGACAAATGAATGAATGGAAGCCTTTGTCACAGCACGTGGCCTGGGCAGCAGCCACTCACTCACACACTCACTCGGTGAATGTTTACTGAGAGCGCAGCCGGGCACCGCGAGGCCTTGGGATAAAGCAGGGCTAAAGCCTCCTACGTTGTCACAGAGCCCGTGCAAAGGTGACCAGGGTGGAGGTGGGGAATTCAGTTGTGGGCGTAGTCAGGAAGGCAGGACAGACTAGGAGGTGTTTGAACAAAGATAGGAGGACCTAAGGGAGGAGCCGTGGTAGGAGGAGGCCCCTGGGGCCGGCTCAGCCGAAAAGGGGGCCTGGATAGGAGGGAACGAGGGCAGGGAAGCAGGAGGAAGTGAGACCAGAGAGGTGACTGGGCTCTGGGCTCCCTCGGGCCGCGGTGGCTGGCGAGAATGACCAGGGTTATCACATCACGACAGGAATGGCAGCGTGGGGCCCTGGGCCAGGCGTGGGCAAGAGTGTGTCGAGGCCTGGGGGCGCTGTCAGGAGTGTTTTGGGGTGGCTGAGTGGAAGAGGGGACTGTGAGACCCAGGACACCAGCCCAGAGGAGAGGTGGGGACCTAGGGGAAGGGGGGGCAGACGGGGGGTGTGGAGGGCGCCACAGCTGCCAGATTAGGTCAGGGAGGGGAGACCCAAATGAGGACCAGCTAGAGCTGGAGCCGGGCCCTAGGAGTTACTTTCAGAGGAGAGTGGAGAGTGGGGAGGGACTTAGGGCGGCAGGTTAGAAAGAGTCGCCTGCAGGCCCAGCTGGGATCAGAAGCAGGGAGACGGGGTTCCTGGCTGTCTACCTGGGCAGGTCAGGACAGGGAGCTGGGCCTGGATTGCAGCTGTGGGCAGAGCTCCTCGGGGGGCTGGTGGGGGAGTGGGGGAGGAAGGGGAGGGGGGACGACCTGAAAAAGGTCCCAGTGCAGCAGCAACTGACAAGGAAAAGCCAGGTGAGGGTGACTCTCCCCCGCCACCCCCACCCACCCCCACCCCGCCCTCCCCTTTACTGCCTCTCCAGGGAGCCGCAGGGCAGGGAGTGAGCCCCCTTGAGGGGTCCCAGCCCTGGGCTGAGGCCATCCCACCTGGCCCAAGTGACCGAGAGCCACTCTGGTTCCTTCCACCCCAGGGAGCCCCCGAGTCGGCAAGGTTGTCATGGCTGCTGCCGCCGAGCACCTGACGCCCGTCACGCTGGAGCTGGGGGGCAAGAACCCCTGCTACGTGGACGACAACTGCGACCCCCAGACCGTGGCCAACCGCGTGGCCTTCTTCCGCTATTTCAACGCCGGCCAGACCTGCGTGGCCCCCGACTATATCCTGTGCAGCCCCGAAATGCAGGCTCGACTGCTGCCCGCCCTGCAGAGTGCCATCACCCGCTTCTACGGCGAAGACCCTCAGAGCTCCCCAGACCTGGGCCGCATCATCAGTGAGAAGAATTTCCAGCGGCTCCGGCGCCTGCTGAGCTGTGGCCACGTGGCCATCGGGGGCCAGAGTGATGAAAGCGATCGCTACATCGGTGAGTCCCGCCCTCCCTGCCACTGTGCCCGACTCCCAGCCCCCCCCAGCTAAGGCCCCCCCCACGCTGGGGGCCACAGCTGGGCCCCGAGTCTGGGCCCAGCCTGTAACCTCGGGCCCTGAGGCTCCCCGACCCCACTGCTAGAGCCCAGCCTGGTCCACGGCTCTGGTGCCACGATTCTGTGACACCAGTGTTCCGCGTTGCCGTGTCTGAGCCTGTGACCCCACGACTCAGCCCTCTGGCCCAGGCTCTGGATTCTCCAAGCTCAGACCCCAGAGTTCTAGGGCTCAGGTTCCAAACCTCAGCCCCAAGAGCTGCTGCTCCACGGGGCCATGACCCCAGGTCCTATGAGCCCACGATTCCTGGTTCTGAATTTCAACAGCCCGTCCTGAGCACCCGCTACGCTGTGAACAAAGCAGCCCCAGTCTCCCGGGCCGAACGGCTCAGAGGGTGACGCTGCTCCCCAGCAGGCTGGGACCCGGGACCTCAGGTCCGGTCACCCTCTGACTGTAAGACCAAGGCTGAGGGGCTCTCTGGGCCCCACGGGCCCCGGTCAGGCTGGGGAGCCCCTCAAGGTCACTTCCCGGGGGCTGTGGGGAGATCACCTTCCCCAGAACGTCCCTGAGCCTGGAGCCCTGGGTCCCTGGGCCCTGCCTGCCCGAGGCCCCACCCGTGGGGCTGAGCCGTGCCCTGTGCCCGGGCAGCTCCCACGGTGCTGGTGGGCGTACAGGAGACGGAGCCGGTGATGCAGGAGGAGATCTTCGGGCCCATCCTGCCCATCATGAACGTGAGGAGCCTGGACGAGGCCATCGAGTTCATCCGCCGTCGGGAGAAGCCCCTGGCCCTGTACGCCTTCTCCAACAGCAGCCAGGTGGGGCTGGACAGAGGTGGGAGCAGGTGGCAGCAGTGGAGGGTGGAGTGAGGTCAGCAGAGGGTGAGGTGGCACCAGGACCAGAGTGGACCAAGGGGCCTGGCAGGAGGGGCGGGCGTCCTGGTCCCTCGGGGACAGTCATAGGAGCTCTGGGACGGTGGCACTGTCTTGGCTCTGTCCCTCTCCTTTCTCCTCGGGGCAGCAGGGCCTCCCCCTGCCCTCCAATCTAGGCCACATTCTTCTGGGCCTTTAGTGGGCGGCTCCCCAGGGTCTTCTCTAGGGTCCAGTGTCCCCTCTAAGTCAGCTCCACCTCCATTCTTCTGCATCATCATGGCCTTGTGGCGGCAGTGTCCCCTTTCTCTGCCTGGCTCATGGAAGGCACACACGACGTGGGATGGCACGACTAGGGGAGGATGAATGACCAGGACGTGCAGGCCCAAGCATGAGCCCTGGTCCCCTGCCCTTCCCTGGGATTTCTCTCAGTGGGATTTCTGAGTCGGCGGATGGGGGTCCACCCACCAGCAGGCAAGCACCAACCTAGCTGTTACCTGAGGGTCACACGTTGCAACTAACTATAGCCAAGTTTTCGTGCAACTACTGTTTAGTGTCTACTAATCATTCCCCCCCCTTTCTTCTTCTTTTTTATAAATTTATTTATTTAATTTTGGTTGCACTGCGTCTTCGTTCCTGCGCATGGGCTTTTCTCTAGTTGAGGCGAACGGGGGCTACTCTTCGTTGCAGTGCACAGGCTTCTCATTGCCGTGGCTTCTCTTGTTGCAGAGCACGGGCTCTAGGCGCACGGGCTTCAGTAGTTGTGGCAGTGGGCTCAGTAGTTGTGGCTCGCGGGCTCTAGAGCGCAGGCTCAGTAGTTGTGGGCTTAGTTGCTCCGCGGCATGTGGGATCTTCCCAGATCAGGGCTTGAACCCGTGTCCCCTGCATTGGCAGGCAGATTCTTAACCACTGCGCCACGAGGGAAGTCCCCCACGCCCTCATTCTTCAAATACACCTACAGGCTGAAGAGGAAGGGCCTTCATTAAGTCAAGCAAGGATCAAGTTCATGTTTCCAAAACCCAAATCTCAATGTCCTCCCTGTGCTGCGTCCCTGGCCCCACCCCACCCCTGGCCTCCCCACCTGCCCTTCACTCTGCCTGGGGGGCCCTCCTACTCATCTCTGCCCCGCCTTGAGACTCAGCAGGCACCTCACATCCCTCCCGGGAACGCCTCCCTGACTGCCCGCCCCTCACCCTGCACCCTCCACATCCCCAGGAGGATGCTGGGTTTCCCACCTCCCCATCAGGCCTGAATCTGTGTCCACAGTCACCTGCATGGGCCACAAGCAAGGGATGCTCAGGAAACACGTCTCCAGTTGGGGATGGGTGGCAGGCTGCTCCACAGCGCCCCCCCCGCCCCCCCCAGCTCTCACGGTGGCCTCAGACCCTGCAGTGGGTCCCAGGGCCCTGAGGGGTCTGGACAGAGCCCTCGCGGCCCCGGCAGCTCTGCCACCAGCCTCATAGCTGCTTCTCTCCCAGGTGGTCAAGCGGGTACTGGCCCAAACCAGCAGCGGGGGCTTCTGTGGGAACGACGGCTTCATGCACATGACTGTCGCCAGCCTGCCCTTCGGAGGAGTGGGTACGTGCCGGCAGAGCCATGCCCTCTTACCGTCATCTCTCACCCTGCTCCCCTCTGCAGAGTCTGAGGCGGAACCTTCCATACCTGTCTCTGCATTTACATTTGTGGGTGGACCCACAGATACACAGTTTAGGGTTTTTTTAAACATCACTGTGATTGCTAGGGCTTAGCACACGCAGGGTGGCCTTGGGCCTTCTCTTTACTCCACAGTGAGGCTACATGCTGCTCCTTTAACCCCTCCTGTGTCCCCTCTGTCCCATGCTTGGCATGTCGCACAGGAGACAGGGGTTCCTGCTGGTTCCGCCCTCCACCAAGCCCCAGCAGCCCCCAGCACCGCTGTGAAGTCCTGGCCTCTGAGGCTGGTCCCAGCAAGCCCGACGGCTGTGTGATGCGAGGCCACCACTTCCCCTCTCTGAGCCCACCTCCTCCTCAGGGGACGAGAGGGCCAGAGGCTTGCGGTCCCGCCACCTGCCCGCACCTGGCACTAGAGTAAATGACCAGCAGGTCCTGGCGGGCTGCCCTGGTGGGCCTGGACCCTCCCTGGGGAGCGGCTGGTGTCGCAGGAGCATGGCAGGCTGAGATCGATGCTCCTGGTGGTGGAGGTCCAGGGCTGTGCATCGCTGCTGTCCCCAGTTCTGGAACCCTCTTCCCCAGCACCCCCTCCTCAGGGAAGCGTGGGGCTCTGTCTGCGGGTGAATCTGACCCTGCTGCTCCCCTGGCAAAGCCTTCCACGGCTCCCAGGCCCTCAGACGGAGCCAGGGCTCTGACTCAGCTTCCTGAGGCCGCCCTTCCTGGTCTGGCCACAGAGTCCTGCTCCCGCCCCTGCCCCGCTTCCCTGGTTGCTGCCCCAGACACACAGAGCTCTGCCCAAGTCCTGACACACCACTGTCACCCACCTCCAAGGCTCCCTGAGTTGTCCCCGAGCCTGGGCCCCTCTTGCCCCACACATCCACTTTATCTGGTCAACTCCACATCCCTCAGGCCCCACTCACTCAAGGAAGCCCTCCCGGATTACCCCTGATCCCACCAGGCTGGGTGCCCTGGACTTCCCACTGCCGGGTCCTTGACTGCCTCCCTACCCGGACATTGCGACTCATAACACAGCACTTACTGTATCTATGGGTCTGAACACTTGCTCAATGCCCGCAACTCTAGGAGGTGGGTGCCACTGTCACCCCATGTCACAGAGGAGACCAAGGCGAAATCACTTGCTTAAGGTGACATGGCTACTTCAGAGCTGGGATTCAACCCTGGGCAGCTGCCCCGGAATCCACTTTTTTTTTTTTTTTTTTACTTTCCATCTTTCCTCTCTCTTTTTTTTCTAACTGAAAATGTTGTGGTTGAGAGTCCGCCTGCCGATGCAGGGGACACGGGTTCGTGACCCGGTCCGGGAAGATCCCACATGCCGTGGAGCGGCTGGGCCCATGAGCCATGGCCGCTGAGCCTGCGCGTCCGCAGCAGGAGAGGCCACAACAGTGAGAGGCCCGCGTACTGCAAAAAAAGAAAATGTTGTGTTAGTTTCAGGTGTACAGCAGTGATTCAGATATATATATATACACGCTCTTCTTTTCAGATTCTTTTCCATTATAGGTTATTACAAGATATTGAATATAGTTCCCTGGGCTATATAGTAGGTCCTTGTTTATTTTATATAGAGTAGTGTGTGTCTGTTAATCCCAAA
The DNA here is from genome assembly GCF_963924675.1 of Phocoena phocoena. Lineage (NCBI taxonomy): Eukaryota > Metazoa > Chordata > Mammalia > Artiodactyla > Phocoenidae > Phocoena > Phocoena phocoena. Next base: position 104,937,579 of record NC_089226.1, read on the forward strand.
TTCCCAATACATCCCCCACCCCCCCAGAATCCACTCTTGACCACTGTCTACCCATCGTGCCCCAGCACTGGGTGTCCCCAATATTTATTTGAGTGGGTGCTGGGGCCAGGCTCAGGGCTAAGCCCTTTACCCACAGCATCTCATGACTAGCCCACTTTACAGCTGGGGAAACCAAGGCTCGGGGGGTGAAGTAGCCCACTCAGGTCATACTGTGTGACTGGCAGAGCCCAGGTCTGTCTGCCGCTCCTTGGCTGGCCACTGGGGGCCTGATTGCTGTGTTCCTTGTCACTGTACAGGCGCCAGTGGGATGGGCAGCTACCACGGCAAGTTCTCCTTCGACACCTTCTCCCACCACCGCGCCTGCCTGCTGCGCCGCCCTGGGCTGGAGAAGGTCTACGCTCTCCGCTACCCGCCCCACACTCCACGCAACCTGAGGGTGCTGCTCGCAGCCATGGAGACCCGCAGCTGCGGCTGCGCCCTGCTCTGAGCCACCCTGCGCACAGGGGCTCCGAGCGTCCCTCCCAGCTCACGTCTACGAGTCCTCCGCTGCCGTGGCCACCTGAGGCTGGTGGAGACATGACCTGGGGTCCACGACGCAGGGGGAAAACACCTGCCAGGGCCACGGCCCAGACCAGTGCTTGCCCTCCTCCCGCCTGGGGCTTCTCTTTTCAGGCCCTCAGCTGCCCCCCAGCCAGGATGGGCCAAGGTTTGGGAGCATCGGAAACAGTGCAGTAACCTGCCCTCCCGCTCCCATGCTGGCCACCTGTGTTCCAGGAGACGAGGGAAGATGTGGGCACCTCTCAGGACAGAAGGTGCCCTTTCTGTGGAGGGTGCCGAAGGGGTCCTGGCATCCGGTCCACGACACACTGCGGGCCTGCTGTGACCTGGGTCGTCCCTGCCCTCTCTGAGCCTGGTTCCCTATCTGTTGCACAGAGGAGGTGATTAACACCTCCTGAGATCATCGTGAGGATTAAATTTTGGAGCTTAATTGCCGACTCCAGGCTCCAGGCGTCCTGTCTCCTCATTTGGGAGGGGGGAGGCTGCCTCCCTCTACTCTCTCCGCACCTCTCCCTCCAGGTCAGGTTGATGAGATGCCCACAGTAGGATCTCCCTTCCCTTCACCTCGGGCCTCTTAGGAGCTCTGAACTAGCTCCTGTCCCCCAAGTGGCTGGCCCTGGGCACCTTCCCCTCATCATGTCCCACACTGGACTCCTCCCCTTTCCTCTCCTGCTCATCCTCCTGGGCCCCCATGCCGTGGAGTGATCCCCCATCCACTCAGCCACAAAGCCAGACTCCCCGGCCTCCTGCTAGACACTCCCTTCTCACCTCCCAAGTCCCATCTTTAAGTAATTCTTGATGATTCTATAAAATACGGCAGACTTCCCCAATCCACACACTAATCGCTGTGCCCCGGGCCATCCATCACCTGCCCTCTTTCCCCGGGGCCCAGCCCTTCTCCTCAGAGATCTTCCCAAAGCCCACTGGACCATACTAGCCCTCAGCCTGAACCCCTTCAGTGGTTCCCCCGGCTCACAAGTCTGGACCCATAACAATCCTTGGGAGGCTCTGCATAGCCCTGTACACGCTCCCCCCCCAACCCCCACTGCCAACCCATCCTTGCCCTCTTCTAACGCACTGGATGTGTCCTCCTTCTCTGGTGGACCTCCGCACAGAAGCTGGGCATACTCTCTGGCCTTTCTGGTTCTGCTCGACTCCTCCTTGTGCTCTGCTTGGATATCATCTCCTCCAGGAAGCCCTCCCTGACCACCTTCCACTCCCCCCAACACACAGGCGGCCTCAGGGGCTTTCTCAGTGTCCGCAGCCTCCGGGGTCCCTCTGCCACACAATTCACTGGGAGGAAACACGGGTTTGGGGGCTGTTGAGGGACGGGGCTCCCGGGTCATACAGATCTAGGAGTGGTTCAGGAGGCCGCACTTCTTAGATCTAAGGCTTAGGCCAAGTTACTACACAAGTCCGTGCCTCAGTTTCCCCATCTGTAAAGCGAAAATAATCGTTCCTCCCTACAGGGCTGCCGGGAGGATTAAATGAAGACGCCAGGATGAAGGTTTAGCATAGAGTAGGCATGGCTCCCGCGAGGAATCACCACAGGCTACGGTTCTCATCACCGTTATCACACACGACCCGCCGAGGCCGAGCGGCTGTCCTCCAGCCCAGGGCGCCGGGTCCGACATGAGCAGCAACCTTAAACCACGCCTCGGATGTCCCGCCTCCAAGAGCTCGGGAGTCCCGGCTCACTAGCTTCTCGCACCCAACCCGGCGGCGCTCTACACCGCTTCAAGCGCCTGCCTGCTCCCCTAGCCAATCGGAGAAAAGATTTTTCGATCCCGCCTCTTTCCGCTGCGCCATCAGCCAATCAGACCACACCATTAGAGTCCACGCCCAATGGCAGCATCCCATGATGTAGGCTCCGCCTCTCGACGGACAGGTCCCTCGGCCCTGGAAGGAGAGGCAGCGATTCAAGGTGGGTGTTCGGGGCTCAGGTGTTAAGGCCCAGCCTGGGCAGCGCGGCATCGGAGTCGAGTGTGCGGCCCCCGTTGGCTCCGCCGGCTCCGCGCCCGGGCTTTATCTCGGCCCGCTCAGAACCCGCGGCCTCTGTGACCTTGAGCGTGCAGCGGGCGGGTAACCGGCACCGTCAGGGCGCATATGCACCTCCTGCGCCCGTCGGGTCAGAGGTCATGAGGAAGGTCGGGGAAGGAGCCGGGTTGGGTGCCTGGCCCTGAAGTCAGCGGTCAAAAGAAATGGTCCCGCTAGAGGTCACAGGTCACGAGAGGGGCACTTTTGGCCTCGGCTAAGTGCCAGGCTCTGCGCTAAACCCTTGGCATCTTCGAGCCTCCTCCATTCTCGTGACCTCCCATTTCACAAGTGAGAAAACCCAAGGTTACTTGGCAGGCTGGGAGACAGTTCCAGAAGGACCTTGATGCTGGGGAGAGGAATTTGATCTTGAGGGTTATTTAAGCCTTTAAAAGATTCAGCAGGGGAGGGCTGGGGGTGTAAAGGGAGGGGTCTGGCCTGGGTTCACATCCTGGTCCCACCCCCTCAGTGTGACTTTGGGCAAGTCACTTAACACGACTGAGCTGTGGCTTCTCATCTGTGCCTCCCTCTGAGGTCATGATGTGGACAAAGTGACCGTGCGCATGACCCCTAGCACAGTGCCTGGCACGGTGGCAGGTGGCAGTGTTAACTTGGGTCAGGTTGGAGGCCGGGAGGGGCTGCACCTGGGAACAGGAAGCCCGTCTGTGCCTCTGACAGGAATGGGGGTGAGCAGGGACAAGCTGACACAGTGGCACTGGGGTCAAGGGTCAAGGCTCCTGCAATGCTAGGGTTCCCGGGGGTGGGGGTGGGGAACCATTGCAGTCTGAGACCCACCTATGCCTCACTCTCTTCTTGCCCACAGATGCACTGCCTGACCACGCCCATGCTGCTTCGGGCCCTGGCCCAGGCCGCACGTGCAGGTAGGACCAAGGGAGCCTTTCCTGGGTGTGAGGGGCCCAGCCTCCTAGCGTGAGGTCACATCTGCACAGCGTAACCCCTATCCTTGCAGGGCATCCCAGTGGCCGGAGCCTCCACAGAAGCACAGTGGCAGCCACCTACAGTGAGTCCCGGGGCGCCTCAAGCCTCAGGCTTTCTGATCATCGTCCTGCCAGAGGCAGGGGAGACGGCCTGTGTTCTGGTCCTGGCTTTGCTGGGGGCCCGCCCTCTCGGAGCTTCAGTTTCCACTCTGTATAAAGAGGATGGTGATCAAGATTGCATATGATTCTTGGGGGCCGGGTCTGTCATTGCAGGGGGTGGAGGGCCTTCCATGTGGCTATACCGTGTGATCTCAGACCTTCCCCGTGTAGGACAAGGAAGGAGCTGCCAGGTGTGAGCCCTGGGAGCTGTGCCTCTTCATCAGGACCCCAGTACCCAAGCCCCTTCCAACCCCCATCAACTCCTGGCTTGGATGGCCACACAGGCACAGGGAGAAGCTGGCGAGGACCGCCCAGGGCCTGAGGCTGGCCTCAAGGGTGCTCACTGAGGCGGGGGAGGTTTGGTGAATGAACAAACCCCTGGGGGGCCCAGCTGTTGCACCTAGAAGGAGGCCAGGCCTCGTCTCCCTGAGCTGGAGTCCTTGGGGAGGGCCTGTGTGAGGCCTGCTGCCACGGCCTCTCTGCCCGCCTCCCCTGCAGAGTATGTGAACATGCGGGAGCCCTCAATGGACATGAAGTCGGTGACCGACCGGGCAGCTCAGACCCTGCTGTGGACCGAGCTCATCCGAGGTGGGCACTGGGGGGAGGGGGGAGGCCGGCTGGCCGGGGGCACAGATGTGTTAGGGAGGAGGGCCCCCTCCCACCGTGCCTGTGCCGCCCCCAGGCCTGGGCATGACCCTGAGCTACCTGTTCCGAGAGCCAGCCACCATCAACTACCCATTTGAGAAGGGCCCACTGAGCCCGCGCTTCCGTGGCGAGCATGCGCTGCGCCGGTACCCGTCCGGGGAGGAGCGCTGCATCGCCTGCAAGCTCTGCGAGGCCGTCTGCCCAGCCCAGGTGAGCCCCTGACCCCAACTGACCGCCCCCCGACCCCTGCCGCTGGGAGAGGGAGGCCACAGCCTGCTGCAGAGAGAGTGAAGCGGGCAGCCCTGGGCCCGAACTCTGGGCCCCCTGCCGGGTGGGTGTCCCCAGAAAGTCCCTTTCCCGATCTGAGCCTCTTCCCCCTGTGAATGGGAGCCGACTCAGAGGCAGTGAGTCAGGGGAGGGAAACTTCCAGCCCTGAGCAGGCCACGTGACACATGTGGGTCCTGCCCTTGGGGGTCTGTTCGGGGGCGTGAAACCTAGGCCTCGAGCCACGAGGCGGCACCTGAGGGTTTCCACTTTTACCCGGATGCAGCAGCCGTTTCAGGAGCACTGCCTGTGTGCCTGCCACAGGACGACCCAGGGACACGTGTGCCACAGCCGAGGCCCTCACTGCCCCCGGTTGCTGCTCCTTTGAGCCCCTGGCATCTGGTTCTGTCGGAGGGTCCCACACGGACTGTTAGTGCAGAAACAGACAGACACAGCTGGGGCTCTTGGGCTGGCGGATGTGCCCGGCAGGAGCCCAGCAGGCTCAGGGGTCCTCACGGTCCACACAGCGACCCCCTTCCAGCGGCCGCTCCAGGCCACATCTCTGTGACTCCGGATGGCTGCTGTCCACGACCTGCCTCATTTCCTGGACCACTCCCAGGTCCTGCAGGCCACGGGTTGTGGCCTTGCTGTCCCCAGTCTAGCCACCGACCTGGAGCACGTAGGAGAGCCCCGAAAAAATAATAACAGTGGTGGCATCCAGACAGTGAGTGCCGGCTGTGGACCAGGCACTGAGCCAAACTCATGACTCATCTCTGCAATAACTCTAGGAGGTAGAGATTATTATCCCCATTTTTATAGATGAGGAAATGGAGGCACAAAGAGATGAGGCTAATAGCCAAAGGTCCCACTATGAGTGGTGGGCATTACACTCCTGGGGACATCTGAGGGCCTTTGCCACATCCCTTTGAAGGTCCTCCCAGCTGTGGGAGGCCCCAGGCCACCCCTTCCCCCAGCTGGTGCAAGTGTACACCCAGGAAGTGAGAGTTAAGGACCTGTGTTTGAGTCTGGGCTCTGCCCCTCACTTACTGTGTGGCTTTGGGAAACCCCTCAACCTCTCTGAGCCTCAGTTTTCTCATCCATTAAATGGGGATAACTAGATGTAATTGGGAAGGTTGTTCAACATGCAACCGACAGTAATGGGGCATTTTTTTACCGGATTGGACACCTTGGGTCTGCAGGTGCTATGGTGAACAAGGCAGGCAACGGCCCTCTCCTTGTGGGACTCACGTTCTCAGGCAGGAGGTGCTGGCCGTTAACAAACAAGAGAATGTCAGCTAGGGCAAGCGCTCAGAGGCCGACGTCACAGCCACGCCGGGCGGTCTGTTAGGAGAGGGGTCAGGAAAGGTACACGGTGGGCCAAGAGTGGATGACAGAGGGTCCGCTCTGTAGGCCCCGGGGGGCCAGTCCCGCAGGAGTGGGAATGAGCCGTGGCGGGGGCTGGATCCTGTGCCTGGGGCCAGCGTGGCCGGCAGGTGACAGTACCCTGTGCCACCCCCCAGGCCATCACCATTGAGGCTGAGCCTCGGGCCGATGGCAGCCGCCGGACCACACGTTACGACATTGACATGACCAAGTGTATCTACTGCGGCTTCTGCCAGGAGGCCTGCCCTGTGGACGCCATCGTTGAGGTGAGCGGGCCCTGCGGCGGGGGAGGCCGGGGCGGAAGCTCCTCAGAGGGGCCTGACGTGGCTGCGCCTGCTGCCCCGCTCGCAGGGCCCCAACTTCGAGTTCTCCACGGAGACGCACGAGGAGCTGCTCTACAACAAGGAGAAGCTGCTCAACAACGGGGACAAGTGGGAGGCCGAGATCGCCGCCAACATCCAGGCCGACTACCTTTACCGGTGACCGGCCCGCCGGCTGGCCCGAGGTCCCCTTCTGCCCAATAAAAGAGCTCTGACCTCCCCACCGCCTCTGTCATCAGTCCGCCGTCCAGGCCGAGACCGTCCGCGGCCTGACCACGGCCTGTGGCTTCCTCCATTGGACCAGGTCCTCGGACAGAGTCGCCCTCCTGTGCGACTCTGTGGGACCTGCCAGGCCCTCCCCGTGGCTGGGCCCAGGCCCGCGGCAGTGTGTGGCCCACACATCTTCCTGGGCATGTTCCCCAAGGCTCCGCAGGCTGGAGGTCGGCCCAGGTCCACTGTTCCCATAATCCTGTGTGCCCAAGGGGTGGGGCTGAGGCCTGTCCTCTCCTGAGGGCCACCCACAGCTGAGACCCTAAGGACCTAGAGCCTCTCGCAAGGCCGCAGGCAGAAATACATCAAGAGCAGGAACTTGGAAAGGCCAGAGCATCCTTGCTGGGAGGCAGGGGAAGGCTGCTCTGGCAGGGGTGACAGTCACGAGGGGGTGACCCAGGCCCTGCTGCCTGTGAGCTGGCTCTGCCTCTCCAGCCACATCCGCTTTTCTCCCCAGCTTCCCCAGACCAGGCTGCTGGCATGGCTTCTGCCGCTCAGGACTTCCTGCTTTGCAGTCCCAGCCAAGTGACATGGTTCCTTCTGGGGCCACACGCAAGCCCAGTGGCAGCAGAGTAGCCAAAAACAGCCCCCTCTAACTTGGTGCTAAGAGGTGTGAGAGGATTTCAATTCATTCTCAGCAGTGAGGAAACTGGCTCAGAGGGGCGAAGTGTCTTGCTCAGGATCACACAGCACACATCTGATGAAAAAACTAATTCGGGCCTGAGAGATCTCGGAGTTCCCTTTCTCCATTATTTCCAAAAGTGCTTTTTACAAAACACTGAATTCCCAAGATGCTTCTTGGAAGCGTGTTCTAGGGACCAGTAAGTGTGGGAAATGCCCCAAGTGCCTCTCCCCTCTGGGACAGGCATTGCATGATAGCACATTCAAGGCTCTGAGAAGGCCTACAGCAAAGAAACCCAGATTACCCAGCTCATTTCCAGGAAGCCCCTTTTCTCAGATCCCCTGCTGACACCTGGACCTACTTACCAGGCCAGGCTGGGCCATCTCCTGATGCAGAAGTGGCCCAGGACTTGTGTGGGCCCCACCACTGGCCAAGGTTTTGGGGTCCTTTGAACCCACAAAATGGCACAGAGGTGAGAAGTGCAGGACCAGGAAGGAAGACTTGAGCCCGGGGAGTGTCCACGAGTCCAGCACCGCTAGTCCTGCTGGCTGCTGGGGGCAGGAGCTCTCCAAAAACAAGGCCAGTTGTAAGAGGCAGGCTTGAAAATCCTAAATCGCCTCTAATTTTGCTTTTCCCACACATAACCAGCACTAGATGCTTGACATGGAGCCTCTATCTGTACGCAGGTAAATAGAATACTTTCATTTAAAGTGGATGAGTCTAGGGACTTCCCTGGCAGTCCAGTGGTTAAGACTCCACACTTCCAGTGCAGGGGCTGTGGGTTCGATCCCTGGTTGGGGAACTAAGATTGCCCATGCCATGCAGCACAGCCAAAAAAATAAAAAATAAAATGGATGAGTGTATCCAGCTCCTGACTTGATTCTCTCCCTTACTGCTGGGTCAGAGTGCAGCTCTAACGCCATTTTGTAACATGATAGAGTTCCAGTTTGCCCTGAACAGGAAGTATTGACCCGAGGCCCCCACTGGTACTCAGTTTGGTTGTGTCGAGGTTACTCCTTGAAAGTAGCCCCTCCGTGCCCCAGAAAGTGTCTCCCACTTTGCTGAAGACACTAGCCTTGGCTGTGACTCAGTTGCCAGCGCCCAGCTCTGGGGCTCCGTTTGCCCACTCTCCCCCCACCTCTCACAGGCCCTTGCCCTGTCGGGGTTCAAGAATCACCAGAGCTGAGGGGCCCCAGCGGGTGCAGGCTTGGCCTGTCCAAAGTGCAGGCAGCTGGACAGTCGTGAGCCCCAGGTTGTGGGTGCTGCGATAGGACAAACTGCACGGAGCTCAGTAGCAGCAAGGTCATGGGGACACATCCAGCCACAGGAGGAGTGACAGCCAGGGCAGAGCATTGCCCAGTGCCTGCTGGGTGCGGGTCCCAGGCCCTGGCCCTTGGTGTCCTGCTGCCATTGAGGAAAGAGGCCCAGAGCAGGGCAGCCACCCGCCCAAAGGCCCAGACCACTGGACCTGGAGTCCAAGGTGGTGGTCAGAAGTAGGAAGCTATAAGGACCTGTGTAATTGCGTGCGGCCTCACGCAAGGGGGAGGGGGTCCTAGAGGTGGGGACACGTAGGTGTTGGGCCCCAGGCCTGAGCATATTGGGGTCTAATCTGCCCAGTGAGCCCTCTAGATGGTGGAGATCCCACCCTGTAGCCCCGGAGCTGGGCCTAGGCTGGGCATCTCCCCACATCCCGGCCACGTAGATGTGCGCGGTTGGTGCTGGTCAGTGTCTGCTCCAGCCTCCGGGCCTCCTCGCCCGTATTAGGCGGCCCACAGCTCCGAATGGTCTCCCAGCCTGGAGCGAGGAAGCGAGGCCGCCAGGCAATCCCAGCCCAGGGCCTGCCTCCGACCCGCGCTCCAGCTCCCAGGACTCCGGGCGGGGGTTCGGGGCGGGCCAGGGGCGGAGCTTCCCTGGCTCCGCCCCTCCCGGCCCCGCCCGCCGCGGAAAGTGAGTTGCGTGGGCGCCGCGGCTGGGATCTCAGAGCTGGGAGTGCAGAGCTGCGCGGAGCAGCGCCGCGTGCAGCCGGCCCGGGGGTAAGTGCCCCAGCCGGGGGCTGCAGAGCCCCCAGTTCTGCCTACCACCCTCGCTTCCCACTGCCCCGGGAAGCGGGGGGTGTCGTGGTGCCCCAACCCAGCTGGGTCAGTAGAGGCAGCTCAATCGTCCGGCCCGCGGGTGTCAGCCGTTGGTGGGGGCCACAGAGGCGACTAAGAGGAGAAAGAAGAGGCGAATGGGGGTGTTAACAGCCTATAACAAACAAGTAGTATTGAGCTCAGCTGTGCCGGGCCAGGTGGTGCTCAGAGCTTTCTCTGCTGCATCTTCCTGGCAGGGAGGGACCCATTCTACAGATGAGGAAACTGAGGCCCACCCAACTAGGAAGAGGCGGAGCTAGAAGAGAGCGCACGCAGACCCTCGTCTCCAGCCCAGCTTGTCGTGGCGGGCCAGGGGCTCAGAGGAGACATCTGGTGGTTTTCTGGAGGAGTTGGCCTTAAGCCTCCAGCCTCCCAAGGGAGCAGGAGGAGAGGGGCACAGAGTGACTAGAGTCTGGACCCTGAAGGATGGAGGCACCTTCATTTGTTCTTTAAATGTCTCTGGGGTGGCCCCTGGCTCAGGAAGGGGTCAGGGAGGATGACGGGGAGGGGATGAGACAGTGGAGGCCTGAAATGCCAGGGGAGGGATCTGCCCAGGTCTCTGCACCCCTGTGCTCACCATGGCTTGTCCCATCCAAGGGACGTGCCCAGCCCGCAGGGCTGCTGCCCTGCCTGGATCCCCAGACCTATCTCCCTACAACCCCCGTTTGGCCAGCCCAGCCTTTTGGGGTACCTGGGGCAGAGAACAGCCCTCCCCTGAGCCCATACTGTGGGCTGGGACTTCCAAACCTGCAGCCCCAGGGCCTGGCTCCTGCCTGGCTCCGTCACCTGCTGACCCGTCTATAAAACAGGGCTACAGTGCCCCCTCCCCCAAGGATTGCTGTTAGATTTAAATGAGGTATTGTGGGCGAGGGAGTTACATGGGGGCCCTTGTTATTTTTATCTCCCCACCTAGGTCCTGTCTCTGGCGGGGTGGCCAAGTCCCATTCACCCAAAGAGGAAGTGGAGGCCCAGAGAGGGTGAGAGACTCCCCAAAGGACACACAGCTAATCACAGCTTGGTAGGGCTCAGAGCCTTGGTCCCTGGCCCTCTTGCCCACCCTTCCCTGTTCAGGGCCTGGTGCTTCCACAGCCCGCACCTGTCTCTCCCCATTCTCTCTTGTATTCTCCCGGGGCTGGGGAAGGGGCTGCTTTTCCTTTTTTTTTTCTTTTACATTTAAGCAAACCAGACCCAGGAGAGGAAGTGACCAACTAGGCAGGCCCCAGCCCAGCCCAGACAGCAGGCAGGGTGTCAGATGTTCACCCTCTCAGCGGGGCTCTGGCCTGTTCCTGTCCCCTCCCCTCCCCCGCTCAATTTGCGAGCTAAGGAAACTGAGTCCCACAGAGGGGCAGGGGCCGGCCCTGAGCCCCAAGGGCAGTGGCCACGGAGCCCTGGCTTGTGGGCTGGGCGTCTACAGGGCCCAGGGAGGCCACCCTGGCGCTCCCCCTGCCCTGCGGGCGGCGTTTAAGCAAAGGCCCGGCCAGGCCCTTCCTGCCCTTTTCAGTTTCCACAGTTTCACTTTTGTTGGTTTCGACACCTGGAGGGCTCCTCCCTCGGCCCCTACCAGCTCGGCTGCTGCCGGGCAGCCCGGGCCTCAGGGGAAGGTCCTGCTTCCTCAGCTCCCTCTGCCTGTCCTCTCTACCCTTCCTGAGTCCCAGAGGAGGCCCCCACCCCTCAGCGCCCACAGACCCGCAGGGAGGGAAGAGGGCCCTGGCTGCCTGTGGGGATGGGGCGGACCTCAGCCCTGCTGTTCCTGTCAAGGTTGCTCCCCAGGGTGGAAAGGCCAGGGCAGTCAGGTGGCCGGCGCTGGAGGTGGCCCTTGGCCTGGGGCCCCGAGGATGTGTAGGATCTCGGGTGAGGGCGGGTCACAGAGAGGGGACAGCAGGAGCAAGGGCCAGGTGTGAGAAGAGCCAGTGTCCCCAGGAGCCACTAGGGGTGGGGGGTAGGGGTCTCAGACGGGGCAGAGCCAGCTGGGAAGGAACTTGACATTGGACTGTGGGTCCAGCTGTAAGGTCAGCTCGCCGCTTACTTCCTGTGTGACCTCAGCACCCCGCTAAGCCATCCTGGGCCTCAGTCTCCCCATCTGTCAGATAGGGGTGGTAGCGGGACCTTGCAGGATCATGTGAACCCAGAATTCACACCTGGTGGGGAACTGCCTGGGACCCCACCCGCCTGAGCTCTCCCACCCCTGTCGGCCCCGCAGGACCATGGGCTCCATGTTCCGGAGTGAGGAGGTGGCGCTCGTCCAGCTCTTCCTGCCCACAGCTGCTGCCTACGCCTGCGTGAGCCAGCTTGGGGAGCTGGGCCTTGTGGAGTTCAGAGACGTGAGTGGGGCCGGGGTGGGCGTGAGGGGAGGCCTCGTTCTTGGGTGTCCCATACGGTGGACCATCTCCCCCAGACTGACCCCCGGCCCTGCTTGAATCCCGGCAACCTCTGCCATATATACTTTGCTCTCAGGCCGGCTTTACTCGTGGCTGAGACCACCCTGTGCCAGCCTGGGTTCAGCCAGGCCTCCTGGGCCCTGCCTCACCCTTCCCAGGCCACATGGGGTCTGGTGTGTCTTCAGCTGGGCATCTGGAGGGTCACAGTGTAGTCAGCACCTTTCTGGGGGAGGCAGCTATGGCCTGAGGAGAGCCGGGCCTGGGCCCTGGTGGGGGGACCTCCTTGGCCCTCTGCCTGGAAAACTGGTCCCTCCGTTTGGCAACCACAGCTCAATGCCTCGGTGAGTGCCTTCCAGAGACGTTTCGTGGTAGATGTTCGTCGCTGTGAAGAGCTGGAGAAGACCTTCAGTGAGTTGGCCCTGGGCCCACACCCCAGGCACACTTCCTGGAGGAGGCGCCAGTCAAGCTTGGTCTGAAAGGAAGAGTCCGAGTTGCCCAGGCGGACGGCAGAGAAGGGAGGTCCGGGCCAGGCCCTGCAGAGCCAGGACGGGGCAGCTGGGATCTTTGGGGTGTTCTTGGGTGAGCTGAGCAGAGGGTCCAGGCCAGGCCCGGCTTGGAAGAGGCCTTGAATACCGAATGAGGGCTCGGGACTTCACCCGCTGGGCGCCAGGAGCCACCCATAGGTTCCTAAGCGGGAGAGAAGCATGGACAGAACTTTTTCTGCTGCAGATGGACTGGGATGGGCAGAGGCCAGGATCCTGGGTCAGGTGCCCCCAAGGAGCAGCTGCTTGGCCCTGGGCAAGAGGGACCCCTGCCCTGGGTTCTATTCTGGAAACGCCTCTTAGGAGGGTCCTGCAAGGTGGGAGGATAGAGCACGTCTGTTTAATGGTTAGATTGACTGATAGGTTTTAAGTCATCAGGCAGCTACCCTGTGGGCCTCCATGCAAGCTCTCATCCCCTGCAGTGCTAGGGCCACCTGCCGGAAGACCGCTATGGGACCCAGGCCAGGGGCTGGGGACGGAGAGCAGCCCAGAAGAGCCCCAGGGCGGGGGGAGGCAGAGACGACCTGCAGGGATGGAGGTTTAGCCTGAGGTTTTTCCGGGGTCTCAGACTCAGTGAATCAGTTAGCTGGTGGCCAGCAGAGTTTGGGGTGGCAGTTGGAATTCCCTAGATGTTAGCCATCCCTTGGCTAATAGTGGCCATTGGCTGGTGGTAGCTCCTGAGCCGGCTCCCTGATGCCCGTCCCTCTGCACCCAGCCTTCCTGCAGGAGGAGGTACGGCAGGCTGGGCTGACGCTGCCTCTGCCTGAGGGGGCGCTGCCGGCACCCTTGCCCCGCGACCTTCTGCGCATCCAGGAGGAGACGGATCGCCTAGCACAGGAGCTCCAGGACGTGCGGGGCAACCGGCAGGCTCTGCGGGCCCAGCTCCACCAGCTGCAGCTCCACTCGGCTGTACTGGGCCAGTGCCATGGCCCCTCGGTCAGCTCCGGCCCCGGGCAGGGCGTGGGGAGGGGCGGGGGCCCCAGGCCCCACCTGGGCCGGGACTCATGGCGCCTCTCGGCTCCTAGTTGGCAGCCAGCCACACAGATGGGCCCCTGGAAAGAACACCCCTGCTCCAGTCCCCCGGGGGGCCGCACCAGGACCTGAGGGTCAAGTAAGTGAGGGGCAGCTTCGCTCTCTTTCCGGTTGGTGCAGGGGTGAGGCAGGCCAGCTCAGACTTCTTGTCCAGGGCCCTTGTGCAGCCGCCCTCAGGCCTGGACTTCCCTTTGCCCCTGGGGGTCTCTTCTGGCCCTGCCTGGCGGGCTCCTGCCTCCTCTGTGCGGACGGGGGCAGTGTGCCTGGCCCGGGTGAGGCGGGGGGGAGGCCGGAGCAGCCCCTGCCCAGCCCCGCCCGTCCCTGCAGCTTCGTAGCAGGTGCCGTGGAGCCCCACAAGGCCGCCGCCCTGGAGCGCCTGCTCTGGAGGGCCTGCCACGGCTTCCTCATCGCCAGCTTCAGGGACGCGGAGCAGCAGCTGGAGGGGCCCGTGACGGTGAGCGGGCCGGGCGCGCAGGCCGGGGTGCGTGCTGGGTGGAGCCGGGACTGCAGGGTGATGTGCGCCCCGCTCCGGCAGGGTGAGCCTGCGACGTGGGTGACCTTCCTCATCTCCTACTGGGGCGAGCAGATCGGGCAGAAGATCCGCAAGATCACTGACTGGTGAGCCCCCGTCGGGTGGGGGGCTGGCCCCCCGCTGCCCTCGTGCCCGGGCCCCTGCGTGTCACCTCCACTGAGCCCGCTCTGTCTGCCACACTGCCCTGTGGGCTCCCTTTAGACTCAGCCTCTGCAAGCCCTGGACCCTGTGCCCACCTCACCTCCCCCCTCCTCCCTGCCAGCTTCCACTGCCACGTCTTCCCATTTGTGGAGCAGGAGGAGGCCCGCCGCGCAGCCCTGCAGCAGCTGCAGCAGCAGAGCCAAGAGCTGCGGGAGGTGGGCGCCCGCGGCCCGGCTGTAGCCCTGCCTTCCGCCCGCCCCTCCCCTCCTGACACCCCGCCCCCGCCCCCCAGCTCCTCCTCCCCCGCCCCTCCCCTCCTGACACCCCGCCCCCGCCCCACCCCTCCTCCCCCTGCCGCTCCTCCTGACCCCCTGCTCTGGTCGCAGGTCCTGGGTGAGACGGAGCACTTCCTGAGCCAGGTGCTGGGCCGGGTGCAGAGACTGTTGCCGCCCTGGCAGGTGCAGATCCGCAAGATGAAGGCCGTGTACCTGGCCCTCAACCAGTGCAGCGTGAGCACCACGCACAAGTGCCTCATCGCCGAGGCCTGGTGTGCCACGCGCGACCTGCCCACCCTGCAGCAGGCGCTTCAGGGCAGCTCGGTGAGCATGGGGGGTGGTCTCCCGCCCTCCCCTACTGCCGGGCAGGGGCTGGTTTCCTCCACACAACACATCTCCCATTCCCGGTGCCATCAGCGCCGTGCCTTTGCCGGGGCTCATCCTCCTCCAGGGAGTCCACCGTGATGGCCCTGGCCCAGCAAGCCCTCTCCCTGCCCCGACTTCCCAGAGGCCCTGGGATGGGCCGTCACACCCTGGAAGCTGCACTGGGTGTTAAGTTAGAAACCGGGTTCAAATCCAGGCTCTGCAGGTACTGGCCCTGTGACCTTGGGCCAACTGGAGGGAGCCTTGGGCTCATCTGTGAAATGGGGTTGCTGACCCTGCTTCCAGGGGTCGCCATGCTAGGTGCTCACCTGTGGCCATGGGGCTCCCTCTCCTGGGCCACCTGGATGGGAAGAAGCACACTTCTGTTTCCCGAGTGACTTTTGGGCCAATCTCTGGCCCTCCCTGAATCCCCCTGAACTGGGGCAGGTGGGGCTGGTCATGCTGTTTCACAGGGAGAGGAAGGGCTGCCCTGGGTCCCCTGGCTCCCACCCAGCGAGTCCCCACAGTGCTCTCCATCTCTAGCTGGCCGTGGCTGGAGGGTCCGAGCGTCCCTCAAGGCCCCTGCCATCAGTCTTGTCTGTCTGTCTGCCTGCCGGGTGCCCCAGAGCGAGGCGGGTGTGAGCGCCGTGGTTCACCGCATCCCCTGCCGGGACATGCCCCCCACACTCATCCGTACCAACCGCTTCACGGCCAGCTTCCAGGGCATCGTGGACGCCTATGGTGTGGGCCGCTACCAGGAGGTCAACCCCGGTGAGAGCCACCACATCCCCAGCCCCGGCCTTCGGGAGGCTCAGCTGCTGCCCTGGGTGGAAGCATGGGAGGGCTGCATCACCACCTGGGCCTGTCCCGCCCTCCTGAGATGAGAGGCGCACTCCCGGTCATGTGCTTGGGGGTCTAGTGGAGGCACTTCACGTTTATCCCCCGCAAACACCCCCACTGCCCTGCTGTTAAGCTAACGGGAACCAGCAGAGTTGTGCAAAGGATAGCAGCTTTGCAGTAGGAATGGACCAGGTTGGAGGTCCTACTCACTTACTTTGATGAGTTTCTTAGCTTCTCTGAGCCTGTTTCCTCATCTATAAAATGGGGATGATGGTACATACCTGAGCGGTGTTGGGAAGATTAATGATCGCCAAAGGTTGCAAACCAGTGGCCCACGAGGCCAGCATCAGTCTGCAGACATGTTTTGCTTGGCCACGTTGTATGGCCACGTTGAAAGGTTTGAATTGGGTGCAGCCCCAGGTCAGGTTCTCCCAGAAGCAGACCCTGAGATGGGGTCTCTGATGCAAGTGGCCTATTAAGAGAGGTGTTCCTGGGAGAAACCAGTAAGGGACCTTAGGGGACGGGGAAGCAGGCAGGAAGGGGAGAGCTGAGTAGGGCCAGTCTCAGGTGAAGCCCAGCCTCAGCCTGAGCCTGCAGGGAGCTCTAGAGCATGAAGGACACTATGGTGTGTCCACCTCAAGGCTGATGAGCAGGGCTTTCAAACCCAGCGCCCTCAGTCGTCTGCCAGCCCTCGCGGGTGGGCAGTGAGGCCGTCAGCTCCAGGCACGTCCACCTGGGTGCTCACTGGCCTGGCGAGGCTGCTGCTCTCTAGGTGGCCCACTGGGCAGAGGGTTGCACAGAGCTGCCAAGGGAGCTGCGGCCGCCTGGGCAGAGCCTCAGCGTCTGCTGCGGGTGCCAGGGTTTAAAGTGGGAGTTTTCGCAAAAGTCTGCATTTTCTCAAGACTGGCGAAAAGTGAGAGATTTGGCGACATGGCCCACCTCCAACAGGCTGGAGCTGGGTGGTGGCAGCCCCCTCCCGTTTGCCAGTGCCCGTCCCGAGGGCAGCAGGCACTGGCTTTCCTCCCTTCCTGGCCCCCTCCTCCTTCCTGAGGCCTGTGGGACCTGGCCTGTCATCCGCCAGGTTCCTCTCCCTCCAGACACCACCCTCCCTGCAGAAGGCTGGCTGCGGTGTGGCCAGTGGCCCAGCATCCCCCGTGTCACTGGGTAGGGGCTGCAGTGCATCTCTGTGTGAGCCCAAAGAATGGGTGTGAGGGTGAACCGTGATGAGGTCCCTTATGGGAGGTCAGGGAGGGGTCCTGCCTCATCCAGTGGGCAAGAGGCAGGGTTTGGGATCCCCGGGGCGGTACAGGCAGCACATGAGGATGGAATCCAGGGCCGTGTGGACTGAGACCAGGGTCACGTGGTCCTCTGGGGCCTGCTGACCCTGAAGGACCAGCATCTGGGAGCTTGGCGTGGGGCCCCCAGCCCATTTCACCTGCCCGTAGTCCCTCTGCGTTAGCGGATGCCAGTCTGGTCAGAGCAGGCCTGATCACCAGATATCCACGGTTGGTAATATGCCACCAGCTCACAAAGCAGTAGCTTTGCGGAGGTATTCGTTTCCTAGGGCTGCTGTAACAAAGCCTCACAGATGGGGCGGCTGAAATGATAGGTATTTATTGTCACTCAGTTCTGGAGGCTGGAAGTCTGAGATCAAGGTGTCGGCAGGGCTGGTTCCTTCTGAGAGCTGTGAGGGAGAATGTGTTCAGGCCTCTCTCCTTGGCTTGCAGACAGCTGTCTTCATGTTCGTATGGCATTCTCCCAGTGTATGTGTCTAAGGTCTAAATTTCCCCCTTTTTATAGGGACACCAGTTATATTTGATTAGGACCCCCCCTAATGACCTCATTTTCACTGGGTTACAACTGTAAAGGTTGTATTTCCAAATAAGGTCACTGTCTAAGGTACTGGGGGTTAGGACTCTAACATATCTTTTGTTGGGGTGGGGGACACAATTCAACCCATAAGTGGGATGTGCGTTAGAATCCTAACACCTATGAGAAAATTTCCCCTAAAGGGAAGCTGAGGCCCCAGAGGTTAAGTGACCAACTCGGCCTTCTGGAACTTGCCATGTGCCAGCCAGGACTACCACTGGGCTCTCTGTGCTTCTGCTTTAAGCTCTTCTCATAAATAATAATAGCTAGAACTGCTAACGTTATATTGAGCATTTATGGTCTCCCAGGTACTGTCCATGGATAAAGTCATTTATAACAGCCCTATAAAGTGGTGGTATTTTTATCTCCATTTTGCAGATGGGGAATGGAGGTTCAGAGAGGTTAAGATACTAGCCCAAAGTTGCACAGCTAGTGAGTGCCTGGAGCTTGAGTGCAGGCAGGCGGTGTGGCATCCCTGCCTGGCTACACCACCTTCATGTCTCCTGGGGCCCCGGAGCCTGGCTTGGGGAGCCTGTGCGGCATCCTGTACAGGGATGGGGGTCCTGGCTGACCGCGTGGCCCCTCTGCCCGCAGCACCCTACACCATCATCACCTTCCCCTTTCTCTTCGCCGTCATGTTCGGTGACGTGGGCCACGGGCTGCTCATGTTTCTCTTCGCCCTGGCCATGGTGCTGGCCGAGAACCGGCCAGCCGTGAAGACAGCGCGGAACGAGGTAAGGGGCGATGGGGTGGGTGGTCCGGGCACAGCAGGGGGCCCAGGCCGGCTCTCGCCACGCCTCTCTGCACCCCCAGATCTGGAGGACCTTCTTTGAGGGCCGCTACCTGCTCCTGCTCATGGGCCTGTTCTCCGTCTACACCGGCTTCATCTACAACGAGTGCTTCAGCTGCGCCACGGCTGTCTTCCCCTCAGGCTGGAGCGTGGCGGCCATGGCCAACCAGTCGGGCTGGAGGTGAGGCCCGACCGTTCCCGCCCCGCAGCCCTCAGGCCCCCGGGCCCCTGACCAGCCCGCCTGCTCTTGTCACAGTGACGCCTTCCTGGCCCAGCAGCCGCTGCTCTCCCTGGACCCCAATGTCACCGGCGTCTTCCTGGGACCATACCCCTTCGGCATCGACCCGGTGAGTCCCGGCCGCCTGTTGGAGGCGGTGGTGGGCAGGAGGGCGGGTCCGGGGCTCCCCGCTAGCCCAGCCCCTCCCAAGCACCAGGCCCAGTTCCGGGTACAGGAGGCAGGAGCCCCCCTAGACCAGGGCCTGCGTGGCAGGGGGGCCTGCACGGCAGGGGGGCCTGCACTGCAGCCACTTGAAAAGCAGAGAAGCGAGTCCCAATGAGGGCAGCGTTCTGTAGTCCCCTCTGTGCCAGGCAGGCACCGTTCTGAGCCCTTGTTGAATTGACTTGATGTCTAGTGCTCATGACAGCTCCATGGGAGCACGTCAGTACCGTCCCCATTTTACAGGTGAGGAAGCTGAGGTTACACGCCCAAGGTCACCCAGCTAGGAAGAACTGGGGTTGGGGCCCAGGCTGCCCGGCCCAGTCTGTGCTCTTAACTGTTCCCCTCTGCTGTCCCTCGTCGGGCAGGTGACGGGTTGTACAGAGGCCCTGGAGGGGCAGACAGGCCGATGGGAGTGACTCGGGTGGAGAGGCCCCTTCACGACACCCATCCCTCCTGCCACCACAGGTCTGGAGCCTGGCTGTCAACCACCTGAGCTTCCTCAACTCCTTCAAGATGAAGATGTCCGTCATCCTGGGGGTCACCCACATGACCTTCGGGGTGGTCCTGGGAGTCTTCAACCACATGTGAGGACCGGGGGCCTTGGGGTGGGGGGCCAGGCAGGGCCAGGGCGACCTGGTGACCCGGCTCCCCTCCTGCCCCAGGCACTTCGGCCAGTGGCACCGGCTGCTGCTGGAGACCCTCCCCGAGCTGGTCTTCCTGCTGGGGCTGTTCGGCTACCTCGTCTTCCTGGTCGCCTACAAGTGGCTGCGAGTCACGGCCGCCAGCGCTGCCTCGGCCCCCAGCATCCTCATCCACTTCATCAACATGTTCCTCTTCTCCAGCAGCCCCACAAACCGGCCGCTTTTCTCCGGGCAGGTAGGCTGGGGCGGGGGTGGGGGGTGCGGCGGCTCACACCCCGCCCTGGGGCCCCCTGGTGGCTGGGCCTCTCAGCTGCAGGATCCTCGTCCGAGAAGTGGGATGCAGGCCTGAGGCCGTGAGACAGGGAGGTCGAGGGGCCTCCCTGGGAGCTCCCAGCAGGGGTGGTGGCTTCTATGCCCAGAGGAATTCCACACGGGGCAAAGTCTCTGCCTGGTGAGGGGCCCTGGGCTGGAGTGGGCTGCGGGCTCCCCGGGCCCCTGGGGAATCGCGTGGCCCACGCTGGCCGGTGGCTCGCAGGGGCGCCCTGACCATCGCCCCCTCCTCCCCTGCAGGAAGTGGTGCAGCCCACGCTGGTGGTCCTGGCCCTGGCCATGGTGCCCGTCCTGCTGCTTGGCACGCCCTTGTTCCTGCATCGGGAGCACCGCCGCTGCCACTCTCGGAGGAGGCAACAGCCGGTAGAGGCAGGGGAGCCTGGGGGTGGGGTCCTGTCCGGGACGTGAGCCCCATCTGGGGCTGGGGGTCTGTGATGCCGCTGCACCACCTCTAGGATAAGGACACAGCCGGGCTTCTGGACCTGCCTGACACGTCCCTGGCCAGCCAGGGCTCTGATGAGGAGAAGGCAGGATGCCCAGGGGACCAGGCGGAGGCCGAGGTGGGTATGGTGCCTTCCTGAGTAGGGGATGGCTTCTGGCCCCACTTGCCTCTCACTGCCACCTGTCCCCCCAGTTTGTCGTGTCCGAGGTGTTCATGCACCAAGCCATCCACACCATCGAGTTCTGCCTGGGCTGCATCTCCAACACGGCCTCCTACCTGCGCCTTTGGGCCCTGAGCCTGGCCCACGCCCGTGAGTCCCGGCTCCTTCCCACACCCAGCTGCTGGATGCGTGGCCCCCTCTGGTCGCTTCTTCTTTTTTTTTTTTTTGCAGTATGCGGGCCTCCCACGGTTGTGGCCTCTCCCGTCACGGAGCGCAGGCTCTGGACGTGCAGGCCCAGCGGCCATGGCTCACGGGCCCAGCTGCTCCGCGGCATGTGGGATCTTCTCAGACCGGGGCACGAACCCGTGTCCCCTGCATCGGCAGGCGGACCCTCAACCACTGCGCAACCAGGGAAGCCCTGGTCGCTTCTTAGTATCCCTGTCTGTAAAAGGGGGACGTCGGAGGAGGTCCCCCGCTGGCCCACGGGGAGGGCGGGCTTCGGGACGCCGAGGTGGCTTGGTGGTCCCCACGGTTCCCTCCTCCACCTGCAGAGCTGTCACAGGTCCTGTGGGCCATGGTGATGCGAGCCGGCCTGAGCCTGGGCGGCGAGATGGGTGTGGCGGCTGTGGTGCTGGTCCCCGTCTTCGCCGCCTTCGCCGTGATGACCGTGGCCATCCTGCTGGTGATGGAGGGGCTCTCGGCCTTCCTGCACGCGCTGCGGCTGCACTGGTGAGTGGCCGCCTGGCTGGTGTGGGCAGCACGGTGGGGGGTGGGGGGGGCGTCCCCTCACCCGCTCTCCCTTCTCACCCCAGGGTGGAGTTCCAGAACAAGTTCTACTCGGGTACTGGCTACAAGCTGAGCCCCTTCACCTTCGCCGTGGAGGGTGAATAGTGCCCACAGCCCTGCCCTTGCCTTGCTGAGCAGGGAAGAAATAAAGGGGAAGGCCCAGGGCCCGTGTCTTGGTCTTGTCTGGGAGGCAGGGGCTGGGGCTGCTGGGTGTGGAGGAGCCTGGGCTCTGGCATGGGCTGGTCCTGCCCCTGGGAGCCTTTTGGTTGGATGGACACCACGCCAGCCTCTGTGCCCGTCTCCCTTATATCTGTCTCTGCAGCTGAAGTTGGTGTGGGGTGGGGGGAGGTGGGAGCCACTGGTCTACGATCTGGGGCCTCAGGATGTCAGGATAGGACCCGTGAGCACATCTGCAACGATCCCAGACTCTTGGGGTGAAGGGGGGCAGAACTAGGCCCAGGGAGGGCTGTTTCCAGTACATTCTAGCTCAGAAAGATTGTCCTCCCAGGCTGGGCCAGGGGGAGTGAGCTCCCCATCCTTGGGGATATGCAAACTGGCTGTACGATGATGCCTGGGCTACCCTGGGTATGGAGGGTGGTGCCTGGCACCAATCGGCCAATATTCTCACGTGCCTGTGCTGGCGCTGGCCCCCGGCACTCAAGATGCTCTGCAGTAGAGAGCAGCCTGGGACACCTGAGCTGGACCCGGCACTCCACATGGGACAGTGGTGTAACACCCAAGGCCACCTTCCCGCAGACAAGGGCAGAGGCTCGTCCAGGGCACCCTGAGAATTGCCCAGGGCTCCGAAGGTCAGAAAAGGGCAGAGCCGGACTCCAGGCCCTGCCTCCCCAGAGGCCATAGTCTTCCCCCCTGCCTCCCTGGTGGGCAGTCCTGCTGCCAGGCCATCCTTCCGCTGGGAGGAGGGAGGTGGCATCCTCGGGCCTCTCTGGTCTGGGGCCCACCCCCAGCTGGGTGGCAGAGCCAGTGCTTCCCACAGGCCTCGTTTTCTCCTGCTGAGGAGCTGCCAAGTGGTTCTTCCGGCTGGAGGCCCTGGGAACAAAGGCTGCCTTGAAGGCAGAGACGCCCTGGGCGCGGCAAGCCGGGAGGCCTGGCCCCATAACCTGGCCCCGTCACCGTGGCTCTCAGTCTGGCCAGTTGCCGGGAGGAGCCTGTCCCTCCAGAGCCCAGGGCTGCCCCGCTCAGGGCCCCCAGATGCTGGGCTGGGGTATGAGGGGCTGTCTGGCTGCAGTATGACACGCCTGGCAGAGACTTGGCTCCAAGAAACGTTGAGAGCTGTGTCTGGTTAGGAACAGAGAGAGTGGTGTGCGTCTCAGGATCTGGCCCAAGCCCAGGACTCCAAGCTCTACCTTCCTGGGGAGCAGAGCTATGCAGAGACTCACAGGGTGGGGCAGGTGAGGGGAACCCTAAGCAGGGGCTCAGCACCGAGAATGTGGCATGTTTCGGGGGTGGGTGGCAGGTGTGACCCCAGGGAGACGCTAGCTGGCCCTGCCCTGGCTTTGATGCGTGGACAGCCTGGCTGGAGAGGGCTGGCTGCTGGGGAACCAGCATGTGCAAGGGCACTGGAGGGGGCACCCCTGGGGCGTGGGGGTCGCCTGCACTGGGGACAGGCCTGCTCGGGCAAGTGTACGGTCTAATCCAGGAGGATAACTGAGCGAACAGATGGGCATCCCAGGAATTCCACATACAGAGAATGCAAGTGATAGCCAGCGAGTGGATGTGAGGGAGACTGACCCCAAAGCCACCTGGCAGAGGAAAGCGCGAGAGGGCCTGGTGTCTTAGGGACGAGAGAGGCTGGGGGCAGGGGGCGGGCAAGGCCGGTCGGACCCTGTGGGCACAGGCGGGAGCTGGGAGCTGTGTTCTAAGATCTCACACACAGGGCAGCAGCATCTAGGGCTGTTGGGTTTTTTTAAAAAACTTTATTTTTGTCTGCCCCGGGTCTTCGTTGCTGCACGTGGGCTTTCTCTAGTTGCGGCGAGCGGGGGCTACTCTTCTTTGCGGTGTGGGGGGTTCTCATTGCGGTGGCTTCTCTTGCTGCGGAGCACGGGCTCTAGGCACACAGGCTTTGGTAGTTGTTGCACGCGGGCTTGGTAGTTGTGGCTTACGGGTTCTAGAGTGCAGGCTCGGTAGTTGTGGCACGCGGGCTTAGTTGCTCTGCGGCATGTGGGATCTTCCCGGACCAGGGCTCGAACCTGTGTCCCCTGCACTGGCAGGCGGATTCTTAACCACTGTGCCACCAGGGAAGTCCCTAGGACTCAGTTTTATTGCTGGGATATCATAACACACTCACCTGGTTAAAACTTTCGGTGTCTAGCAGGCCGGGCAGCGGAAGTCCCCCTCCTGCCCTGACCCAGCCGCTCAGTTCCCTCCTGGACAGCCCGGTGCTCCCCCCCTCCCTCCCGCCCAAGGGCTTCACCTCCGGAGCCGGGTGGACGCACTGGAGACCTCCCCGAGACTAGGGACGCATCCGAGGGTGACAGCAGAGGATGGGCTTTTATCTTTTTTATTGTTTGTATAGTACAGTCTTTGTGGCAGCAGGAATGTATGCACAAAAAACAAATAAGAGTGAAAAAAAATTTATCCCAAAGGACTTTTAATACATACGGATTTCACAGCTATACTCTATCCCCGCCCCCATACTCCACATATAGGCTGCGGTTTCCCACCAGAACGAACACATGAGGTACACTGGGGAGCAGTGAGGGCAAGGTTTCCCTCCCGCACCCAGCACACCGAGGCCCCAGCACCAGGGCGACAGGAGGCTTCCCTGGGGCACGACCATGCCTGGGGGCGGGCAGCTGGCCCTGTCACAAGAGCCCAGCTCCAGGCTGAGCAGAGGTGGAGGGGAAAAGGCTGCTGAGTGTGGGACAAAGCAGCCCGCTCCCTACCAGGAAAGCGGATTGGGCAGTGGGGGGGGCCGGGGTGGGCATGTGTGTCCACGTGTCCCCGTGCAGCCTGCTGGCCCTCTGTGGCCACGGCCCACTGCCTGCCCCTGAGCCGGGGTTAATAAAGCACTTTCAGTTAGAGGGCATGGCAGGGCTGCATCCAGTTAGGGTGAGATTCATCTGAGATTCACCTGCAGAGGAAAACACGGATGACAGGCAGCAGTCAGCGGGCAGCCACGGTCATCCCCGCCTCTGTGCGCCCCGCACCTCGGGGGCGGTCTGCATCTCCCAGGACCCCGGTCAGGCCACGGGGCATCGGCAGGGTCGCTGCCCACTCGCCGCCCTACACACCCGTTACCTACAGAAAGCCCGGTCGGCACTGTTCACCAGGGCGGTCATTCACATCCTTTAAAGATCAACATTAACCAGAAGGCACCTGCAGTGACACTGCTTACTCCTGCTGTCTGCCCCACCTGACTGAAGTAGAAAATGCCTTCTCTAGATTTAGGGGGTCTGAGGTGTCGCACTATTGCACTAGTGTGCTATAATTCTGCTTCCTGATCTCACGTCAGAGTCCTAGAGAAATCGTAAACAGGGTATGAAATAAATGTTCCTCAATTTTAATACAGTCTCTCGTATCATACACATCTGTGTTCGGCAGCGAGACGTCTGCGCCTTCTTGCTACAGGTACAGTAGTTGGAGCACAGAGGGAGCCTCGGGCTCGGCCGCCCCCGCGCAGTCCAGGGATGCAGCGCAGGCAGGCCTCCCCGGTCACACCCCAAGCTTCCTCTTCTGGTCGAAATAGGCATCAAACCTGGCCTGGGCATACTCCTAGGAGACAGAAGGAAGAGGGGCCTCACCAAGGGTCCCGCCCGCCCCCCGGCACAGAGCAGAGCAGCTCCGTGTGCTGCAGGCCATCCAGGAGCCGCGCTGCTCTCAGGACGGTCCTCTCCCGCCGGCAGCAGCCCCGGTCACCGCCTTCCCTTTACCCTCAACGTTCCCCACTCGATCAGCTGCGCCGGCCCGGCCCTGCCATCCCAGACAGGAGACGGGACTTCTGTCTATGTATCTGGTGTAGCATGGTTCACCGACTCATTCACCTTGCATGCTACAGACGCGGACTGACGGACACAACAGAGGCTTCTCTGTCAAAGCCCAAGGTCCCTGGGGCGTTAGCAAGGGTAGACAGACGGTAGGTGCCACCTGTTTGCTGCAGCACCATTACTAAAAGGACACCAAGAGGGAAGTGAGAAAACCTGGCCAGCCACCGGGCCCCTGGGTCCCTTCCCCTGTCTGCCCACCGGTGTGCAGAACACAGTCTCTTAAGGGCCACTCCAAATCGAAAAGTCTGCAGCGCTAACTGCCAAGATTACAGCACCACTTCAAAAAAAATTAACGTTGAGGTATAATTTATATACCACAAAACTTAACTCATTTAAAACGTGCGGTGTCCACTAATGCACACACCTAGCTCAACGCCAACACCACAATCACCCTCAAGGTCCTCCTGGGTCTCTGTAGTCAAGCCCACCAGATCGCGACAGAAAGCTTCCACGTGAGTGTAATCGTCCGCTACGTCCCCTCTGGTGTCTGGCTTGTGACTAAGACACATCCACGCTGCCGTGGGCGGCAGTGTTCGTGGCTGAGTAGTTTTCTGTGATATGGCTCCAACACAGTGCGTTCACCCAGTCATCTGCTGATGGGCACGTAGGTTGTTTCCAGTTTGGGGCTACTGAAAATAAAGCTGCTGTGAGCACTTGAATACAGAGCTTGGCGGGGAAACAGGCTTTCATTTCTCTTGGATCAATACCAAAGAGAGGGACTGCTGGGTTGTATGGTAAGTGTAGGGGTTTTTTTGGGTTTTTTTCTCTTTAACTTTTCATTTTATTGAAGTACAGTCGATTTAAATTTACTTATTTATTTTGGAGGCTGCTTTGGGTCTTCGCTGCTGCGCACGGGCTTTCTCTAGTTGCGGCGAGCGTGGGCGACTCTTCATTGCGGTATGCGGGCTTCTCATTGCGGTCGCTTCTCTTGTTGTGGAGCACGGGCTCTAGGTGTGCGGGCTTCAGTAGCTGTGGCACATGGGCTCAGTAGTTGTGGAGCATGGGCTTAGTTGCTCCGCGGCACGTGGGATGTTCCCAGGTCAGGGATTGAACCCGTATCCCCTGCGCTGGCAGGCGGATTCTTAACCACTGCGCCACCAGGGAGGTCCCGGTAAGTGTATGTTTGACTTTATAAGAGGCTGTCCAACTGTTTTCCACGCTGGCTTCACCCTTTTACATTCCCACCAGCAGTGTGTGTATGAGGTCAGCTGCTCGTCTTGCCAACATTTGGTATCGTGAGTTTAAGTTCTAGCCGTTGTCATGGGTGTGCAAGGCATCTCTCTGGGGCTTTAACTTGCATTTCCTTTATGACGTTGTATCAAGCAGATGAAAAGATGCTTACTGGCCATTAGTTTACCTTCTGTGTAGTGTTCAAATCTTTTGTCCACTTATAAAGTAGGTTGTTTGGTTTCTTGCTGAGTTATGAGTTCTTTATATATTCTAAATACAAGTCCTTTGTCAGATATAAATTTGCCTTATCTTCTCCCAGTCCGTGGCTGGGCTTTTCATTTTCTTAATGGTGTCTTTCAAAGAACAAAAGTTTTAAATTTTGATTAAGTCCAATTTACTGTATTTTTTTTTCTTTGAGTGTTAGTGCTTTATGTGACCTAAGAAATCTTTGCCACAGTTACGAAGCTTCTCTCCCGTTTTAGCTTTTACCTTTAGGTCTGTCATCTGTTTCATTGTGCAGAGCGCAAGTTCAAGTTCATTATTTTTTTCCATATGGCTTATTCGGTTGTTCCCGCATCACTTCTGGAAAATCTAATCCTTTCCACAATGCATTACCTTGGCCTTTCTGTGGAATGCCAGTTACCTATATGTGTAGGGAGGAGTCTATTTCTGGGAACTCTAGTCTGTTCCATCTGATTTATGTCTATCTTACGACCAACACCACATGGCCTTAATTACTGTGCTTAGTAAGTCTTGAAATCAGGTAGCCTAAGTCTTCCAACGTGGTTCTAGTTAGTTTTAGTGTTTTAGTTATTCCAGGGCCTTTGCATTTTCACATACGTTTTAGAATCAGCTTGTCAATTTCTACCAAAAGCCTGTGGGGATTTTGCTGGGGTCACGGAGACAACAGAAGATAGTTTGGGGAGAATGGAAGTCTTAAGATTAGGTCTTCTGGGGCTTCCCTGGTGGCGCAGTGGTTTACAGTCTGCCTAACGATGCAGGGGACACGGGTTCGTGCCCCGGTCCGGGAAGATCCCACGTGCCGCGGAGCAGCTGGGCCCGTGAGCCATGGCCGCTGAGCCTGCGCTCCCCAACTGGAGAGGCCACAGCAGTGACAGGCCCGCGTACAGGAAAAAAAAAAAAAATTAGGTCTTCTAAATCCATAGGTGTGGTGTCTCTATTTAGGTTCTGTTAGCAATGTTTTATAGTTGTCAGTGTATACAGATCATACACATACTTGAAAAATTTTATCCCCAAGTATTTCAAGTTTTTTACGCCATCGTAAACACAATTAAAAATTTTTCATTTACAGTTGCTTCTAGCACGTCGAAATGCAAGTGGGTTTTGCATATTGACCTTGTATCCTACGACCCTGATAAACTCACTCAGTAGTTATTAAATGGCTTTCCTATTGATTCCTCTATATTTTTTCACGTGCATGATCACGTCACCTATAGAAATAAAGGCAGTTCTTCTTCTTCCTTTCTGGTACTTCTGCATTTTCTTTCTTTTCCTTGCCTTCCTTTGCTGGCTAGGCACCCCAGCAGCCTGTGAGGAGAAGTGAGCACAAACACCCTTGCCTTGCTCTATATTTGGGGCAGAGGTGGGAGGAGCATTCAGTGCTTTACCATCCATTACCACGGCAGCTGTACAAGAGCTGTGTATATGCCCTCTACCTGGTTGAGGAAGTCCTCCTCTATTACTAGTTCGCTGAGACTTTCTATCGTGAACAGGTGTTGAATTCTATCAGATGCTTTTCCTGCATTCACTAAGATGATTGTATGGTTTTTCTCCTTTATTCTGTTAATACGGTGAATTACACTAATAGGTTTTTCAAATGTTGACGTTAACCTTGCATTCCAGGGATAAATGCCACTTGGTCATAAAATATTATCCTTTTACATAAGTTGGATTCACTTTTTGCCAGTATTTTGATAATGGTTTTGGGGTAGTGTTCATGAAAAGCAGTGATCTGCAGTTCTCTTGAAATGTCCTTGTCTAGCTTTGGTGTCAGGGTCATGCTAGCCTCATCGAATGAGTTGAGAAGTGATCCCTCTTCCTTTATTTTCTACGAGTCTGTAGGGCTGTTATTATTTCTTCCTTAAATATTTGACGATATTCACCAGGACCTGAAGTTTATAGGTTTTTTTTTTTTTTTTTTAAGAGGGTGTATGTAGCCTTGAATGCGTGGCTAAGGAGGCTAGTAGCATTTATGGTTTTTTAAAAATTAATTATTTCTGGCTGCATCGGGTCTTCGCGGCTGCGCGTGGGCTTTCTCTAGTTGTGGCGAGTGGGGGCTACTCTTCATTGCGGTGCCCTTCTCATCACGGTGGCTTCTCTTGTTACAGAGCACGGGCTCTAGGCGTGAGGGCTCAGTAGTTGTGGCCCACGGGCTCTAGAGTGCAGGCTAAGTAGTTGCGGCGTACAGGCTTAGTTGCTCCGTGGCATGTGGGATCTTCCCGGACCAGGGCTCAAACCCGTGTCCACTGCATTGGCAGGCGGATTCTTAACCACTGCGCCACTAGGGAAGTCCCAAATCTATAGGTTTCTGATTATGGGTTCAACGTATTTAAATAACTATATGGCCATTTCTTACGTCAGTTTTGGTCATCTGTATCTTCCAAGAAATTGGCACATTTCAGGCAGGTTGTCAAATCTGCGGGCACAGTTCATCGTCGTCTTCTACTTGAACATCTATAGAGTCTGTAGTGACGGCCTCTCTTTGTACCCGGTTTCGGTAATGTTTGCCTTCTCTTTGCTTTCTTGCTTAGTACAGCCAGAGGTTTATAAATACTTTTGTGGTATCATTAATTTTCTCTATTTTTTGTCCATTTTACATTTCAATGATTTCTGCTCTTACCTTCATTCTACTTCTATCTACTTTGGGCTTAGTTGGTTTTCCTCTTTCTAGCTTCTCAAGGTAGCAGCTTATATCACCGGCTTGAGAACTTTCTTCATATCCAAGACAACATTTAAGCTGCAAAGCCGTATGTTTCCAAATGCTGCTTTAGCTGCATCCCACAAATTCTGGTATGTTGTGTTTTTATTATAATTCCAAATATTTTCTAATTGTCCTTGTAATTTCTCATTCGATCCAGGGTTTATAACTGAGAATTCTCCAGATATTTTTGTGGCTGCTGGTTACTGATTTCCAGTTAAACTGCACTACTCTGCAGTACATTTGAGGCCTGTTTCACAGCCCAGCCTGCGGCCTATCCTGAGGAAGACTCCACGTTCTCTGACAAGGATGTCCGTCCTGCAGCTGTTTGGGCTCCACCTGTGTTCGTCAGGTTGAGCTGGCTGGGGTGATGATGTTCAGGTGTCCACCCTGCCTGTGGCAGGGTTTCCTGGGTCCACCCGCTACCTAGAGGTGTGCAATCTACTTGGTGAATAGTAGATTCCCCCTTTCCTTTCAGCTTTGTCACTTTTTGCTCCATGTCTTTTTTTCCGGTCTGTTTTGTTTTGGCTGTGCTGTGCGGCATGTGGGATCTTAGTTCTCTGACCAGGGATGGAACCCGTGCCCGCTGCAGTGGAAGCGTAGTCTTAACCACTGGACGCCAGGGAAGTCCCTGCTCTGTGTCTTTTGAAGAATTCAGGGGCACACGCACTGAGGGTCTCTCTATGTCCTGCAGATGAAGTGATGCCCTCACTAGGATGCAACGCCCTTCTCTACCTTCGGTGGTTTTCCTTCTCTGAAGTCCACTTTGTCTTATAGTAACATCTAACCATGACTCCAAATCTGCTTTAAAAATCCAAATTTCCCCTTCTTTTGCCTAAGAGCATCTGTGCATTACCAAATCTTCTGCCTAGAAGCAGAAACCATCCTCACTGAGGACTGAGGAGAACAAAATGCACCAGTCCTTTCCCACCACCTGTCCCAAAGCAAGGTGCTCGCTACACCTGTGTGCACCCCTGCCCCAGGACGCCCCCCACCATTCACTATGGAGCAAAGTAAAATGCCAAGGACAGCGCTTAGGTTAGAATAAAAAGACAGCCTGGTTTGGTACAAACTTGCTGCACAAAAGCGGGTCTAACTCAATCAGCACCAGCTTCCAACTCTTAAGTCGGGTGCTGTAGGCCAGAGGATGGGGTGTTAACAGGTGAATAAAACAAGGCACGGTAGGTAACTCCACCACCATTCCTTCACTCAGTGTCCCTGCTGTCAGAAGGGACTGAGGTCGGGGCTGGACCTCAAGGGTCTGGATTTCTACATCCCCCATCAGAACCACAGGACCACAGAGCACTTCTCTGAAGCAGGGGAGGCAGGACCTGCGGGACCTGCTGGCCCTGGGAGTGAGGGCAACTTCCACAGGCAGACACAGCAGCAGCAAAAGTGGCTTCAATTATGCAGCCTTCCTTTCTCCCCCAGCTTCCCCGGGGGGAGCCCGCTGTCCTGGTGCTGGTCACCTGGTTCAGGTACTCGGAGGGGAACAGGTAACCCCCTGGAAGGAACAGGCATTTACTGCCGAGCATTCACGTACATGGAAGCATTTCTTTCCTGGGAGCAGAAGAGAAAAACTACCCCCAAAACATACCATGTACCCAAATTCAATGGATGAAATCTTGGCCTGTACGATGGACCAAAGTCCCCAGAAGAAATGGGACGCAAGGGCAAACCTGTAATTACAAAAGCAGGAAATGCACATGAGATGTGTGGGACCAGTTGGAGGACCGATGACGTCATTTCCTGCCAGATGGACGTTCTAACTCATCTGGGTGCAAACTGTCTGCCTTGGCCGACCCAGTGGGACGATATTCCACGGCAACAGAGCAGCAGGAGCCCACAGCCGTCCTCTCCCCACCGCTGGCCAGTGACCTTGCAGGTGCGAACACCCCGACTCCCTGTCCCTGGCACACGGAACACTCGCAGGACCCACCTGGAGGCCTCAGTGGCCGCTGCTGGTGAAGCGTGGGTCACACAGGGAGAGAAACCCTCTGGCACGCGTGTGAGCGCACAGCCTTGGCGGCCCCTACCCCACCAGCAACAGGTGGAGGAAAGCGCGGGCCTCCGGACAGCCTGCTGCCATCCCCCATGCCCCTCTCCCCCGGAAGTGAATCAGGAGGAGGGTGTGGCCAGCTCCCCACCTCTAGGCTGTGCCACGTTCCTCTTCACTGCAAATCCAAGTTCTCAAAACGATAAAGATAAAAGCTCTAATTCAGGAACGAGGGCTTCGGTGCCGCCCTCACCAGACCTGACTCTGCTTCTCTTCATCCCTGACCCACTAGATCCCCTGGTGCTACCCTTTCTGTCTGGGTCTCCTCCACCTCCGCTTTCCTATTTCCATCCGATCAAGAACCAGGGAGGGAAGCTCTCTTCTGCAGGCGGAGCCGAGGGGCCACCAGGGTGGCCTCAGCTCAATGAGAGGACTGTGGACAGTTCCGAGGACAAGAAGGAGGCGCTCTATGCTGAGGGAGGAGGGCCACAGCCACTCAAACCGTCACTGTTAACAAATAATCTCATGGAAGACCCCAAAGATTAGGAATAACTCAGGCCTCCTGACCAAAGAGATGAGTGAGTGTGAGAACACAGTGATCTAGACCTTTGCGGAATCTGGAGCTTTCTCAGCCCTGCTTTGACAGCTGTTGAGAAAACAGATTTTTAATTCTTTTCTAGGAGAACCATGTTACTTGGTGGCACCCAGCTCTCCAGGAGCACGAGTGAGAAGAGTGTGCAGGCCCTGGCGGCAGCGGCTGTGCAGGAGAGTCCACGGTGGGGATGACGGTTCGGAACGCCACCCTCGCTCCCGGACCTAGTGCACAGACCCTGCTCTCCTCACTGGCTGTGTGCTGAAATCTGGGGGATCCGAACACACTCGGCCACGTGGACAAGAACCAAACATTCTGTTTTTGACAACGTACAAGACCTCGAGATGTATGGTCATGAGGGAGCTCCTAAAATACTCCTGTTTGCAAGGAGGCATCCCAAGTACGCACTATAAAGAGGGAAGCTATCATTACAAACCGACAAAGGAAAAAAATTACCTATTGACTTCAAGCAACATTTCTTCTTCTATAACGGACTTTTCTTCATTACTGAGGTTTTCAAATTCATTTTGGAATGCAGCCAAGTAATTGGAAATGAAATGGAGCTTAAAAAAAAAGCAATGACATTAGGATCAATGATGGTTAAAAACAGGTGATGTCAATGCTGTCACGAAGTGCACACGTCAAGCGTGACTCTTCCGGACATCAGCAAAGCCCGCCACCCTGCTCTGCCCAGGGGCGTGGTCCAGGGAGCTCACCCACCCGGCTGGGTTCACCGGGTTACAGTCAGAGAACTAATGGACTCGATGCCGTACTGTCGGCAAGACCACTACTGCTTCTGCGGAAAGTAATTTAGGTAGAGTTGTTCCTTCTAACTCACACTCCTGTCTTCCACTGACCGCAAAGCGGGGTCGGCCTACTCCACACCTCCCCAGCCCGGCTGCTGCTCCACGCGGCGCTGGCACGAGGCACCAGGGCACCCTGATGCTCGTCAGCAGATGCTGCCTCAGGGCAGGCGCCGGACCAGGCACTGTGAAGGGGCCTTCCACGCCTAAGATGCTGTGATGATTTCCACACTTATGTCCATAAACTGGCAGTGTCTGATTCTGGTTTGGAGAAGACACAGTTTACCCTAAGGTTCTACCAGGCTGCACGTTGAGTCTACATATGAATTAGGATTTATGAGAGCCCCTGTTCTTTACTATTTCATACCATATCAAAAGGCAGCAGAACACAGCCAACCTCGGCTTGTTTGCTTTTGTAAAGAAGAAAACAGCCGTCAGTCTTTCTCCCCTGTAAGAACCCTTGCTACCTGGTTACGCGGCTGGAAGGCACTCCCCACCCTTTCCCTGTGTCGCCTCTTCCATCTTCCTGCTCTAAAGTCGGCTTTCTTACACTACACCCCCTCCTCCACCAGAAAGCATCATTCAAGATCAAGCACTGTCCTAGGCAGGGGGCCGCAGGTTCTGAAGTAAACCTGGCACAAAAAAGATGACTGCTGATACCTATTAAATTCTGTGTAACAGGCACACTCCCCACGACAACAAAATAATTTCTGCAGATGAGAAAACTGAGGCACAGAAATAGTACGTTACAACCAGCAGTGGCAGATCTGGGATTCAAATCCAGGCCCATTAGTTTTTAGAACCCATGCTTGAACCACCACCCTAGATGGTTTAATTTCTTGGAGACCCTAAACGCTGAAGGTGGCAAATGAAGATAGAAAATTTGAAGAGATTGAAACCCTAAGAAAGTGGTAATTAATGACCCTCCCTCCCCCAAAAGTTCTAGGCCCAGATGGTTTTATGGGCAAAATCTACCAAACTTTCAAACAACACCATCTTAGATAAATTTGTTCCAGAAAATAAAAAGGGACACTCAACTCATTTTGTAAGACTAGTATAATTTTTATTCCAAAAGCAGGTATGAATACTTTTTTAAATGAACATTAAAGTCCTGTTTCACATATATGCATAGATGTAAATCTCCTAAAATAAGAAATTGCCTAACTGGATCCAACAGAGCAATACAAAAGAACGTTAACTCATTCAAATAGTTTATTTCAGGAATTTCAGTATTGTTTAACATTTTAAAACACTTCAATGGATTAAAGACAGAAAAGCATGAGATTACCTCAGTAGATACAGACAGGGTATCTGATAGAGACCAACACTTGCATGTGATTTTAAAGCCTCTCAGAAAACAGGAATGGAGCTTCTTTACATTTCCATTGCTGTGCAGTGTTGGGGGTTACACAGCTCTGCCGCCTTCCACTAAAATGAAATCTGTCTTCTTACTGAAAATCTCCCCTCACTGGTTTGAGAGTTCTCATCTCTGGAGCTGCCTGCCCAGTGATTTTTAAAAGTCTAATTTCTTTTCAGCATGGCAGGAACCTGAAGCCTGCTGTGTTCTCCTCCCTGGGGTCAACAGCCCCACATTCTCCCACCCTTCCTACCCACATAGCTTGAACTTGAGGTCCAAAACCGTCCCGGTCACTCTGCTCTGGACACGCTCAAGGTCAACAGGTCTGCCTGAAAATAAGGCCAGAAGAGAGCAGCCCAGGTCTGGCCACACGGCAAGGCTGTATTTGAACGGCTGCCCTTGAGCGTGGCCACCTGCTGGAGACTCTCCCCATGCCCAACTCAGGCAAGTGCTCGAGAAACCTCTCCTGAATGAGCTACTGCAGCAACTGACTGCATCCGTCCTCACCCCCGGCCCCTGGGAAACGTTCTGACCAGGCGGGGATCCCGGGAGAAGGGATGTCGGGCGGCAGGGCCGCCCAGCGCGGGCGGAGCTGCTGCCCTGCAAGGCTGGCAAAGGTGGGCGCAGTGCCCCTCTCCCCAGCCTGCTAGCTTCTGCATCACTACATACTCATCCTCAACCCAAGGCTTCGGCAGAGGCTGAAGAATGGAACAGAGGGCTTCCTGGGGAGAGACTCCCACAGGACTGATTCTCCAGTCACTGGAGTCGCATAACCCAGGACAGGAAAGGGGTCTGTGAACACTGCAACAGCTACTGAACCACGGTGCCCACAAGACTACTTCTGCCTGCACAGAGTGAAACAAACAGAGGCAAGTCAGTGATCCCCAAAAGAAGGCTAGAGAGCAGGAGGGAGGCTGGGCTTTGGGAAAACACTAGAAGGAATCACAAAGGAGGCTGTGCTCCTCTCTGACTGGACGCGGGTTACCTCTGGCACAGGGATTTAAAAAGGCTGGACTCAAATACTGAGTCTGTATCTTGACACAAAATAACATTTTAAAGCAAAAGGACCTGCTTAACCAACTCCATGGTTTTAAAAGGGCATCTTTAAAAGTGAAGCTGTAATCATCTCTGACTGGGTAAAACTGAGGTATGTGGTTTACTTCTCGTAAGTGTACTGAATACAAACGCAAGTCTCCTACCTGTTGCTTCCTGGTGGGATACTTCAGGATGTTTGCTCTGAAAAAAGGGTACTTTTCGTAATTATAATCGTACATCCATTCACAGAAATGATTCCCAATGTCGAATCCCCTGAAAAAGAGCGAGAGGCACAGAAAATGAGGCAGCAGCCCCGCTGCGAGCGCCCCCAGGACCCCGGGGTCCCGAAAGCATGAATGCTTCAGTGACGGGACAGACCAAAGCACCCTGGCCCGCTGTCTGGAGCAACCGCTCAGGAGTGCCGTCCTGCGGTCAGTGCTTTGGTGAAGCCAATGAAAGGCCAAGTTCTGGATTCTGAGGACCTGGCCCCTGCTCCCACTGACGCAGCTGAGAACAGGCTGCGCTGCCCCACACGGCCATTGCGGCCGCTGGGACACAAAGTGCTGGCCTCCAGGGAGGAAACTTCCAACTCAGGATGGTATCGTGACCTACTTTCTCCTTCGTTCCGCACACATACAGAATACTGAAATAAAAACATTTGACTTTACCTGTAGTTGTAACTGCTGTATTCAAAGTCGATGAGCATCAATTTCTGGTTTTCAGAATTCTCCCTGCCTTCCAGCAATAAGATATTACCTGCAAAAAGGTTTGGATGACACGACCTTTGCTCTGGGCACGTTCTGTCATCGAAGGCGCAGGTCAACCAACCCAGGGTGGTTCTGATCCTGGTAAGGGCATCCTGACCACGCAGCGAGCGGACGTGGCCGAGTCACGGGACGGGGGGACAGGGTGTCAGGAGCAGCACTGACCTGGGAGGCCTGGCCTGAGAGCCCTGCTGCCAGCACCCCAAGAGCAGCGTGGCCTGGGCTCCCCCCCATTTCCACACGGGGGCAGGAAGGGAAAGGTCTGCTCGGCACCCTGTAGCTCTGGCACCCCCAGCAGCCCCAAGGCGGGCGGGGCTGTGGCCCCCAGCTGGGAAGCTGGGCCCTGGTGTCCACACAGGCCCCACTGCTTTGCCCCCAAGGAGGAGAGCACAGACAGTGCTCCCATGACCATAGTTCTTTCCCTTAGGCTGAATTCTGGGCAGAAGGGGCTTGGCTGCCAGACTGGCCCCCCAGGCACGTGCTCGGAGAGGCCCACGCTCTACCCAACGTGCTGCATCTCTCACGGTGGCGCTCGCGGGTGGGCTCTGCTGAGCCAGGTTCAAGGCTTTTCGGCACACATCGTCCGTTTCCGGGAGCCACTGATAGGAGAACCGGGGCCAGACCCAGTGTCCAGCTCCCGCCCCCTCCACGCTCTCCCCGTGTTGCCGTGGCCAGCGGGGGCCTCCCTCAGCCCGTCGGCGACCTCTGGGCCGTTCACCATCACCCGCTACACACACGAGGCTGCTTGACTCGACTTGCCCAGCAATTATCAGCTAATTAGTAACAGGTATTCTGGCTCAAACTAACGTCTCACTGATGACAAGTCTTCACTAGGGACTGTTCTCCAAATTAAAAACAAGCCGTAGAGCCTAGAAAGGGCCCGAGGGTGGACCTGAGCCAGCTGCGCTGGGCAGGATGAGGACAGCAAGGCAAAGCCAGGCGCCATGGCAGTATCGGGGGGAGGTGCCCGGCCGGATGGGGCCTCTGACGAAACTGTTATGTTTGAAATAACACTGGGTAGAGTCCGGTTACAGTAAGGGGTACATGGGAGTGCAATTTTTTAAAGCAGAGAAACCCGAAGTCATTAGAAGCATGTGAGCCAATGCTGAGAGAGAAGGGGGCTCTGGCCAGTGTGGTGGGCTGCAGGTGCAGAAGGCAAGCGCCCCCAGACTGGTCGAGGAGGCCATCTTCCTCTTTGACGCCTTTCAGACTGACAAAGCCAACTGACATGTTTACCGAAAGGAGTTAAACACTGAACAAATACGTGACTTCGTGTATCCCAGCTCTAGGTTTAGTGGATATTCTCACATTATTTCTTATAGAAATGGGATGATACCCTACACGTTTTTCTAAAACTTGCTTTTTCTCCTATTGATGTAGCCTGGAGATTTTTCTGTTGGTTTGTATAAAACTCGACCTCACTCTTAATAGTCACACAACACTTTGTGCATGGCTGTGCCATAATTCCATGTACCTAACCCTCTCTTCATGGGCACCTGGCATTTATCACACGCACTGGAGGGAATCTTCTCAGCAGACACACGAGCCCCACCTTCAGCCTAACAGGCAGCATTTCTTACCTTCCTGACAGTCATTGTGACAAAACACAACTGGAGATGGAGTGGATTCAAGTAATGATCTGGAAAAGGAAGGTTTTGCTGTTACTTCTCACCCTTTCAGCTCCCTCCCGTGGCAGCACCTCTGCACACGCTCTCCCCCCTCCGGGGGGCCCTCCTCGGAGCCCTCTGACCTCGGACCCCAGGCAGAGCCCTCTGTGTCAGTCTGTTTTGACCTCTGGTTTCCTTCACAGCTCTCATCACAACCTGACATTTTTTTATTTACTTATTTTCTCTCTCTCCTAACAAAAGAGAAGCTCCTTGCAGACTGTCTTGGTCACATCTCCTCAGAACCCATCCTGATGCTGGCTAAGCACACACTCAAATATGTGAGTAGTTAAAGGTGGAAATGCTGACACTCAGGCGATGGATGAAGGCTAGAAGCCTGTGTGCCCCCCGCACCCTGGAGACACCCACGTAGCCTCTACTCAGAAACCAGCGTCAAGCTTCTTACTCCATCCCCTGCTAGCTTGGGCTGATCTGTTCCCCTCATCGGCTGACACTCGCTGGCCTGCCCCCATAGTTCTTGTTTTGGTTTTTTTTTGGCCGTACGCGGGCCTCTCACTGTTGTGGCCTCTCCCGTTGCGGAGCACAGGCTCCGGACACGCAGGCTCAGTGGCCGTGGCTCACGGGCCCAGCCGCTCCGCGGCATGTGGGAT
The DNA here is from genome assembly GCF_963924675.1 of Phocoena phocoena. Lineage (NCBI taxonomy): Eukaryota > Metazoa > Chordata > Mammalia > Artiodactyla > Phocoenidae > Phocoena > Phocoena phocoena. The sequence continues at coordinate 104,975,398 of NC_089226.1, forward strand.
CTTCCCAGACCGGGGCACGAACCTGCGTCCCCTGCATCGGCAGGCAGACTCTCAACCACTGCGCCACCAGGGAAGCCCCTTGTTTTTCGTTTTTGTTTCAGAAAAAACCTACCGCCCTAGTCACTGACCAGGACTAGAATTCTGGAATTTTACTTCCTCCGTGAAGCCACTCATGTAAAACTGTAATCCCAGATGACAGAATTAATCTGTTTAAACTCATCCCACAAAACTCCAAGCCTCAGGTGATGCTTCCTGACGTTCACTGAAAGCAGGTGTGCTGACTAAGAACATTTACGTTTCTGGACGGACGCGCTTTCACTAAGTTAGGAAACGGGAGCAAACACTCACCTCAGGTTCTCTAGCTCCAAAGGCAGGTCGTAACTGAGGAATCTGTGCAGCTGCTTAACTTTGGGTTCCCCTGTGAATTTAATTCTCAGCACTTGATTCAGGTATCTTGCAAAAGAGGGGAACAAAGGATCAGTGCTCAATTCACCTAGCTTGCTTTTGGGGCTCCAGTTCAATGTAACCATGCAAAACCCGCAGGGCCCCTGACCCCAGACGGAGAGGAGGGAAAAGGGCCTGGGGTTCAGCACACTCTAGGATGTGGATTTTCTGCCCATCCAGCCTGTTCAGGAGCACTTCTGCAAACAGCCTTCTTTCCTGGTTCAGGAATTGATTTTTACACTCGAGAACCATTTATTCATGACACGATCATCACCAGCGGACAGCCTGTGCGCTGGCGCACTGGGGAAGGCCTCTGACCCGCATGGCAAGCAAGAGCTGCTCTGGAACCCCTGGGAGCCACCGGCGGGAAGCTAGGTGAGAGCCCAGCGGCTGATCACTTACTTTTCCATTGTTCCAAAAAGCCATTTTGGTTCCTTATTGAATGGCATTTTCATACCATGAAATCTGGCCATTTTCTCAGCTATTTCTGCAGAAATATCTGGCAAACTTAATTCTTCAGTGTCTAATCGCCGGCTCTGGAATTAAAAAGGGGAGTTAGAAAATGGCATTCATCCAGGTAACCTTGAAGCGTGAGATCACACAACCCTAGAGCTAGAAGCGTCTTTGTAGGGCATCTAAGTCTCATCCAGGGCACAAAATTCCTTCAGAACGGGCACTGTGCACTGCAGACAGCACTTCTCAAGGAGGGGCAGGCCAGCCACAAAGGTCCATTTCGCTGTGACAAAGTCCTTCTCACGCACCTATGGTCCTGCTCTCCCGTCACTCTACCCCACACTGCGGGGGGCTCCTTCCTAGGCTCAAAGCGCCGGGTCGTCAGCAGTGTATGCCGTGGCCCGCGTCCAGCTCCCCCATCGGCTCAGCCCTCCTCCCAGACACAGGGCAGGCGGTGTGGTGCTCAGAACAGCTTCCCAGCAGAAGGGGCACCAGGCGCTCGGGGCGAGGGTTTCCCACTCCTGCCCTCGGGGCAGCTCAGCACCCAGACTGGCCCAGAGCAGGCTCTCAGGGCAAAGCCGACCAGGGACAGGTGTGGCAGGGGGCTTCCTCCGTCTTCTGCTAGTGCAGCCTGCGGCCACACTCGTCCTGGCTGCGCTTTCACGGCTACCCACGGGAGCACCTCTTATCTTTTCCAAACCAACCACTTCCCTACCAAAACCCAAAGAGAGAGTTTTCTGAGAATCCGAAGCCATACAGCACAGGAGTTAAGAGTGAGTGTCCCCAAGTTAGAGAAACCCCAGCTCAAATTCTGGGTTTAACACTCATTTCAACGCTATGTGGCCAAGGGTGTACTTTGATACCTCTGTGCCTCGTTCTCTGGGTTCTGTAAAATGGGAACCAGGACATCAAGTCCCCGACAGGGAGCTCTGAACTAAAGCAGATGCTGCAGGTCAAGGCCCTGGGCCAGCACCCAGCCATGGAAGTCTCAAAAGATGGCAGGTGCCTTGTGATTGGAGCTGAGAGCTCCCCGAAAGCATCAGGCTCAATCCTCCCCTCAACCCCAGAATCTCCCAAGTTATCAAGTGGCGACAAGGACAGGGAACTCTGGGTCTAGCGGCGGGACACCAAGGACTCCTCGGGGCAGCTGGCACAGCTTTCATTCGGCTCTGTTAAAGAATGCCCGTAACTGGTTTGGCAACAGGGATAATTTAAAGCTAACGTGCTCAAACGTGAACAAATCTTGGAATCCAAGCTCTTTTCCCAGCACAAAGAAATATGAGACTGACTACCATTCTCAGAGGTCACTGCTCTCGTATGTCTGCTGGAGGACAGCCATGGGAACAGGTGAGATGGACTCCATCTCACCCCATTCAGCGGTCAAGGGTAAACCTGGAAATAACACACGCTGACAGGCTGAGGCAAATGGAGTCGCTGTTTCTGGTGGCAGAAACAGTTGAACCCTGGCAGTTTCATATGGTTCAACCTAGCATTTTAAAATAATTTTTTAAAAATCTTTACTATGTTATGTAGTAAACGTGTACACGAGTACAGAACTTTAAAACTTTAAAAGGAGAACAGGGACTTCCCTGGCGGTCCAATGGTTAAAACTTCACCTTCCAATGCAGGGGGTGTGGGTTCGATCCTGGTGGGGAGATAGGGAGCCAAAAAACCAAAACATAAAACAGAAGCAACATTGTAACAAATTTAATAAAGATAAAATAAAAAAAAAAATACAAAAAAAACCAAAAAACAAAAAGAACAGGAGAACAGTAACTATTCCATAGACATAACCACCTATGTGCCCTGATCTCAAGGAGCTGTGTTTCCCCTCGAGACGTTTCCATTATTCTAAGTTGTGTTCACTGGTTCTTTACCTTTTCTAAAAAGGGAAGTTTTATCACATGTGTATTTATTTATTTTTTAAATTTATTTTTTTTGTGGTACACGGGCCTCTCACTGTGGTGGCCTCTCCCGTTGCAGAGCACAGGCTCCGGAGGCACAGGCCCAGCAGCCATGGCTCACGGGCCTAGCCGCTCCACAGCATGTGGGATCTTCCTGGACTGGGGCACGAACCCGTGTCTCCTGCATCGGCAGCTGGACTCTCAACCACTGCGCCATCAGGGAAGCCCCTTTAAAAAATTTTTTTTTTAGGTAAGAAGTGGATTTATTTAGAGAGAAACACACTCCACAGACAGAGTGTGGGCCATCGCAGAAGGTGAGAGCGGCCCACGTGTGTATTTATTAAACAATTTGTATTGTGCTTTTTACTGGGCTTTATACAAATGCTATGATACCATTTGTAGCCTTCTGCAATTTGGTTTTATCAACATTATGTTTTTTGAGATGGATCCACGTTGGCACTTATAACCATACGAAGTGTTTTGTATTTCCAAAATTCTTTCTAATACTCTGCTATCTCATTTGATTCTCATGCTAGACAGATGTTACTGTCTTTAATGGGAAACTACAAATAAAACTATAAATAAACTACAGGGATTTCCCTGGTGGTGCAGTGGTTAAGAATCCGCCTGCCAATGCAGGAGACACGGGTTGGAGCCCTGGTCCGGGAAGATCCCACCTGCCGCGGAGCAACTAAGCCTGTGCGCCACAACTACAGAGCCTGCACTCTCGAGCCCGTGAGCCACAAATGCTGAGCCCGTGTGCCACAACTACTGAAGCCCATGAGCCTAGAGCCCCTGCTCCACAACAAGAAGCCACCGCAATGAGAAGCCCACGCACCGCTACGAAGAGTAGCCCCTGCTCACTGTGACTAGAGAAAGCCCGTGCACAGCAACAAAGAGACAACGCAGCCAAAAATAAATAAATAAATTTATACTAAAAACAAAAAAAAAAACCTACAGCCAGGCACCAGGGAAAAGACTGAAAGGACTCTTCCATATAGGGAGGTACATCCATTCCTTCAAACACGCCCCAGGCTGGCAGCTGGCACACACGGCACCACGTGTGATCGAGAAGAGGGCACCACGCCCCCTCCAGCCCCCGCTGGACGCAGGCCTGGCGAGCAGAGCACCCTGTCGGCCAGGTGTCCTTGTGCTCTGCACCGCCTGCACGACTGTACCGGGCGGCCCTGCACACCGAGGCCTCTCATGGCCAAGACATCACATGAGGCAAGACATGAAGGCAGCAGCCCCTAGCCCTTAGGGAGCTCACAGAGCTCAAGAAGGGGTGCCCCCCCAAAAAAAGAAGGGGTGCCCTTCCACGAGCGGAAACACAGGCCAGCAAGGCTCGGCATCTCCACCCAAACAAGCCGGTCACGAGGCCCAGAGCTGCCCCACACTCAACTTTGTAGGGAACTCTTGAGGCTTAAAGCCCTCTTTGGGGTTTGGGGCTCAGGGCACAGGGCACGGGGCACAGGGCGGGGGCTATGCACACAGAACTCTAAACGAGGCACACTGGCGGATGCTAGGACAACACTAACAACGCCTCAGCACAGCAGGGAAGGGAAAACAGTCCTGCAAACAGAGGATCTGAGCAAGGCCTTGAAATGTGAAGGAACTTGACAGGCACATGAGGGCAGGGGAGACCCTAAAGTGAGGGGGCGGGGGCAGTGGGAGACAAGGGAAAGAACAGTGGTGGGGCCCGCAGGGCAAAGACCAGACACGTGGCACAGTGCGGGCAGGGCCACATCCTGCAGCAGGTTCTATAACCGAGGCCCGGAAGTTGTTAGGTTTCACAAACAGGCCTCCTCGGAGATTCTGGGGGTCCGGTCCCAGACCAGCAGGTAAAGCGACCGCAACAAAGCGAGTCATGTGAATTTTTTGGTTTCCTAGCGTGTCCAAAAGTAATGTTTACACTACACTTCAGTCCATTAAGTGGCAATAACATTATGTCTCAAAAAACAATGTACATACCTTAATTACAAAATATCTTATCGCTCAGAAATGCTAACCATTGTCTGACAATGCAGGGCCACCACAGACCTTCTATTTGTAAAAACCCAGCATCTGCGAAGCTCAGTTAAACAAGGTCTGCCTGCATGGTTCTGAATGAACGTATCTTTGCAGGAAAGACAGAGGTTTTGATGTAAATTCAAGAGAAATTTTGTTTTTCTTTACTTCTGTGATAACATAGGCCACATTTACTATTTCGGACCACAGTGCCTTGGGCTCCTGCACTGACGGTGACGAGACAGACTCTGTCTTCTCGCTGTGGCTCCCATCACCTGACCAGCCTTCCGCACATCTTACCGGGATAAACTGCTCCAGGCGGCCTTGGGGGAAGATGCCAAAGAGCTTTGGCCCCAGCGACCTCTCTGCAAGGATGGCAAACATAACGCTCTCCAGAACCATGGCCTCGGCGCCCTGAAACAGATGGCAACACACAGCCGGTTAGTGAGTGTGGACCACGAGCCAGGCATCGGCAGTCCTTTCACACGAGCCGTTTCGCCCACTCCCACAGCAACCCTGATGGCGCAGCATCATCATTATTATTTTTACCAATCGTTGTTTTTATTACCACTGTCCCCACTTTAAATACGAAGAAACAGGTCTGTAAACTTCAGGACCCCTGCTGGCAAACATCACACTATATTGATGAGATTTAAAATTCAAGTTGAATTTAGGTCACTGGTTCCAAAAATAGAACAGTATCAATATTTTATCGCTTCTATTTATTTTAAAACTCATATGAGTCTCACCCTTGGCATCTTATCAAAGGTCACAACAATTCCATCCATTCTGGTGACGGTTGATCTGCTTTTCGGTCGAGAGTGCCCAGGGAAAGAAAATGGTTCAAAGGGCCCTCTGCCCATGAAACTGGCCTGCGGGGTCCCCCACGAGGTGCGGGGCCCATGCCAAAGTGCACCCTAGCACAGGGCGCTCAAGGTTTCGGTTTTCTGCTCTTATCCCCAGTCTCCTCTGTCGTTTAACATTTGTCTTCTTGTCTACACCTCTTTGACGCTCCTACGTTCCACCTTTAGTTACTCCTAATAACGAAGTGGGATCTAGAGCCATTCTGCCTTCAAAATCCACCTTTTGGTCTCAATTCAAATCCACTCCTTAGTCCTCTTCACTTAAGCAGGAAATTACAGCTTAAGAGTTTCCATCGGTTGGGGTGAAGGGCGGGAAGGAACCCTGTACCCAAGCGTCTTAAGGAGCTTCTACAGATGGAGCTTCTACGTCGATGTGTCGGGAGGGGCACCAGGTGTGGTCTGGAAACACTCTCAGGTGATTCTAGGTCACCCCTTGTTCAGAAAGGGGCTGTGGGGACAGGATCTCAGAGAAACTGCTCAATAAAACAGAGCTCTTTAAAATACACTCATTTTACCAAAATGATGGAGAGACTTAGCAGGACAAACTCATCAGGCAGGGACATGATTCTAAAGTTGGAGAGAAGAAAACAAAAAGCAAAAAAGAAAAGCTACTTCCAAAGGACATGGGGCCACATTAAAGTAAAAAGTAATTCAGTCACTTTTACATTTTGGGGAGAATGGGTTTGTTGGTAATCCATCCACCATCTTGTATAATCTCCACAATTATGATCTAACCATCATCACCTTGTGAGGCCCAATCTCTACTCACTAATTTGCAGTTCTGTACATATGACTGCTATGAACTGGACTGTGTCCTCCCAAAATTCAGAGGTTGAAGCCCTCACTGCCAGTGCGATGCTATTTGGAGATGGGGCCTTTGGGAGGTGATGGATTTAGGTGAAGCCACAAGGGTGGAGCCCTGACGGGGTCAGTACCCCTATAAGAGGAGTCCCCAGAGAGCCTGCCCTCTCTCCCTCTCTCTCAGTCTCTGCCTCCCTCTCCGCCACGTAAGGACACAGGTAGAAGACGGCATCTACAAGCCAGGAAGGGGCCGTCACCAGAACCTGGCCGTGTTGGCACCCTGCCCTTGGACCTCCAGCCTCCAGAACTATGAAGAATAAACCCAGGTGGCTTTTTCTGGCAGCCCGCGCAGACTAAGACAACGACAATCCAGACACAGCACTGATCTATCTAGTTAATGGATTTTAGGAGGATTCGACCAGATGGGTTTTATTTCTTAAACGCTTAGAGAATGAGAACGAATTCCTAACAGCTCTACTGAGCTGGCAAAATGTTTTCACTCACTCACCTGACCTCACAGCAAACCCAGGCAGGAGGTACGGTCAGTGCTGGCCCCATTTACCTCAACTCCGGCCTCAGAGACACCCCACGGGAAGCGAACCCTCTGCTGCCGCCCGCCCGAGCGATCGGAGGCTGGCATCGTGGACGAGGAGGTGTCGGGCTCGGCCCAGACCAGGCCACTTGCGGGCAGTGGCTCTTGGCAGCCCCTTGCCCTCTGTACGGTCTCCCACCTCAAAACTCCAACCCACTCCCCAACTGTTTCCAAAGAGTAGGATCGGGATCTCCTCTGTCCTACGGAGCCAGGATTTTGCCAGGATTAAAGTTTGGTTTTTCAACCTTTTTCTGTGTAGAGTGACTAAGCTGGAGGGCACTGGGGTTGGCATATGTAAGACACACATGTGCAGCCAATCCGAAATAGCCCTTTACGTCTGAAATGTCTAGTTCTAGACACAGATTTAACCCACAGTATGACTTCAGGAAGTGTGCGTGGTGCCCATGCAGCGCAAAGTCTGCTGGGAGCTGACTTCACACGTGGCACCATCACTGGTACTGGGGCCGAAGCCACAGTGTCCAGGATCCTCCAGAGCAGGGTCCACCCGGTGCCAGGATGGTGGAGAGAAGATGGAAAGAGACTTAAAGAACTTTGCAATTCTCTTCAGCACTGCTCTGCACACTGTGGACAAGAAACACCTTTGCTCTTCTGTGATACTGCAGTTCAATATTTATTCACAGTAGGGAGAAGGGGCGGCGGTGTGTGGAGGGAAGAATTTGGAGAGGAAGGAAATGAAAGAAAATGCCAAGTCACAAGCAAGAAAGATGGGTAGGTTACGAAGGACAGCAGGTATCCTCAGGTCTCCAAACCCTCAAGGAAAGCGAGCTCAGTGAAGCACAGGCGCAAGGGCGTGACCTGGTCCGCCGCCCGCAGCACCCGGGCTCGGCCCCCACCATCCACCCACGGCTGGTCCTGCTTTCTCAGGAGAGCAGCTCCATACCTCAACTTGAAACGAATCACGATGGCTTCAGAAATACTCATTCATATATTCACCCCCCCAAATATAACTTGGACATATACTCTGTACCCGGCATGTGCTAAGCCCCAGGGAAACAATAAGAACAAGACACACGTGGCTGCTGCCCGGACAGAGCCTGTGTTCCAGGGACAGAAACGGCCGGAACCGAGCAGGGCCATCGGCAGACCGGGGCAGCGCAGAGAAGGAGCAGAGGGTATCCTGACGGAGCGTGACGGGGTGGCCACCCCCAAGCAGATACGGTGACCCTGACGGGGGCAAAGCAAGGCCTGGGAGGGGCCGATGCGCGGAGCAGAGGAACCGAGGAGGAAGAGGACCGAATCAGCCCGGAGAAGCTGCTGGGGCTGCCGCGGGGTCTGGGCCAGATACAAAGTCCTCGGCGTACAGACAGCGTTAAAGCTAACGAACTGGCCGAAGAGGCGCCGCACAGAGCCTGAGGACGCCCAGCACCTACAGCAATGTTTCCAACCGACTGTGCCTACAGCAAGAAACCCATTTTACACGGCAACCTAACACCCCCTGATGTAGCCGGGTCAGCAGGAGGGGAACCGGGGCAGCCGGTAGTGCGGGAGGCGAAGATGCCTGCTGTCAGGACGGGCGACAGCATGTCCTGTGTCAGACGCTGTGGAGACAGTGAACAGGGGGCAGAGGAAAGTGGGCCCTGGATTTGGCAACACAGAAGTTGTCGGTGACAGAACCAAGAGTGGCTCTGGGAGCAACGGGGACAGGGTCAGACGGAGACCCGGGCAGAGCGGGCAGGAGAGGGGGAGGGGCCGGGGTGGGGGGCTGGGGGAGGGTTAGACTGACTTCTCAATTCATCTGTGTGGTTTTCCTCCTTTAAAAAGTCCAGCAATAATATCGAGATTATGACCCTCCTGAGAAGACGTAACAGCATTTCTCTGGTGGGGAGGGGAGGCCAAAGAGCAAAGAAGGTGACACACACACAGCGCAGGCCAGGGAGATGAGCCCACCAGACTCGCTGGCCCCCTCCTGAGGCTTAGCACCACAAACGGGAATGGAGCCAGGCCTCCCGCTGGAGGAGACCGGCCATTCAAAGAGGCTCAAGGAACACAAACCACCTTCCCCGTTCTGACAGCCAACTGCCCACCTTCTGACGCAGAGGATCAAAAACAAAATCACAGCACCTACTACTGTTGCCTGCTGGGCCCCGAGCAGAGATCCAGCCGGCGCAGGAGGAGGAGGAGGTGTGGCAGTGACGCGGGTCCCCGGCGGCGAGGGCACATTGGACTAACGAGAGGAAGGGACAGAAGAGTGTGCACAAGCTGCGGGATCCCGCCCTGAGTTTAGAATCCCGTAAGAACAGGCAGACATTAACACGTAGTACGGAAACTTACAGTCACGGAAAGTGCAAAGGTGAGGCACTCAGTGGTGCTGTCGGAGCACGAATGGAGGAGCAAACCTAGATGAGAGAGCAGGAAGGGGCTCCCTGTGGAAGGAACCTGGGAGCCGAGATCCCAATTGTAAGTAGCAGTGGGGGGAGTGGTGCGGATTGAAGAGCAGAGCATTCCAGCCAAAGCAGCAGCACCTGCAAAGGCCCCGTGGCAGGAAGGAAACCACACAGCTTAGGGCCACTCGGCTGGCGAGCAGGGAAGGGGCAGGGCACTGTGAGATGAGACCAGGAAGCTCGGCGGGGGTCAGGCTGCCGGGACCTGGCAGGATAAAGCCCACCTAACCGGGACCAGGGCAGAGAGCCACCACCGAAGGATTGTAAGCAAGAGGCTGACGCGATGGGATGAGCAGTTCAAAAGCTGGCTCTGGCAAAGACGAAGGGATGGTCTGCAGGAAATAAGAGTGGAAGCGGAAGCCCAGGGAGGAGCTGGTGGCAGCTTGGACTAGGCAGCACAGTCCAGATGGGAGAGAAAGTAGACAGATCCAAGATATGGTTCAAAGGAGAACCACCAACAGACTTGTGGATGGGACACGGGGGTGAGGGGACAAGGGTACAGAAGGTGACTCCCTGCTTCCCGGCCTGCCCAGAAAGGCCAGATTTAGATTTTGCTGTTTGGAGGGGTGGGGAGAGTATGGGTTCGGTCTTGGACCTGGTGAGACACCCCAGGAGACGGGTAGCAGCTAGTGTTAGTTCCAAGCAGGGCTGTGGGCTGGAGGAGCTGCAGACCCTTGGCCCCTAGGAGAAATGCAAGGACCAGCTTTGGATCAGGTGGCCTGGTAAGGCGGGGGGTGGAAATAGGGCCTCAGGCCTGGGGACTCTGAGTACTTAAGACAATCGCAGACTGAGCCCACAAAGGAGGCAAGGAGGGGTGCAGGAAACGAGGGGCCTTTACTTCGTGTCCCTGTGTCCTGGCCGCCTTCGCTGCTAAGAAGTCCAGATAAAACGAGAGCTGGAAACACACTTCAGATTTAGCGTCGTGGAGGTCCTAGTGACCCGACAGCTTCAACTCCCAGGAATGACGAAAGTCTACACACAAAGGGCCCAGGAGGCTGAAGACAGAACGTCAGCCACCTCCCACTGACAGCTTCTCAGTCAGCGTCACCCCAGAGAGCACACATTCCAGATCCTCTAGACCACGGTCTCCGGAGCAGGGCCCATGCAAAACACCCACGGAACTGCGAGGAAAGAACAGCAGCGCTTTCATTCCTTTATATGCTCTCACCTCTTCTACATTTCTATTTCTTGATCACTTTAATAATTCGTATACAATTAGTAAAACCAGTGTATTTACGTGTGTTGATATTACTACACACGCACACCCACACACTCCCCCCGTTATACACAAACCTCCACACACCAGGGGAGTGTGCTCAGAAGTTGTTCACTCCCTGGAGTGTGGAGATCACGACTCCAGACGCCCCACCTCTGAGCCTCAAAGAGGGGGCAGGTGCTCTGGACCTCAAGCTCTCCTGAATATACGCATTTCTGAGTGAAATCTCATATTTAGGAAGAAGCCTTCGGGAGCCGGGCACCACGCAGAGGGAAAAACACTCCTGCCCGCCCCGGGGAAGGGCAGCCACTGAGACACCTGGGCAGCGACAGACTGCCTCCACATCAGAGTATCACGCACGCAGGTCACCCCAAGCCGCCACCTCCTAGCAGCCCAAATGCTGTTCAGATCACCCTAAAGGCACCAAGTCCACTCCCTACACCCTCTGTAGGAAATGGAACACAGACTGTTCGCTGGGTCTCACTGTGGCAGCTCCCAGTACCCCCAGAGCCCCTCCTCTGGGACACACAGCAGGACTCCAGGGCAGGAAGGGGCACTGCCAGAGCAGCGGGGCAAGGCTGCTCACCACCAGCTCACACCTCACACAAATGCAGAATGGACTGAATTACTTACTTGAAATTCATTGTCTTTCTGAGCTTGTTCGGATCCCTCCTTATTACAGGACCGCTACGAATGAGAAAAAGCAAACACTTCCAGTGAGATGGGGAACACTGAGCAGACACTAACTTTGCAACCATCAGAACAGTCACGGTTTACAAAACATGACAGATCTTTAGCGAGTGTTTCTCAGTGCAGTCTAAATGCACCACCAGTGTCCCACACTAGGACCAACACCTGAGGAAGCACTTCATTTCTTTACGAGAAAAGGGATGTGCTGTCGAGACCACACAGCTGTGAGTCTCACCACCATCCCGAGTACCTTTTCACAATTTCATTGCTGGAGGAAAGTCAGTGGAGGCTGCTCTCCCAATCAGGCCTCCTCAAGATAAGCGCTGGGCTGGCTTATCTTGTTTAGCCAGGTGGGTCTTTTGAGGCAACGCCAGCCCCAGGAGGGTGCTGTCCTGCAAGGGCAGGGGGCGCACATGGGCTCGCGGCCGCCGAGGTCAGCACAGGGTGGACAAGGGTGCCCTGTGTGGGCAGGAAGCCTGGCGCCCAGTCTGCGCGGCCGAGCCTGATCATCAGGGCACCACTAGCTCAGCGTGGAGTCTTCCTCCACCCGAGGGAGGCCTGTGCCAGTTTAATAAAGGCCCAAACTTATTTCGTATGCTAACGTATTGAGAGATACTTTCATCACTCTCCTCAATGAAATTGCAAATTATCGGTAACCAGGATTGAGTCAATAACACACCTCCACCACGAACTACCATAAGCAACTCTCTGGCCACATCCTTTCTTCATGGTAGATCTTATCTTTTAAAAGCAACCTCCCACCCCAAGTGCTTTAAAAACCTTCAAACGTGTCCTGTCAAAATTTTATACTCAAATATTGCCCCTAGAAAGATGTTGTTTGTTAAAATTAAACTAAGTCTGCTTACGTCAGACACAGAAGCCCATAAGGGAAGCTCTTTAAAAATGTTAAGGTAAAAGATTCTTGAACATCCCAGGAAAAACATACCTTTCCATTCCACAGCTTTATCAAAAATACCTGTACCAAGGGCAGAAAGTGTGGACAGGAAAAAAAATGCCACGTTAAGCACCGCCAGCTACTCTAGCATCATTCAAAACACCTGCGCGGTTTAAAGCGACAGCTCCCATCCATCATACACGGAAATGACATCCCACGGACATTTAATGTTTTGTATAAACAGTACATGTTCTAGTTTACTCGAAATAAAAGTAAACAAAGTAAATATCCACGTTCATATGAAGTTATCTGCAAAAGGTCTGCACTTAGACATACTCAATAATACCTTTAACACACAGTTAAGTACACTTTGTACAAAGTACAGAAAGTACAAATGGGGGATATATGATGTTTTCATTTGTGCAATCTGCATTTCTCTGACGAAAAGATGCTACAGGTTAAATCCCGTTACAATGAAAGCTACAAAATGAAAATACTACAGAAATACTTTTAGACTCTTGCTGATGGCTTGACGTAGGGTGTGATAAAAACCCTCGGGAGGAGTACCTAGGTACCATGAAAGCGCCACTCCTTCCTTAACTCCAAAATACCCTCCTGACCGCACCACGGGCGGCCGTAGACCTACACCTTAGCTGCTCCCTCCCAGCGGCCTACAAGTTCCTAGTGAATAGGGACTCCATCTTTTCTTTATTGTTGGTCTCCCCAGCAAACCCTGGTGCTCACTACACTTTGTGGCCTGCACAACTAAATAAACACTCCTGCGCTTGGAAGCTCAAGGAGCAACCAAGGGCGATGGACAGACTTACATCTGTGATCCCAGTAGTGGGGGAACTGGCAACAGTGTCAGTCAGAATGTCCGATGGGGCTGAAATGTCCCCCAAATATTAAATCCTTGTGCTTTTTCTCCCCAAAGACAGTTAAGAACAAAAAAAGTTCTATAATCTGATATACTGTATATATATATATATATATATGTATATGTATTTTTCTTTATTTTGATACTTTGTAGGAAAAGACAAACAAGGAATTTGGATATCCTACTGAAATTTGTTGTAACGGGATTTGACCTGCACAAAATTCTAGATGACTATGGTTATTCCTGTGCTGTTATTACTTGAACTGTATCTTCTTAGGGAGACACAGTTAGGGGGTTATTTAGCCAGCAGAAGTTCCCTTTCCCTTGTCTAATGGTGCTCTCAAAGCCAGCAAGTCACCTCATCCAAGTTACAAGTTGGCTTGCTTCCGAGGCCATTCCTTTTTAACATATCAGCGCTGTTAGGTAGAAATGAATTCTATTAATCATTTCCCCACCCCTGCCCACCCCATTCCACCCCCAAGGGAATGCATTACTTATCCCATCAGAGCACCACCAGGAAGGCAAGATGGACTTCTGCCACACCCAGCCCTCTGTTCTGTTTCCTCAGTACAGAATGTTCAGGTTCCCTCAGTCCTACAGGTAAGAAGGGCAAGACCAGGAAATCGCCAACCAAGCGGACTGAATATTCACGGAAAGGTGAGAGAAGCAGCCTCCTGCAGAGGTAAGCCAACAAGAGAGAGTGGCCGAGAGAGAGTCCGAGGACTGTTTTGTCCAGGACGAAAGAAGGTAAAATGTAACTTGGAATCTGTGGGATTTTATTTCAGAGGCACAAATTTATTTGAAGCAGATATTAACATATTGCACAAGTATTTAACATGACTCCAAATTCTTCACCAACTAATTTGTACATTAATAAAATTTAGCTTTCAATAAGTTATAAAATAAAGGTAAAAAATTTTAACATTTATTAGAAATTTGGACACTAGCTGGTTATTTAATATTAAATAATTATTAAAAATTTTAATGTGAACACTAATGTCATGTTTTTTTAAAATCAGCTTATATAGGTACAGACTGAAACAGTCATGGAAGAAATAGGACAATGTCTGGAATAACGCTAGAGAATGAATGAAGGTAAAGAGGAAAGAAAGCTGGTCAGAGAGAAAGATGGATACTGGGTACCTGGGGTTCATTATGCTCTTCTGGTCTACTTTTGTGTGCATCTGAAATTCTCCATAATAAAATGTTTTTAAAAATAAACGCTGAAACTTCAAGACCTAAGAAGTCAGGATGTATCCCACATGCTTAAGACAACGCCCAGCTCTGTGAATATACTAAAAACCAATGAATGGTACGCTTAAATCAATAAGTGAATCGTATGCTACGAAGATGTCATAAAAACAAAAAAGAAGACACCCAACGGTAATAAAAATATACCGCTGCTGGCTTCCTCCCATCTTCCTCATTCTTTTCTTCCGATTCTGGGCTTGGTTTTCAAGAGAATCTACAAGTATTCACTATAACCCATGTATTCATTAGCTGTGCTGTAACAAATAGGCTAAAGTGGTAACAATAATAAAGGGGGCGTGGCTGGTATTTTGTTTTAAAGTTACAGAAGAGTTCAAAAGAGGAAACAGATCTGTAATTGACCAAGCACTTGTAAATTTAAAACCTAAATTCCTAAAAGCCTGAACTCTATTAGCTAGGGCCAACGGTCCCCAACCTCTTTGGTACCAGGGACCGGTTTCGTGGAAGACGGTATTTCCACGGACCGGGGGTGGGAGGGATGGTTCAGGGGTAATGTGAGCGACGGGGAGCGATGGCGGGGTGGCAGGGCCCACCTCCTGCTGTGCGGCCCGGTTCGGTTCCTGACAGTACTGGTCTGCGGCCCGGGGGTTGCGGACCCCTGAGCTAAGGCAGTAAGATGAGAGCGTAGAGGATTCTGACTTCTTACTTTACATATGCCTATACTTTAAAAAGTGTTTAAAAGTATATGTTACTTTTACAATAAATATATTTGGTACAAGGTTTCAAATGTTACTTTTCTGGCAAAATTTCATTTAGAGGCTTTTAGAGGTTTTTGTACTTTAAAAAAGACTCTGGGGCTTCCCTGGTGGCGCAGTGATTGAGAGTCTGCCTGCTAATGCAGGGGACATGGGTTCGTGCCCCGGTCCAGGAAGATCCCACATGCCGCGGAGCGGCTGGGCCCGTGAGCCATGGCTGCTGAGCCTGTGCGTCTGGAGAGACCACAGCAGTAAGAGGCCCGCGTACCGCAAAAAAAAAAAAAAAAAAGACTCTGAAAAAAGTAAGTTACCTGATATTCCACAGTATAACAGGCTTATTTCTTTAAATGCGTTTACGCCAAATAAACCCTCATCGCTTGGCCAGTTCTTAACAAAAGATTCTGCTAATGCTGAGGGAACTAGTTTTATGATTAAACTACTTTAATAAAACCACATTTGTGAGATGAAACAAAGCAGCATCTTCATTTTCCCTAGTCTGTGTATGTGTAGCTGTGTGGAGATAAAGGCTCTTTTAAAACAGGAGTAAGTTGGTTGCAGCCTTGATAAAGTGCTTTGGGATCTAGAAATGAGTGATTAAGAAAGAATAATCCAAATGTTAGCTAGACTCAACTTCTAGGGCATCTAAGATCTGGTCTAGGAAAATCATCCATCTCTCCACTAACCTGAGATTAACCTCCTGAGTTGAGTCCCGAGGGACTCCAGACTATCAGTGTTTATCCTGAGAGTAACAGGATGGGCTGCACTAGCCTGAATGTTCAGTAGCTGTGATGCTCGTCTGGCCCTGGAGTGACACGGGCTTCCTGACTATACTGCCTGTGGCTCTGAAGATTCTAAGATCCCCCCTGGTTATCTGACCACGTCGACTCTCTACGAGAGAAGAGGCTCTCAACGAGGGGGCCACACCTGTCACCATCCCTGTTAACCATCGATCGGACTGTGTGCCACCTCTCAGGTGAGCTGGGGCAGGAAAGGGTGAGAATCCTGACTCCCTAGAATGCACAGCAGTCATGTGGTTCTTCTCAAGTTTTCTTCTCAATATCACAGACCCTAACCTTCTGGCTTCCTCATCTCCATGAAAACATTCTGCATTTACTGCTTTCATGGCTTCTTACAGCCTTTTCTGAAAATATTTTATAGAACACATTAAAATGTGAGATGACAATGCAATGATTTAAAGTATAGCTTATGTGACTACCTAGTGAACACATATGGATTACGAGAATTTAAAGAGACAAATGATTCCTAACGTTTTTCTAGAGTACGTTCGATCTGCCAAGGACCAAATCTAAGACAATGTGACCCTGCTGAACTTCACAAAATCGGATGTCTTGATGAACATCAAGAGGAGACTAGAATGTCTAAAAGGCTCTAGGCAGACGTGAACTAGGAGAAAGACAGGTGAGTGGAAGTCCAGGTAAAGAAGGCGCCTTTCAGGACCTTCTCAAAATTGAGGTCTGATCCAGGGTAACCTGAGGCCCCAAGACTCCAAAGGCTTCTGAGTTCCTTTGGCATGAGCACCCCAAGGGTTGACTTGTAAGCAACACGTGTCCAGGAAGAGGGCCTTCGCTTCTCCAGCCTGTGTCCTTCCACATCAGATCAGCACTGCTGAGCTTCATAAAGGCACAGGGTGGGGGAGAAGGACACTAAATGATTAGGACAGAGAAGGAAGTTTCTAACTCTAACCAACATATCAATATGTACATGGCATTTCCTTAAGGCTGAAAGTGGTATGAAGGAAGAAGCAGCTAAATACTTCAAATGAACTTTCAAGTTGAGGCCCATAAATTTCTAAAATTACAAAATGTTTGTCATTTTCTACTGAGGAAACAGAAGAAAGGGTCTGATCTGCTTTGGACCAAAAAAAAAAAAAAAAGAAAAACCAAAAAACAAAAAACCCAAAGTGATATATTCAACATTCTGAAATCTTAACTACTGTACCTCTTTAAGCAAGCACAGACTGTAGCTGGTGCTACTTAACATAAGCATTACAACTTTGTTTTTAAAAAACATTTCTTGAAACCAAGAACTAAAAGAAAGAAATTAAAGCTGTAGAGAATGCTCCAACTTCAGAGGACTCATACTATACCGTGAATCGTGTCTGTCACCTGGAAACCAGAGTGCTCCAGGCACGATCGCATGGACAAGCCTGCAGCAGAGAACACATGCACATACAGCTAAAGTGGTACATTACCCCCAACGCCCTTCACGCCACCCAACACAAAGACATTCCTTCCCAAGAGGGCGGGCTGCGGTCACACCAGCGTTCCAGGGACCAGAAATCTGTATTGGCTTCATGCTCTAAAGCCCAAACATTTAAGACCAGCAAGACAAAGACACTTTGCATACGTCAAAATTAGACACAGTAGTTTGTGGTTTATTTAGTTATCAAAAGAAGGCACCAAAGCAGGTACGGAAGGTGGTACCACTGTAGGTTGTAATTTGGCAACTATCTTTGGAGAGTATTAATGGAAGAAATACTAGGTTAGACCAAATGGGAACACGCAATGCTAGAAACATGTTTCACTTCTGAGAGGGAGGTTTTGACTGCTTTAGAAATAGGTATAATTACACCATGCTCAACACATACAAGGGGAGTTTTTAAAACCAGAGTAAATTAGGTCATGATGACCTAATACAATGAGAAAAAAAATCGAATGCACTGTGTTCAGTTAGCAGGGACATGTGCTCAGCCTCTCGGGACAGAGCGGGGCTCTGCGTGGGGAGCGGCAGCCATGCCGTCTCAGCTCCAGACGGAAGTGCTGCAAGCAGACAGCTTCTCAGTAGCCAAGAGTTTACTGCCAACTATCTGTAGGCTGCTCTGTAATTTATCGTGACTGAATTTTTAATTAAACTGGGGTTAAGAGAAAACAGGGAAGAAGACGTTTTGTTTTCTGGATTCAGAAAAGACCGTGTCCCAAACGGTACTCTTTTGAGTCACTGATACATATCTGCGTTGTGCCTTGATGCCTTTCATTTAATTATGGTTAGTACTTCAACAAACACTAATATTAGCCTTCTACTACTCAAAGAACAAAAACAAAATTTTCCCAGACAGCACTCGAGAGATCGCTGGTGTATTATAAACGTTCATGCCTGTGAGACCGTTCAAAACGGTGAGGCCAAATCTCCATTCATGCAGAGAAGGGACTGGCTCGACACAGTCACTGTTCTGACAGAGGCAGGGACAAAGCCCCCTCTGAGACTTCCGCCAACTGGCACAGGTTACATTGAAAGAACAATACGTACTGACATTTGTGTCTTCCACAATTCATGATAAATAAGCAAACTGGTTATTTGTAATCAGCCAAACTTGCTTCTGGGAAAAGGCTGCTACTGGACGATGCAGAGCTCATGTTCCTTCCCAGTACCAGAAAGGAAAAAAATCAAGTTACATTGACAGCTAATTTTATCGTTTCAAGCTCTCTTCTAGCAATTATATCTCTTTCCACAATGGCAAAGGATAAACCAGTACTTCTCAAAACTTCTACCGAGCTATCCTACCTGCCTTAGTCACGGGTAATTTTATAGTTGAATTCGGTTTCCATCGTCTATGCAACTAATGAGAATAACCTCCTTGTCATTAAAGTTAAGGCTGGCCTATGTGAAATAGACACTGAATTCTACTGACATTCACTGTTTTAAGATCACACCAATATTTTTATGTTTAATAGTCTCCTGCAAATAATATCGTGTGGTGTGGCAGTTTTTCGAAGCTGTGCGTGTCTTACCTTGTTTTATTCTCAAAAGGACCCATTTTCCCCCTTGTCCAACACAGGACTTTCCATATGCCCTAAAATTAACACAAATCCTAAACAAAACATCCAGGGTACAGCTGGGAAGTCTGCTTATGTCTCATCTTATACAGAAATGGAGGGGGGTGGCAGAGATAGCTGTTTGTGGGACAGAACTGTGGGCCTTAAACCCAACCAGGAGGTTTTACCTTGGCCTTCTGCTACTTAACCCTTAGTGAACTGCACCAGATAGCAGTCATTTCAGGGCTGCTATGGAAATAAAGGAAGTCAGACATCTCGCAACACCAAGATGAAGAAAAACAAGAAAGTCGAGAAGCATCTCGTTATTTTAAACCAAGATACTTGTAAATGTAAATCAAAAAAATACTGCTACATAATATTTGATTCTCACAGAGGTAAAAAATTCCAAAGCTGGAATGAGGAGGAGAAAGGGAAAGAAGGGACATACTAAACTAAACCAGTCTATCATGTAATTAAGCAGAACAGCTAAACATTCTGAGAAAATACATATGTGCAGTCATCAATTAACATGTTTCAGGGAAGGAGCTCATTCTAATCCACCTTGAAGGATGGGACAACTGCATGTATATGGCCAATGTAGGAAATACCAAGTTGTATTTGTACAAACGCACATGCATGTATAGGGATGTGTGTGTGTGCTCTCCTCTAAGTAGAGGCAAAAATAAGGAAAGCATAACATTTGATTTGCATGATATTTCTGTCTTCAATCCATGCATTTATGAAAGTAATGTGACTTATTATTTGGGTTCCATAGCTGCTCAGCCACATCTCTTAATTAATGCAAATCCTGGCAAGTTACTATCAGTTTTGGCCATTTCTGGTGAAATCCCTGGCACCATACCGTGAGAGCTCAGCTTGTAAAGCGCACGGCACTGCCATCGGCCTCGAGTCTTACTAACTGCTTAGTCTCGGCCCCTTACTTTCCTTCTCACTTAAACTGAAGTTCCTGTTCGGAGTTCCTGAATTTCTTCCCCTCCTCATGTTGCCAAAGTATTCATTCAAATGGCCAGCAGTTTAAAATGGCCATTAATGTCCGAAACTCTAACTGACAGCGAGTGCCCCTGCCAAACCCCAAAGAACTTGGGAACCAAAAATACTTGAGGCTGTAGGTTTCATGGTTTTACTAAGTTCAAACTTCAACAAGAAAGTGTACTTGAGGGCTTCCCTGGTGGCGCAGTGGTTGAGAGTCCGCCTGCCGATGCAGGGGACACGGGTTCGTGCCCCGGTCCGGGAGGATCCCACATGCCGCGGAGCGGCTGGGCCCGTGAGCCACGGCCGCTGAGTCTGCGCGTCCGGAGCCTGTGCTCCGCAACGGGAGAGGCCACAACAGTGAGAGGCCCGCGTACCGCAAAAAAAAAAAAAAAAAGTGTACTTGAACTAGGGACTCAATCAACTGAGTAATTATATTGAAAACATTGAGTCCCACCTATATAAAGCAAAGGAACAGCTTTTTTCTAAGAAAAATGAGTTTGTCGCCAGAGTCAGTTGTGAGACTGTCAGACGTTTGCTCATTATCCATCGCATGAGCTACTTGCTTCCCTTTCTACCGATGTGCTTTCAAGCACAGCTTCTACTCTTCATCAGCAGATGCAGTTTCAGGAATGGAAACTAACAGCCTAGTAAAAATAGAATTGAGAAGCTAAATCTAGAGTGCTGACCCCTCCTCCCCCATTAACTGCATGTAAGACATACTCTGATCCATTCGTTTGGTAAAAGTTAATTCCACTTTAAGTGGCTTCAATTCTTCTCTATTTTTCTACTGAGTTACCTAATAAGTCTTTTTCCCCTTAAAAATAAATAGGGACATCGAATTCTGTTCAAATTCTATTTCCAGACATTTCTATTGCACTTAAGTACTGTCAGGTAATAATTCTAAACTGCTAAAATTTCAAAAAGGACAAAATATTAACTACTGATGGTGAATCTTTATTAGGGGAAAAGAAAACTGCAAGGTTACGGCCTGCGTTGCAGCCGGCTGTTACTAAGTTAGCTGTCCTTAACAGGGCACACGTGCCAGCCAACGCAGCAGCCACCAGCTCCATGTAACCACTGCAATTTAAATTAGGTAAAATTACGTAAAATTTAAAACTCCATTCCTTGGCTGCACTTGCCACTTTTCAGGCATATGAGGGCCGCAAGTGGCTGGTGACCGGCGTCCTGGACAGCATGCATCAGAGCATCCCCTCACCTCCACAGGTCTCTGCTGCTCTCAGGGCACAGGGCCTGCCCCCGGCCTAGGAGCGCACCGTGCACACTGAAAACGCTCCTATTTAAGTTGAAATAGAAACAAAGGCTCCATAAATCAGACTTAAATAGTCTCATATCGCATGCAATTCCAGCAGCTAGTTATTAAAGTATTTTTAAAGGGTTGCTTAAATGAAAGCACACGAAACGAATGGGCAGAAATGGGACTTAATTGTTACAGAAGGTCCTCAGAGAAAAAAATGGCTGAAGGTTGATTTCATTAAAAGTCCCAAAAGGACATTAATTGGGTATAGTTCAAGAACTGCTCTGAAACTGCAACTTGATTAAATAAAAAACTGGACTGCATGGTAAGCACAGACCCTGTTCTGCTTGTACACTGTCAGTCAGGGGGCAGGGTCGGCCGTGAGTCAGCACGTGAACCTCATGCCAAAGTGGCCTCGGGTTTCCTCAGACACACTAGCTTGTTCCTAACCTCAGACCCTAACCACTCTCACAGCTGGACAGGGTTAAGGGAAAATTACCCAATGAAAAGGTTCAGTCACATCATGACAATGTTTTTAAATGAGTTAATATCCAGAGCGCCAATTTTAACTTTAATATTTCTAAACATATAATCAAATCATCAAGGATATGGACATGACCTGCTTTTTCGACTGAGCTGAAAGAGACTAGTCTTTTAAAAAAAAAAACTGAGTCAGAAAACTATTCTCCATTTCATGAAGATCAAAATGGGCCCTTCCAAGGAAGATTTAAATGGGTATCAAAATTTTACCACAGAAACATACACATATTATATGTGTGGTCAGTAAAATGATAAATTCATGGTATAGCTTTTTTTTTAAATCCAGACATTTGGGATATCCTATAACTGGTTAAGACAATTCAACGAATAAGGTACTTTAACTGAAAGATTCAATTATTTAAGTAATATAAAAATTTAGAAAGATTACGAATCTAACAAATTCAAAGTTTTAAAGAAATCTCAAAGGGAGGTAGTTAATGAATCCGGCTTCACTGAGCTCATACTTTTCCACTGGGACTATCCTGTAAACCCTTTCTGATGATCTTTCCCCACATTCGAATTTTACAACCGAAGTCTGAGCTGAAAATTTCAGTGTGTGGAAAATCCAAGCATTATCCAAAGCTATTAAAGATTTAACCAACATTGTACTTCCTCTGGATATAAAGCTGGATGTATCTGTACTAGTTTACTAACAAATAGTTAAGTAAAGACAGAATTTACTCGGAATAGAAACAAAAAACCAAGTTGTGCAGCCCCATTAAAGCAAAAGCAATATATTTAAATAGCTCTTACACCACCACTAACATATTTTAAGTCTCCTCCCAGGTAATCAGGGAAGAGGATGAGAACTGTGACAGGCCCCTCCCATCCCCAAGCAGCCGAGGAACTCACCATCTTTAGAATTGCACCGTACAGCCGCAGGAGCACCTTCCGAGGCTCGTCACCAACGGTGGCCAGAGTGTCGGGTAAGGAGCACTGGAACAGCATGTTACTGAGGCCACCTCTGTCAGAAACAAGAGGTCCGTAAGGATCTGTATTTTGAAAGCAAGCTAAATCGCGTGTGGGTGAGAAGTCAGGATCCATCCCACAAGAACTGTCCTCACCTAAGTCTTCATTTAATCTCTCAGGAGACTAGCAACATAAATGATTAACTCCGCAGTTCTCAGATCAATTCCACGAGTCACATTAAAAACAGGCAAATTTAAAAAAAAAAAAAAAAAAAACAGGCAAATTCCGGATCTTTTCTTCTAGGACAGCAATGGGGGGAGTTTTTATAATTGCATGTGGCATCTGCCTCAGAGAGTGACAAGGAGTGAGGAGACCCTCTTCAGCCCTGGGAATGCAGGGGAATCCCAGATGCCTCCCTTCCAGCCCACATTCACGTATGATCCAAAATTCCCATCATATACCCATCACTGCCAGGTTAAACTCTTGGGGCAATACTTAAACCATCTCCTACAGGACTTTCCACTTGAAGTGGAAAGATCCACCCCTTCTCAACCAGGTTTGCCTAACAGCCTTTTCAAAAAATTTGCAACATTAACAATTACTGGCGCTCTGAGAGCTCTAATAACTAACAATTACTGGAGCTCTCAGAGCTCTCAATACCCTAAACCTTCTACTGTGACTACCAAAGACAAGCAACAAGTTACAGGGGACACTTAAACAGAAAAGCATAGCCTTGGGGACAAATCACCTGCCTGGGTTGGAAATGATTAGGTGCAGAGGGTGGTTAGTTAATGCAGGGATTGGAGTTAAATGAACACAAAATACTGTACAATTAGGAATTCGAGACCAGAGGCACCTCATCTGTAGTAGACTTCAGAGTCCCCCAATCCTATTCATAGACAGTCAGTGAACTGCAGGGAACTATTACATAAGCAAAGCACCACGCTGGAAGCTCGGGTAACACAACAATGAAACAGGCTCTGGTCCCTGCCCTTGAGCAACTTCCGCTCCAATGAAGAAGGCACACATAAAACTGTAAGACAGAATTCAAAATCATGGGACAATGTCTGAACCAGATGCTTCAGCAAACCCTGAGTCTACACCTGCCTGTCAGGTGCATCAATATCACACGGCAGTATAGGCGCAACTTGTGGAGAAAACGTTATCAGCAAGGTGGACCACAGCTTCCTAGAACGACATCCCCCAGTCACAGAAGCCAGCAGCCTCTTTCCCTGTTCTACCCACTGACAGTCTTAGTGAAGCTACGTTCCCCAAAGTGAGGCTAAATACGAACCTACACTGCATCGTCACACGCCCAGTCAGACAGGGATCCCGAGCACACGGTGACAAGCACCGTCAAAAAAGGGTCCGAGAGACAGAGTTCATTTTGTGTGAGGAAGAAAGATAACAGGGAGAATGTTTTATCTGGAGGTTGTTAACGCTGCTGCATTAACGGTGCCACAAAAATGCTCAGAGTTCCACCCCTGCGGCAGACACGCCCACCCTCCTGGGTTAGAGAACCTGGGCTGTGCTCAGGCAGCAACGTGACTCGCGTCAGGACTCTACTTACCAGCTGCCTCTACAGTTGGCCGGGCCTGTGCGACCAAGTCCTGGCAGATAAAATGTCAAGGAAGTGTCCATGTGGCTTTTGGGGAATCAACGTCAGACATGCTCATGCGCTTGCCCCCTCTTCCCCATCCATCCTGCTGTGTGGACCGAGGAGACAGTGGTGGGTCAGGGCTAAGCTACTGCCTCTGGGCTCCAAATTCCCACTCCAGTTCTGCTGTGATGCTGGGCTGGGACTCTGCCGATGACAAACCTCCTTTATCAGCTGCTCCCATTCATCAGGTTCTGGCGGCAGACGTGTCTGCCGGCCGCTCCTGCCCGCGTGCTGCGGCAGCAACCCGCCCGTTCCCATCCTCACTTCTTTGGGCGACCCCAGCACCAGCCTCAGGGTCCCCAGCAATAGCCAAGCAGTGCCCTCTCCTTGGAGGTCGGGATCCCAACTCTGTGGGCTCCTCCTCTCAAATTCCAGGTTCTGATCACCCCAACCTCTTCCCTTGTCCCCCAGCCCCAGGAGCCTGCTTCCTGCACACTTAGTATTCCTTATTTTAATCAATTCTGTTCCCTTTTTGCTTTTTTGGTTCTCCACCGCCTGTTCACCCAATTCCCTATATTAAATCCTCTA
Source organism: Phocoena phocoena (assembly GCF_963924675.1). Taxonomy (NCBI): domain Eukaryota; kingdom Metazoa; phylum Chordata; class Mammalia; order Artiodactyla; family Phocoenidae; genus Phocoena; species Phocoena phocoena. The sequence goes on from NC_089226.1 coordinate 105,000,164, forward strand.
TGGCTGCTGAAATACCTAGTAGTGTTTCCATTTTCTTGCTAGGATCCTAACTAGCACATGTGGCCAGAGCTTCAGCAGCTTCTTAGATCACGAGATTAACGGCCACATCCTAGCAATAGCAGAGCAGAGCAGTTAGCTGAAAGGAGTCTGCATCTCCACCAAGCCGTGAAGCCGCCACACCTGCTCAGCCTGGCTTCTCCTGGACCTCTTTAATGCACAACGGAAATCAATTTCTATGTTATTTAACCACTGTGACTCTGGGGTCCTCTGTTATAAGCAGCTAAACCTAGTAGTAACTGATACAGTGTCACCACATCCACTTACTCCTGTTCTTCCAGTCTGGAAACTCCTCACTCTTCTCTGCCATCTAAAAACTACCTACTGGGCTTCCCTGGTGGCACAGTGGTTAAGAATCCGCCTGCCAATGCAGGTGACACGGGTTCGAGCCCTGGTCCAGGAAGATCTCACATGCCGCGGAGCAACTAAGGCTGTGCGCCACAACTGCTGAGCCTGCGCTCTAGAGCCCATGTGCCACAACTGCTGAAGCCCGTGCGCCTAGAGCCCATGTTCCGCAATGAGAAGCCCACACACCACAACGAAGAGTAGCCCCCGCTCGTCGCAACTAGAGAAAGCCCGCGCGCAGCAACAAAGACCCGACACAGCCAAAAATAAATGAATAAAATAAGTTTATAAAAAAATAAAAACTACCTACTGTTTAAAACCAAGTTCCAAGGGCTTCCCTGGTGGCGCAGTGGTTGAGAGTCCACCTGCCGATGCAGGGGACACGGGTTCGTGCCCTGGTCTGGGAAGATCCCACATGCCGCGGAACGGCTAGGTCCGTGAGCCATGGCCGCTGAGCCTGCGCGTCAGGAGCCTGTGCTCCGCAACGGGAGAGGCCACAACAGTGAGAGGCCCGCGTACCGCAAAAACACAAAACAAACAAAAAAGAAACAACCAAGTTCCAAGTCCAACCTCCTCAACAATCTTTTGCTGTCTTCCCTGCTAGCTCCTGAAGACAGGGGTCACGTCTAACTTCAATTCTCAAGGCCCAGTGGCCCCAGATGGTGGATGCTCAATAGAGATTTTCTGAAAATGACAATGACCCACAGCACTCTTCCAGAACCTCCCTTCTCCAAATTCCTCCCTGTTACATTTGGTAACTGACCATCTTATATCGTTCTCTAATAGGCTGGTGGTCAGCCTTGGCTCTCTAATTTAGACTGTAAGCTCCCCAAGGGACAGTCCCCTCTTCCTGGGGGAGGGCATCATGTAAAAGAAAAGCCACAGGCTTCAGAGCCAGGGAGCCGATTCAAACCCTAGTTCTGCACTTACTAGCTGTGTAATCTTGGGCACGCTGCTAAACCTCTGTGACCCTCAAAAATGCACTCCTCTGTAAAGGAGCAGCACTTAAATCTAGTCACTGTAAGACCTCAAGGTCACGGAGCCCTGGGGCCGCAACGTCCTGAGCATGCAACAAGGGTGGGGTCATTCCATCCTCCCGACAACCTACAGGGCAGTGCCAGTACTGCCTCCATCACACAGAGGAGGAAACAAAGCAAGAAAGTGGCAGAGCCACAATGGAAGACGGCATCTGGCTCCAGAATCCTTGCTTTTAACCCTCATGCTGAGAGACGGGACACAAGCAGGAGGGCACCACGTGCCATGCCAGACACACAGTGGTGCTGCGGGCACCGCCATCCATCACAGGAGCCCAACGTCAGGACGGGTCTGTACTAACTTGCCTAAGACAAATGTCTCTGTTCCTGTGCCTGCTGTCACTCACGACCACAAACTTCGTGGCTTTAAACAACACACAAGGCTTCCCTGGTGGCGCAGTGGTTAAGAGTCCGCCTGCCAATGTGGGGGACGCGGGTTCGAGCCCTGGTCCGGGAAGATCCCACATGCCGCAGAGCAACTAGGCCCATGCGCCACAACTACTGAGCCTGAGCTCTAGAGCCCACGAGCCACAACTACTGAGCCTGCGTGCCACAACTACTGAAGTTCGTGCGCCTAAAGCCCGTGCTCTGCAACAAGAGAAGCCATGGCAACGAGAAGCCCGCGCACCGCAAGGAAGAGCAGCCCCCGCTCGCCACAACTAGAGAAAGCCCGTGAGCAGCAATGAAGACCCAACACAGCCAAAAATAAATAAATAGATAAATTTTTAAAAAACAAACAAACACACACATTTATTATCTTACAGTTCTGGAGATCAGATGCCTCTATACAGGTCTCACAGGGCTAAACTCAAGCTGTCAGCAGGGCTAGACTTCAAAAGGACATACCTCATTCCAGGAAACACACAAAATAACTAAAACAGATTCGGAGTGAGCTAATGAATTCAAAGAGGGGTTACCGGCAGTGATGAGGAATTACGGTTTAACGGGCACAGAGGTTCAGTTTAGCAAGATGAAAACATTCTTGCGATCAACAGTGGAGATGGTTGAACAACGTGACCGACTTAATGCCACTAAACTATACACTTAAATATGGTTAAAATGGTAAATTTTATGCCATGCTTATTTTACCACAATTTTTTTTTTAAATTTATTTATTTATTTGTGGCTGTGTTGGGTCTTCGTTGCTGTGCATGGGCTTTCTCTAGTTGTGTCGAGTGGGGGCCACTCTTCGTCGTGGTGCGTGGGCCTCTCATTGCAGTGGCTTCTGTGGAGCATGGGCTCTAGGCATGTGGGCTTCAGCAGTTGTGGCTCGCAGGCTCTAGAGCACAGTAGTTGTGGCGCATGGGCTTAGTTGCTCCATGGCATGTGGGATCTTCCCAGACCAGGGCTCGAACCCGTGTCCCCTGCGTTGGCAGGCAGATCCTTAACCACTGCGCCACCAGGGAAGTCCTTACCACAATTTTTAAAAAAGGAATGACGTCCTGACACATGCTACAACATGGATGAACCTTAAAAACATGCTCAGTGAAAGAAGCCAGAACAAAAGACCAGATATTAAATGATTCCATTCATATGAAATGTCCGGAACGAGGAAATCTGCAGAGTGGGTGCCTAGGGTCAGGGCAGAAGGGGGCTAAAGGGGACAGGGTTTCCTCTCGAGGTATGAAATTGTTCTATTGACTGTGGTGATGGCTGCACACACCTGTGGATATATTAAAAACCCTATGCTGGAACTTACCTGGCAGTCCACTGGTTAAGACTCTGAGCTTCCAATGCAGGGGATGCGGGTTCAATCCCTGGTGGGGGACCTAAGATCCCACATGCTGCATGGCCAAAAAAAAAAAAAAAACCCATATACTAAAAACCACTGAATCCTACAATTTAAGCAGGTGAACTATGTGATATGTGAACTATATCTCAATGGTTTAGAAAGGAAGAAAAAAATCTCATTTTTCTTCACCAGTGAAACTTGTATGTGCTTCTACAGAAACAACGTTTCACAGATGTAAATAAAAGTCATTTTAAATAATATTTTTCAACAGCTTATTTAAAGAAAAGCAATCATGGCATCTGGGAACCTCTGCCAGGAATAAGGACCTACTTTCCCAGGAGGCAAGCTAGCTGTCCACCCCAGCTCGGGAAGACACGGGAAGCAGGCAGGCGCAGAGACAGAAGGGCAGCCTTCTCCTTTCCCCTCCACTCAGGCCCACGCCCCAAGTGCATGGCTTGTCACGAGGGCCTGCCACAGCCAGGCACAGCCAGCACGGGCTTCTGGCTACCAAGCAACAGGACAGGCATGACATCAGTTAAAAGCCCTAGTTTTCCTTCCTGTCACATACTCTCGAAAGCTCGGTCCACGGCAAGAGCAAACAGATAAACTACTGTTCTGAGCTGTGTAACTCGATTCAGTTTATCCCGAGTCCCAAAGAAGGAAAGCAGGTCGGCTTGGCCACCAACAAGCCCACAACCTGGAAATCCTTCATCTCTTGTATTATCTGTAGCCGCTCACCCAATAGGCCTTAGTGGAAAGAAGTAAAACATGGATGATTTTTAAGCGACAATCAAAATAAATGAAACAATGTCATTGTCACAGATGACCCAAACTGTCAGAAAACACCTAGAAAAATGTCAGACACTAATGAGCTAAATAATATGACTAGGAAGAAGATACGATGGGAAGATACGCCACAGAATGACAGCAGAAATACAAGAGCCAATTTACCATGGGATTTGTCAAGAATATCCTTCCAAGTAAAACCCCAGGAACGCTCAAGGATTCCAAAGAAGTCTGAAAGTTCAACCTTTTTACCATGTGGCAGAAGATCTTCATAATAAACATACATGTCATAATTAAATTAAGGAGACACAGAGATACTCACATAAGCAAAATATCAAATAAGATGAGAATAACGTATTTATTTCATATTCAACATATGTAAGCAAGCCATGGCAGGTAGGACACTGAAAAGAGAAGTCATTGCTGGCGGGAATTTTAACCAGTGCCCTAGGGATCCAGCTGAGTGTGCGTCCCTAATCCTCACCCACAGGTCCCTCAAACAGTACCAAGGGAATAACGAGCAGAATACAGAGCTGCTTTTACAGACTGCTGATGAGATGCGAAAATCATAATTTCAATTTCTGTTGATATACAGATTATCAAGAATTGACTTACAATTGAGAATAATTTGACTCATCAAATGACAACACACATAGAACATAAAGGATATTTGAAAAGAAACCATGCAAAAACAAAGAACCAACTGCAAACTGAAGAACCAAAAGGCTAACTGGTTTATATGCTGAAGAAAATGGATTTGTGAAAACAGAGCCACAAAGCAGTTCTTGGTAGTGCTGTGCTGCTCTTGGCACATTCAAGATCACCTACACACAAGTGACGAAGAACCTGGGTGACCTGGCGTATTTTTTCAAACTCAATTAAGTTTATCAGTTGTTAAAGCAACTACAGTAGGCGGCCTTAACATGTATTAAATTGTTTGACTTTCAGATTTTAAAAGCCAGGTTCCAAAAAGTTGTGTGTACATGAATCTGAAAGACTCCCCCCAAAATAAAAAAGACAAGTACTTTCCCAAATTCTATTATTCAAATATAACCACTTTGAACACTGTAGTATATATTTTTTCTTGTCATTTTCCTAAGCTCCTTTTCCCAATTTCGTTCTTTTTATTAAAATTGGGATCATGGGGCTTCCCTGGTGGCACAATGGTTGAGAGTCCACCTGCTGATGCAGGGGACACGGGTTCGTGCCCCGGTCCGGGAAGATCCCACATGCCGCGGAGCGGCTGGGCCCATAAGCCATGGCCGCTGAGCCTGCGCGTCCGGAGCCTGTGCTCCGCGGCGGGAGAGGCCACAACAGTGAGAGGCCCGTGTACCGCAAAAAAAAAAAAAAAAAAAAAAAAAGGGATCATGGTGAATATACTGCTCTACAAAGTTCATTTTCCACTTATATTATGAGCATTTTCCCTCAATTCAGCATTAAAAACATCATTTTTAATTGTGCATGGAATTTCACCTTAAAGATATAGCATGGTTTAACCAACTGCCTAATGCTAAAGACAGAGTTTTCCCATTATTTTTTACTTCTACACACAACTCTACAAATGTATACCTATATGTCGATCTTTATGCACAAGATTGCATAAATCTTGAGGAGATCCTTTAAAGCTGGGTTTTCTGGACCAAAGGGCACTACCATTTTAAAATTTCTTGATGCCTACTGCCAAACTGTCCTAAAACAGAGCCACACCGGTTCACTCCTCACCTGTCAGTGGTGTCAGAACTCCTGTCTCATATCTCGTTTGACCTGTTTTTTAATCAATTAAAACTTGATATTATCAAAAATATATTTTTTTAAAACATTAAACTGCTAGTGAAGATAATGAAATTTTTTAATGCTTCAAGATACACATAAAGTTAACAAATGGCATGAAATATTTTAAAGTTAAAAAATTATTGCAAAGGGAATATTTGTAAGTACATCAATAAGGGAAAAATAGTTAAGGAAAATGAACTATGAAACATACTGAAAGTTAGCAACTTTATTTAAATGGATTTCTTGATGTACACCTTAGTGATTCTATGCTAAGTAACTTCCCCCTAAACTGATAAATGTCAATTCTTTACCCACCTCAAATGAAGCGATACAATTAACTGCACTAATCATTAAGAGGAGAAAAGAAAACTGTAAGATGTAAAACAGCAGATAATCTAAAATTTTAGTTGATCCAGAAATGGGCCAAAGAAACTGTCACAGTTGGCATCATATTGATTGTGATTTTATTTATTTATTTATATTTTTTAAAAAGAGATTTCCCTTTTTATTTTTTAATTAATTAATCAATTTATGGCTGTGTTGGGTCTTCGTTGCTGTGCGCAGGCTTCTCACTGCAGTGGCCTCTCCTGTTGCGGAGCACAGGCTCTAGGCACGCGGGCTTCAGGAGCTGTGGCTCGAAGGTTCTAGAGCTCAGGCTCAGTAGTTGTGGTGCACGGGCTTAGTTGCTCCGTGGCATGTGGGATCCTCCTGGACCGGGGCTCGAACCCGTGTCCCCTGCATTGGCAGGTGGATTCCCAACCACTGCGCCACCAGGGAAGCCCGATTGCAATTAATTTTAAAAGAACCCTGAAAAATTCCACAAAATCATTTCAAAACAAAAACCACTCCACGAAACTAAGATCTGGCATTTGATGCTACTTCCTCTCAAAGTTCCTCGCAGCAGGAAATATCATCACGCCTTCCTGGTGTGAAAGGTCTTCTTAAAATAGAAGCCTAGATGACAACTGGTTACCTGCGGTCAAACATGAACCAAAGGCTCCATGACTCACAGGATTATTAACCCCCCATAAGTGAACCACCCTACTACAAGTACACCTGTCACAAAAAAATGCTCTAATGTTTCAGCACTTAGACCAAATACACAGGTTATAAAAGACTTCAAAATTCTGTTCTAAAGATCAGAATCTTATTTCAGAATGAAACAGAATTTTAACACCAATGCAAAATGGTGGTTACCTCTGGGCAAAAGAAGGGAACCCGAAGCCAAATGTTCAGATTTGATAAAGCTATTTTATTATTTTCAAAATTTTATTCTTTACTACTTTATAAATGTTTGTAATTTTTAATAAAGAGAGGTTGTTTCACATAAAACTTTATGGCATCTAATACACAATCACCAGCATATACTATAATGAACTCTTCTCAAAAATCAGTTGGTAATTTAGTATATGTATAAAACCAAGATCACTGGAAGCAAGGGGAAAAAAGGCGCTGGTAAGGGCTTCCATGGTGGCGCAGTGGTTGAGAGTCCGCCTGCCGATGCAGGGGACACGGGTTCGTGCCCTGGTCCAGGAAGATCCCATGTGCCGCGGAGCGGCTGGGCCCGTAAGCCATGGCCGCTGAGCCTGCGCTCCGCCAACGGGAGGGGCCACAATAGTGCAAGGCCCGTGTACCGCAAAAAAAAAAAAAAAAAGGCGCTGGTAAGAAGATCACAATGGGTCAAAGCGACAATAATCTTGTCCAATTTCCTCTCAAACTCAATAGGGATATTTGTTGGGGTCTGTGGAGATCCTCTGACAGAGGGCTCAGAAGATCAGTGACATCTTCAAAAAGTTAAATGTTGAGTTACAAAATGACCCAGCAATTTCACTCCTAGACAGATACCCAAGAGAAATGAAAACATATGTCCTCACAAACACTGAACACAAATGTTTATAATAGCCAAAAAAGGGGAAGAATCCAAATGTCCATCAACTAATGAATGAATAAACTGCAGTATATCAAGCAATGAAATATTATTCAGCCATAAAAAGGAATGAAGTACCAATACATGCTACACACAGATAAACTAGAAAACATGATGCTAAGTGAGAGAAACTGGTCACAAAAGGCCATGCATGTTGTATGAGTCCATCTATATGAAATGTCCAGAAAAGACAGATCCATAAAAAGTAAGTAGATCAAAAAAAAAAAAAAAAAAAAGTAAGTAGATCAGTGGTTGCCAGGAGCTAGGGAGAGCGGAGAACAGGCAGAGAACACTAATGGTACAGGGCTTCATTCTGAGGTGATGAAAGTGTTCTGAAAAAACAGCAGTGATCGCCGTATAACTCTGTAAAAATACTAAAAAACACTGAACTGTACCATTTAAAAGGGTGAATTCTATATTACATGAATTACATCTCAATAATGCTGTTTTTTTCCTTTCTAAACCAGTGATAACTTGCCTTAGTTTATTAAATCGACCATTCATTGATTTATTTGAACCTATGAATGACCGTCCTCTTAATATTAAGCTCTGTGTGTATGATCCACGGCAATCACCATTTGATTAAAATGTGCTCCCAAGTAGTGAACACTTCCAATGAAACTGCTAGACCGTAGGAGAAATCAAGCCCTCAAAAAGATGCCTCTGATTTTAGGATCTGGAAAAAGAAGCAGCATTACTAAGGACTTTGGAATGAGAGAAGTTACCGAGTTTCAGGAAACCTCTGTGGTTACACTGGGTTTCCAGCTTCCCACACCTACCTATAACTCTATTTGGAGGTGGCACCCGTCCCCCACCAGCACAACCAAAGGTGCTTCCCTCTGGTCCTGGCCATACACTTCTTTTTCTCCTCCCCACATATCCTTCTGTGGCCTACTCCCGCAGCCCCCCAGTTTGAGGCCTGTCAGGGAGGGCTCACACACACACACAGCCCACCGCCTTCTCCTCCACTCTCCCACTACCTGGTTTCCACAGCCCAGGCACCTTCCACCATCCAGGCCATTGTCAAAACCATCAAGAGAAAAGATCCCAGAATAAAGCCTGGGGAGGGAAGGTTTGCCAACACTGGCCTCCCGTACCCTTTGCCCTCCTCCTGCCGATTGGCTCACTTCAGTGCTGTTCATAATTTCTGGACTTTTCAAAGTTTTAAAATTATGCTTCAGTAGTTGTGAACATCTCTGAACCAGGTGGCTTCCACAGTACTCTTTAGTGCAGCATCCTGAATTCCACCCCTGCGCTGGCAGGCCAAACGCAACGCAGGAAAACTAAGAGAGGAAGACTCGGAAGAGATGAAATTTCCAGTAGCCTATGTGCAGGGGAGAGCAGTAAAAGGCCACAACCGTAACTTCAGGCATTAATTATCTGCCATCGTATGTACACCCTACAGAATCCTACTCACCCTTATTCACAGTCCAAAACGGACAAAGGGTGACTCACAAACCAGGTCTGTTCGCAGTTCTCATCAGTAAAACAGGGTCCCTGAAAAGGTCAGACACCTGTGGGGACCCCTGCCTTCTCCACATGACTCGTCTATATGAATGTCACTTGGCCCTGGACTGTGACAGGATGCCTGCCTGCAGAGGTTTCTAACCCATGGGAGCACTGACTGGACCTCAGGGGAGATATGCCACTTGACTTTATTACTTACCTAAAATACAGGACTCGTCAACACGCTCAAGGTCATTTGAAGTCCTTGCCAGACATCATACTCTCAGGATACTTTTGCACATACCTTGCAAGCAATAGGTACTATTGTAGAGAACTGCTTATCATAAAAAATCTGGGCAAAAATAGAGACAGGTGTATGTTATCTCTGCCTAAACTGAAGTGCACACCTGAGTGACTAGCTGAAATAACCATCATACTGTGTTAGAACTAGACAGGAGTCACCACTTATTAACACTTTAACTCCTGGCAAGCTACTCAGCCTCTCTGAGCCCCTGGGGTTAAGATTCCTCTCCCTTGGGGCTTCCCTGGTGGTGCAGTGGTTGGGAATCTGCCTGCCAATGCAGGGGACATGGGTTCAAGCCCTGGTCTGGGAAGATCCCACATGCCGCGGAGCAACTAGGCCCGTGAGCCACAACTACTGAGCCTGCGCATCTGGAGCCTGTGCCATGCAACAAGAGAGGCCACGACAGTGAAAGGCCCACGCACCACGATGAAGAGTGGCCCCCGCTCGCCGCCAACTAGAGAAAACCCTCGCACAGAAACGAAGACCCAACACAGCCAAAAATAAATAAATAAATAAAAATAAATTAAAGTAACTTTCATCTTAAAAAAAAAAAAATTCCTCTCCCTGAGGCTCACTGCCCGGATTAACGTAGTACCTGGCAAGAGTGAGCACTTAATGAATGGAATCTTTTATTACCATGATTAACTTAACAAAGCAGAAGTTTTGGCATTCAAACTGTCCTGAAAAGATCAAAATGTTATTTCAATTAAAATATAACACTATATGGCTATTCAAAAGAATAAGGTAGCTCAATAAATACCAATACAAAACAGTCTCCAAGACACAGTGCTGCTTTTAGTGCAAAAAAAGTGATCTACTGTTAAGTATTAAAGAGGGAGGGGAAGCTACACATTCTCAGCCCCTCGCACAGGGCCTAGCACATTGCAGCTCTCAGTGTTTGCTGAAGAAACGAATACACCCACATATACTAATGTATGCATGACATCTCTCTGGAAGTGCTTGCTTCTAGGGAGAGGCGCCGGGGTCAGAGGTGGGAGAAAGACACCCTTTCGTGATGTTTGAATCTTAAAGCCAGTACACTGATTATCTACTCAAAGATTTTTTTTCTTTAACAAAATGAGCGAAAATAACCCTTGTTTTTTTCCAACTGTCCTCTGTAATCCCTTCACAAATAAAAGGAATGAATGCTCAAGGAGGGAGCTATCCCACTCAACTGATTTCCTGGTTAATCATCAGGTCGGTATGAAGTACCATCCTAACCACAAGATAATTAGAGGCTAACAAATAAAACACTCTTGCGGAAAATCTAAAACCTCTTTGTACCTCCCTCCATTCCTGCCTTAAATATAGGGCGGCAAATGTGATGTACCTGTTCATGTTTCGAGCCCCTCACTGGCCTGGGGCCCTTATTCTGAACATGAAATATCACTACAGAGTGCTAGGGAGGTTAAGACACACACAAAGGAACTCAGATGTGAATGGCTTCCAAGGCAGGCCAGGGAACGTTCTTAATGCTTAGAGTAATATTGCTTTTTCTTATTTTCACACTTTCTCTTTAAAAAAATTAAGGAAAATGTTTAGTAACTTGGGCTCCAGTTAATTGAAACTTTCCTGCTAATTTCTTTACTCTAGTCACATAACAGATAATACCCTGTGTACGTTTCAGGATTTTTAGGCCCAGGCCTCATTTTCAGCCCTGAACTGCCTGACTGAGCCCTTTAAGAAGCCAAAATGTTTTTCACTGATATCAATCTATAATAGTAATGAGCAATTTGTTTCTTGGTGACTTTTCCAACCTTCAACTTTAGAGGCAGTTCTAGGTTTAGGCAAGTTGATTCTCTCCTCCCCCAACTCATCTTTTTCTACGTTAGCCCCACTGTTCCAGAACCTGAAGCGTAATCCTTTCCAACAGAAGTCGACTGTGTTAGACAGTGAAGCATCTTGGGGAAATTTACATGTTACCTAAACACAGGACAAACCCCAAAACCCTGGTAAGGCAGAAAATCAATCAAGATCCTCTTAACTTGCTAACAGGTCACTACAATTCAAACAGGTTACTCTCACATTTGGGATAAAGTACAGTTAATTCCCAGACTTAAGAGCAGTGGAGATTTTCAAGGAGGGAGAAGAAAATGAACATTTCCCCACCACGAGGCAAATGAGGAAACACTCCTGACTTAAAGGTCTATCAGCCCTGACTTAAAGGTCTATCAGCTCACCATTTATGGCACAACTGTACTTTACCCAGGAGGTCAGAGGTGGCAAGAGGGCTCCCCACTCAAATACAGAGAGGACTCAACCGTAACGCAGGGAAGCAAAGGAAGGTGGCTGGGCCACACAACTGTAAAAACTATCCTTCCAGCTCCCCACCTTCTAAGGCTCAGTCCTCAGGGTGGGACCACGGCACGGCCCTTCCCTCATCACTCCCTCTCCAGCCACGAAGCCGCAGGGCAAGATGGCATTTTGGTTCCTGGCCACTTCACAAATCCTCCCAGACTGTTCATCCACCTTGTGAAAAACACCAAATGCTACTGGCAGGTGTTGGCTATAAAAACTATCATTCAAGTTTGCTTGCTCTGAAAAGTTCTCATAGATTGAAAATATACTCCATGTGTAGAAAGGTGGTCAAATCCAAGTCAACGATAAGGCCGAACAGTCCAGTAGATGTGGTCCATTCGTGCTGTGCTGTGTGTCACTTTAACACGGCAGCAGGAAGCTGGTCTACACGGGGCAGGTCCTGGGCACTTGGGAATGTCACACCCTGTGCTTCAAGTACTCAGTGTGTGACAGGAAGTAGTTGGTAATTTTAACTACAAGTGATAAAGTGAATGCAGGGGGGAGAGCCTCTGCACTATTGTGTGCACTCTCTTTGCCCCACAGAAACAATTTTTTAAGTTTTGGAGTAAAATCACTTCACTAGATAGTGGTCTACTGTATAACATAGTTTTTATTTTAGCAACATGTATTTAATACAAGTGGCTTTACAAATGGCTTGTATCCTTTATTTGTAGACTTATCAGGTCTTAACGAGGTGATTTCTGTTTTATTCTACAGCATTCTACATGGGGAAAATGCATGCTGTAGTGATACAAGAAGTTGGTGAAGTGCCCAAGGTCTTGAAATATGCCATTCCTCACGTCAAACATCTAGATTACTTCTTGCCCAATATTTAAGTTGAGGTGCAGCACACATAACATACAAGCTGCCCCCTTAGACACTGGTAAGTGTACAGTTCAGTGGCATGAAGTACATTCACATTCCTGTGCAACCATCACCATCTTCTACCTCCAGGACTGCTCATCCCATAAAGCTGACACTCCGTGCCCTTTAAACACTAACTCCCCGTTCCCCATCCTCCAGCCCCGGGCACCCAGCAGGATACCGTGTCCCTATGAATCTGACTTCTCTAGGGACCTCACAGCAGTAACATCATACAATATTTGTCTTTTTTGACTGGCTTATTTCACTTAGCAGAAAGTCCTCCAGGTTCAGCCATGTTGTAACATGTCAGAATCTCCTTTTTATCAAAGCTGAATAACATCTGATTGCAGGTATATGCCACACTCTGCTCGTCCATTCATCCATCAAAAACATCTATGTATTTTTAACCATTTGGAAAAGGAGTCCATCTAGGTGAGTCAGCTCAGACAACGAGAAACCTGAGACACTGCCTGCTCCAGAGAAGCCTTTAACACAAAGGTTTTCACCTGCTAAACCGAGATGGGAAATTTCTCGTCTGCACCTAACCAACTGTACTTTGCTGAAAACCAAAAAAGCCACTGAAACCTCTGCAAACTGTCCACAAGTAACATGGCGCAAAGCCCAGCACACACAGGACTTAGTCTCCCTAAGGTTCAGGGCCTGCAAGGAAAATAGAAGACAGCGTAATATCAAAATAGCTACTGAATTTAGAGCACAAACAAGAAAAAAGGAGACCTTTGCAAAATTTCTTCTAACCATCTAAAATTCAACTTGAAACGACCACAGCTCAGGGGGAAAAAAGCACTTCAGTAAAATGACAGCATAATACACAGTAATCAGGAACAGGTGTCAACTCCCAGCTCTCTCAACACCAAGTCTACAGGCACAGTTACGAGAACAGGCTTTGTCCCAGGTGGGCTGCTGGCTCTGCAGACAGCTGCATGGTCTTGGGCAAATTACTCTGTAAGATGGTATAAGAGTATCTAGTAGGGGTCTGTGAAGATTACAGGAGATAATGTCAGTTGTTTATTATCAATCTTTAAGAGTGTGTGGGGGCTTCCCTGGTGGCGCAGTGGTTGAGAGTCCGCCTGCCAACGCAGGGGACGCGGGTTTGTGCCCCGGTCCGGGAAGATCCCACATGCTGCGGAGTGGCTGGGCCCGTGAGCCATGGCCGCTGAGCCTGCACATCCAGAGCCTGTGCTCCGCAACGGGAGAGGCCACAGCAGTGAGAGGCCCGTGTACAGCAAAAAAAAAAAAAAAAAGAGTGTGTGGGACAGCTTCCCTGGTGGCACAGTGGTTAAGAATCCGCCTGCCAATGCAGGGGGCACGGGTTCGAGCCCTGGTCCCGGAAGATCCCACATGCCACGGAGCAACTAAGCCCGTGAGCCACAACTACTGAGCCCGTGTGCCACAACTACTGAAGCCCGCATGCTGCAACTGCTGAAGCCCATGCGCCTAGAGCCCATGCTCTGCAACAAGAGAAGCCACCGCAATGAGAAGCCCAAGAACCACAATGAAGAATAGCCCCCGCTCGCCGCAACTAGAGAGAGCCTGGGCACAGCAACAAAGACCCAACACAGCCAAAAATCAGTAAAATAAATAAATTTATTTAAAAAAAAAAGAGTGTGCAGGGCAGAGAAAAGCTCGGTCTTCAGTCCTCTGCTCCAGGCTACTCAACCTCAGCACTGTCCACATTCAGGGCACGGAGAGGAAGTGCTGTCCTGAGCACTGTAGGATGTCGAGCAGTATCCCTGCCCTCTACCCACTAGATGCCAGTAATACCACCACCACCACCACCACGAAATCGTGACAATCAAAAATGTGTCCGGGGGCTTCCCTGGTGGCGCAGTGGTTGAGAGTCCGCCTGCCGATGCAGGGGACGCGGGTTCGTGCCCCGGTCCGGGAGGATCCCATGTGCCGTGGAGCGGCTGGGCCCGTGAGCCATGGCTGCTGAGCCTGCGCGTCTGGAGCCTGTGCTCTGCAACGGGAGAGGGCACAACAGTGAGAGGCCCGCGTACCGCAAAAAAAAAAAATGGGCGGACGATCCAAGCAACCACCTGAGCAAGGAAGATACACAGATGGCAAGTAAGCATAGGAAAAGATGCTCAACAGCATTTGCCATTAGAGAATCACAAATTAAAACAAGATACTACTACACACCTACTAGAATGGCCAAAACCCAGAATACTGACAACACCAAATGCTGGAGGATGTGGAACAACAGGAACTCATTCATTGCTGGTGGCGATGCAAAATGGTGCAGCCCCTTTGGAAGATGGTTTGGCAGTTTCTTACCAAACTAAACACACTCTTACCATATAATCCAGCACCTGGGCGTGTTGGTATTTACCCAAATGAACTGAATACATGTCCAGAGAAAAACCTGCACACAGATGTTCATAACAGCTGTATTCCTGTCAAAACTTGGAAGCAATCAAGACATCCTTCAGGGACTTCTCTGGTGGTCCAGTGGTTAAGATTTCACCTTCCAGGGCTTCCCTGGTGGCACAGTGGTTGAGAGTCTGCCTGCCGATGCTGGGGACACGGGTTCGTGCCCCGGTCTGGGAAGATCCCACATACCGCGGAGCGGCTGAGCCTGCGCGTCCGGAGCCTGTGCTCCGCAACAGTGAGAGGCCCGCGTACCGCGAAAAAAAAAAAAAAAAGATTTCACCTTCCAATGGAGGGGGTACATGTTTGATCCCTTGTCGGGGAGCTAAGATGCCACATGCCTTGAGGCCAAAAAACCAAAACATAGAACAGAAGCAATATTGTAACAAATTCAGTAAAGACTTAAAAAAAAAAAGATATCCTTCAGCAGGCAAATGGATAAACCGTGGTACACCCATACAATGGAATATGATTCAGCACTAAAACAAAATATACTATCAAGCCATGAAAAGACACGGAGCAAACTTAAATGCATATTATTAAATGAAAGAAGACAATCTGAAAAGGCTATACTGTATGATTCCAACCATATGACATTCTAGAAAAGGCAAAACTATGGAGACACTAAAAAGATCAGGGTTTGAGGGGAGGGAGGGATAAATCGACAGAGGACAGAGGACTTTTTGGGCCACAAGGCTATTCTGTAGGATCCTACAATGGTGGATATAGTACACATCATTATACATTTGTCCAAACCTGTTCAAGGTACACCGCCAAGAGTGAACCCTAATGTAAACTGTGGACTTTGGGTGATAATGATGTGTCAGTGTAGGTTCGTGGACTGTGACAAATGTACCACTGCAGGAGAAGAATGAGGTCAACAGTGAGAGGCTGTGGGGGGAGGGGGGTATAATGGGAACTCTGTACTTTCTGCCCAATTTGGTTGTGAATCTAAAACTGCTCTAAAAAAAGTTAAGTTTATTAATTTTTTTTAAAAAAGAAGGCCCCTTGAGGGACCAAATTTTCAGTGTGTAGTAAAAACAAAGTGTAAATGAAACTTTATCTTGAAAAATGAAACAGTATTATTTATGTCTTTACATGTAACATAATTTAGATTATCAAAGTAACTATGTACATATAAAGGAAATCAAGTAGGGAGTTTTGGCATAATTTTTCCAAAACCCTTTAAGATAGCACCATAAAGCACAATTCACTCCTTCTTTGACTTTTACTGTATACTTTTGCAAACACAGCTGAGGACTTTGCCAGTCTTTTCAAGGCCCTCTCTGTCTTTTGATACTTAAATGATCTGATTTTGAAGGGCCCATGGTACCATCTATCCTATCATTTCTCAACTCGTAGTGGGTCTGTGGGGAGATGTGTGTAAAACTTTAATAGTCCACAAACATTTCTTTCATCAAACTTCATGATATCTTGCATCTTTTGCAAGATTTACAATTTCATTTCACAACTCACTGTGACTGTTCTATCCACCAGCAATGAGCGTGATAATAACAAACACTGATTTGACGGGCAGAGACAGAAGCTAGTGTTCAGCTGTGATGTCCGGGCATGGACAAAATTTCCAAGTGGTCAGTACATTAATGACAATTTTCATGTTACGGTAATTTTTATCTTTCCCTATACCACTCATAGCTGGAGGGACTCAGGCAACCAGTAGTCTGATTACAAAGAGCCCTATCATCACATTAGGAGGACAGCAAAGAAGCCAATTTAAGCTAAAATCCAGGTGCTAAAGTCAGGCACTCTTCTACTACTGGAGATACAAAGATGAACACGACATGCCCTCTAGGAATTCAATCTAACAGACTTGAACGAATGAACACACACAATGTGGTAAGTGCTGTGACATAAAGGTGTGTATGCGTGAAGTGCTACGGAAGAAACCTAAACGAGGAAGAAACTAATTCTCTCTGGCTCTCTAAGTTAGGCCTCGAAGGAGGTATTTTAAAAGCAGACACCAGGGGGTTTCCCTGGTGGCGCAGTGGTTAAGAATCCGCCTGCTGGTGTAAGGGACACAGGTTGGAGCCCTGGTCCAGGAAGATCCCACATGCCGCGGAGCAACTAAGCCCGCGCGCCTAGAGCCGGTGCTCCGCAGCAAGAGAAGCCACCGCAATGAGAAGCCCACACACCGCAACAAAGAGTAGCCCCTGGTCACCGCAACTAAAAGAAAGCCCATGTGCAGCAACAAGGACCCAACGCAGCCAAAAATTAAATAAATAAATAAATTTATTTAAAAAAAAAAAAAAAAAGGCAGACACCAGGCTGCCAGGCAGAGTGTAGGAGCAAAGAAAGGTCTGGAGACTGAAAACACAAAGCTCATTCAAGAAGTGCAAGAACAAGTGTAACTAGCTCACTGTTAGTTGCTGCTGGTTAGGGGAAAGGAATGATTTTAAAACAGCAACAAAAAAAGAACCACCCTGGAAAATTAAGGCTGGGCCCCAAGTATAAGCCATGCAAACAAGTTTGGATTTTATTCTCCAGCTACAGGACGCCACAGTAAACTTTTAAACAAAGGAGTCAGGATATTTGAGAAATCCCTGGCAATGGGATATAGAATGGAGGGGAGGTGGCCACCCAAAGCACACGGATATCCACAGGTGCCTCCTGTTACAGGGTCTAAGCAAGGACAGCGGGCCTGGGGCAGACCGGAGGTGTGGGCACAAGAGCAGTTCACTAGGGTTTAGTTGCCACCGAGTGCTGAGGAGGGCTTTCTGAGCCAATGCAAAGGGTGAGAAATAACCCTGAGGCACCAGCCAGCTGCTGTTAATAACTCAAAGAAAAGAAGCAGGAGAAACATATTCCAGGGTGGGGAGGGGCAGAAGGGTCAAGCGTGGGACGGACGGGATGGGCTGCGCTGAGGCGGGCACCCAGCAAAGAGCCGGGGCTGGAGAGACGGATCAGGAACACGTGACAGCCAGAACCTGTACATGGACTGGCTATGGAGGGCCACTGAATTTCAACCAAGTGTATATCTTTCCCCACTTGAACTACCTCTTTTGCCTTTTTTTTAAAGCTAGGCATCACCCACTTTCCCATATCCTAAATCACCTCTTTTCTCCTTGTTAAACTCATTCCATAACTACATTTTATTCCAGAAAACAGGACTGAGGCAGTGTATCACACCATACAACATTATTTTAAAAGGTCCACCAAACCAAAAGGAAAGCTGTGTCTTCCAAGACCACTGATTCCTGGAGAAAACAAACAAAACATCCTTGATGAAATAAAAATTCATATTTTAAGGCAAGACAAGAAAAATTTAAACATAAAATGTTTCTCTGCCCATTTGGCCTCCTCCCTCCCCTCTGGCAGGCATCGCCCATCTGCATTACGTGTTAAGCAGACCTCCCCAAGGACAGAAATACCTGCTCAACCATAAAGACCAAGTTGTCTTCTTCCGGAGCCAACCATGTAACTCCTTTCCCAATCCTGTTAGGGGTCACAGTGACCCACCACTCACTCACCTTGCACTTGAAGACATCTTTGGTGAACTTCACATACAATGCCAGTATATTATTTCCCTTAAAGACAGCAGCTGGCCCAGAACAGACTGGTCAGACGACCTGGGGTGATACTGGGCCAAACCTAATGGAAGTTCTTAGCTTAAATACTTACTTACGATCTTATTAATGTCACTAGCTATATTACCAGTATTCTGCCTATTTTACAAGATTACTGTTTCTTGCATTACCAAGGGTGTCACTAAGCCTCCAATAAAATTAATGATGATTAGCCAACTTGAAATGATTGACCAAACTTATAGTTCTATAAGACCAACGATTATAATAGTATAGCTCTAGATATGGGAAGAAGCAACAAGAAGGAACCTTTGGGGTTTCCCTGGTGGCGCAGCGGTTAAGAAGCCACCCGCCAATGCAGGGGACACAGGTTTGAGCCCTGGTCCAGGAAGATCCCACATGCCGCGGAGCAAGTAAGCCCAGGCGCCACAACTACTGAGCCTGCGCTCTAGAGCCCGCGAGCCACAACTACCGAGTCCGTGTGCCACAACTACTGAAGCCTGCGTGCCTAGAGCCCGTGCTCTGCAATAAGAGAAGCCACAGCAACGAGAAGCCCGCGAACCGCAATGAAGAGTAGCCCCTGCTCGTCACAACTAGAGAAAGCCTGTGCGCAGCAACGAAGACCCAATGCAGCCAAAAATAAATAATTAAAAAAAATTTTTTTTTAAAAAAAGAAGGAAACTTTTCCTGGAGCATAACAGACTACTAAGATAGGTGGTCCAGAGGCTTTTCGCTACTGTTAACAGGGCCTAGTCCACTAACAGCACACTGAGTGGCCTATCAACAAAATCCTCCCCTGACCTGGGAATGAGCATTCTTAACGCAGTGGGACAGACTGGTCACGAAATGCCTCCCAAACCTTGGCTGAAATTACAACCAAAAGGGCAGGGACTGCAGAATAAAGAATCCTGCCCACTATCCAGTTCAACAAGAATCCAATCATTAGCCACTGTAGTCGCTGACTTACAGTATACACCCTGAAAGGAATTCAGGGCAAAGATCAGGATGAAGTGCTCTGTGCCCTCAGAAAAATGACAGGACTGACCCTCAGAGAGCGATTATAGTCTCTGCAGACGTTTTTGCACCTCCCCACACTTAGAAAGGCACTAAGAGCATTAACTAAGAAGTCATTCCTCATGACTAGCAGCCACCTTCTGCTGAGATGTGAGCGCGACTGCACGCACCCCCTGTGCAACAATCACATATATTCGGGCCCCCCCGTTACCTCTTCAGAGCAGTTCTCAGAGCTCTCTGAGAGGCTGTCTCCGGGCTATAATCCTCAGTCTGACGTGAACAAAATTTTCCATTTCCTTCTTAGATTGGCTACCGATTAGTTTTTTCATCGGCATCCTCAAAGCTTTTAGAATGTCAGGTTTGAGCAAAAACACAAAGGTTTATCTAATGAGTGACACTCCCCAGAAAAGCACCTCAAAAACATCTTACAGCTGGATCCAGGGAATCCGAAACGTTTTCATAGGCAACAGGCAAGAGCACTGGAGTAGGAGGTGGGTTCAAGAGACCTGGCAGCTCACTGTGATGTCAGCACAGAGCCACTGACCTCAGGCAAGTCACTGCCCCTCTACGTTTTCCACTTTACAGCTGGACGACCTGAAGATCACATGGCCTCGGATGATCTTCTCACTGAGAATTTTCAGGCCTAACTAAGTGTGATAGTTTGGGAGACAGTTTCATTTCAGGAAAAAAAAAAAGGTTTCATTAAGCAATTCTTTGGTTTTCTTTTCTCTTTCTACCTTTATGATTCTCACTGCTCCTAGGCATATCTGTAAGAGAGGCCACAGGCACAAAAAGAAAGTGAAGCTCAGTTAACTTTGCTGCATTTGCGGCTCTGGCGAAGCACTGGGCAGAGAAAAGGAATCAAATGACTACAACTGGATTTGGGGCTTAACGGTGGCAGCCAGCCAGCCAGCCAGTTTCTAGATACTGCGCTCAACCTGGTCAACCAGTTACAAGAAAATTAGCAGAAAAAGAAAACATTTTTTTTTTTTTTTGCGGTACGCGGGCCTCTCACTGTTGTGGCCTCTCCCGTTGCGGAGCACAGGCTCCGGACGCGCAGGCTCAGCGGCCATGGCTCACGGGCCCAGCCGCTCCGCGGCATGTGGGATCTTCCCGGACCGGGGCACGAACCCGCGTCCCCTGCATCGGCAGGCGGACTCTCAACCACCCCGCCACCAAGGAAGCCCAAGAAAACACATTTTTAAAGGTCTCAATAGAAGTAAGCCCACTAAATGTTAAGTGATCATCTCAGGGGAGCAGGATGGACAAAAACCAAGTTTATCTTTTGCTGTTAAGTCTGAATACATACACGCTTACTTTTTTTGTAATTTAAACTTATGATTAGTTTTTTTTAAGCTTAAAAGAGGGGGGGAAATTCTTTCTACCTCACTCTTAGTTATTTTTTGAGCCACACATCCTAACTTTGGCTGGTCACACACCTTCATGTCTGAGCGGTTAGCGGGGAACTAACAAACGTCACCCCTTCACGGGTAAAAAATGTCTCTTTCAGTGGGCAAAACCTAATCATGGACTTGAAAACTAAAAGTAAGTCACCAAGTGATTTTTTTAAGCCAGCCAAAACATCCCTCCTTCATTCAAGGCCCTAAACCCAAAGGGACTTGCTAGACACAGTTTAAGCTTCTGGACAAAATGTACTTTGGGATTGAACAGTACCGTTCTCCTTAGAAGAGACCTATTTTGCCACGAAAACGGCATGTTTTCAACAGCCTGCCTTCTGGAGGGTCTTCGGGGGCCCGTTTCACGGGATTTGGCCTGGATTTCACAAAGGCTCCTGAAAGGTGGCTTCGCGGGTCGCAGAGCCCCCCGGCCCCGCCCCCGACCTCAGACTCCGCCCCCGGCCAGCGTCACCCGACCGCGTCCGCGAAGCCCTCCCTCCCTCACGCCCGCCCCGGCGCGCCGCCGACACCGACCTGATGACACTGATGTGGAACTGGTCCTCGCGAAGGCCCCGCCAGGCGCCGGACAGGAACTCCTTGCACCACAGATAGGCCCTGCGCCGCGTCCTGGGCTCGGGCTGATCGTCGGCCGGCGGCGGCGGGGGCAGCGGCAGCGGCGGCGGCGGCGGCGGCGGGGGCAGCGCGAGCTGCGGCTGCCGCCCGCCCAGCTGCTTGGGTTCGAGGTCACTGGCGGCGTCGCGCTGCTGCCCCACGCCGGGCGCCGGGGTCGCGCTGCCGCTGCCGCAGCTCAGCAACAGCCCGAGCGGCGAGGGCTCCGCCTCGCTCCCGTTGCAGAACTTGGTCTTCATGCCGGGCAGGCGGCCGAGGAGGCGCGGTCGGCCGCAACACGAGAGCGCGAGGCTCAGGATCCGGCTAGACGCCCCTCTCACGGAGACCGGGCGCGGAGGCCGCTCGCCCGCTCGCTGACTGGCAGGCCGGGGGCGGCGGCGGTTGGGGGGCCGGCGGGCGGTCGCGGGGCGGCGGCGGCGGCGGCGGCGGCGGCGGCGTGGAGGCGGCAAGCGGCGGGCGACGGCGGCGCTCGGCTGATTCTGCTGGCCCTGGCGCTCGCTCCTGTACTGCCGCCGCACGAGGAGCGCCGTCCGCGTCACAGCCCGCCCTCGCGCTCGCCGCTGATTGGCCGCCGTCCGTCGGCCTGGCGCATCACAACTGCCTCCCCCCTCGCCCCGCCGCCTCCCCATTGGCTGCGGCAGCACACGGCCTCCCCCCGCCGTCTCGTTTCCTGCGGCCTCGGGAGGCGGGGCCTCGAGGGGGCGGAGCGTCGAGCCGGTGCGGGGGTCGCGAGGATGGAGAAAGCTAGCGAGGTGGGGGCGGGTGGGCTCCCCGAGTGGGGGCGGGGGCTACGCGGCCCTTGAACCTCGGGGGAGCCAGAACTTGGCTTTGGTGGCTGAAACTTTGTTTGACCCCTCGAATCCTGCAGGACATCAGAGGCCGGGGCCAGGCAGCGGGCAGTTAGGAAGCCGGTCCCTGGAGGCTGGCTTCTCTTTCCGCATGACCTTGAGGCGAGGCACCTCCTTCTGCAGCTCCGTGCCTGTGTTTTTATAACACTTCCCAGCGCCGGCTCAGCTCCCTGCGAGGCGCGGCCACGCCCCGTCCAAGCTGGAGCCTGAGAAATTATTGTCCACGGGTCACAAACCGAGGCCCGAAAGGGGGAAGAAGCGACTGGCTCAAGGCCGCAGAGCTGGCCGCGGAGCCCTCTGAAGCCTCCTGCAGCCTCAGTTTCCCTGTCCGTGGTGCTGAGGATGCCAGGGCCTAGAGGGTCGGGGCGGGCGGAGCGGCATCCCCGCAGCCGCCCTGAGTACTGGCCAAAGGTGAGTGCCTCGGGGCTGCTGGCTTTGTGGGTGCCGCCCCGCCCGCCCCCACGCTGGAGGCAGCCCCGTGACTGTGACTAACGCACCTTTGCCCGCGGAGGGGAGGCAAGGGCCCCTGCTCGCATTTACCACATTTACTGCCCCATGTCCCTCACTCCTCTCACCCCGCCGCCCCAATCCTTTCCGAAAGCATTTGGAGTATAGATAAATTTTTAAATTACAGATCCTGTTTTTACCGGGCATGAGTTGGGACAAGAGAGTTCCCTGGCTGCTTAGGAAGTTCAGCGCCTGGCATGCAGGAAATGGCTTCTACGTGGGGATTTCACAGTCTTCGGGAAGAAAACATCTCTCTTTAGCAGTGTGCACTTGGCTGAACTTGCTCCAAGAAAAATGCGCTCATTGAACAAAAGGATTATGATGAAAGGGGGCTTTTGTCACGGCAGCTGTGGAGGTGGGCCTGGACATTGAACTGGAGGGAGCTGGGAGCCATCCAGCATGGAGGAGGGGGCAGAGTAGGAGTCCCATTGGATGTTGGAAAAGCTGAGAAATCAAGGTCTCCAGTCAGGCCATTTAGATAAGGGAGACAAGGACTTTGTCTAAAAATACCAGCCCTCAAATGGTGGGGCTGTGTCTACGGTCTGCCCAGGTGACGGGCCTTTATCCCACTGTCCCATGACAGCAGCCTGGTAATCCCAGAGGAACGCCAGAAACCTGGCCAGGAGGAAGGGGCACAGGAAGTAGGGGTTGAGCCTCTGTCATTTCAAGCCTGGTTTAGGCTACTAGAACCCACAGACCCCTTTATGGGATTGCAGTTCCCTGTGGGAATAAAAAATTGCCTAATTAAAAGTGTTGGAAAGTTATATCTGTTACTGCTTCCATTTAATGGATATGAAGACTGAGTCCTGCGGAGGCTGAAGAACTCAGGTGAGGCCCCTTGGCTAAGGTGAGGAGCCAGGCAGGTGACCTGGCTCCTTTGTGTGAAGAGCACCGTGTCCATATGGACAAAACTTCCCTCCCCTACAGTCAAACTAAAGTCCTGGACTTAGCTCTCAATGGCCCATCCTTGGCCTGGCCAGTCAGGGCCCACCCTTAGCACCGGCGTGATCAATTCCATGCAACACCTCCGAAGCAGAAACTGAGGAGCTTGGCATATAGTAATGCTAAAATATTAGGTTTTACATTAGGGGTGTTTGAGCTAGTTGAGAAGGCATCTCTACCAGGCAGTCAGGAGGCTCAGGCTGCTTACCTCTGCAAGGGGCATAATAATATCAACTTTCCAGAGTCATCTGTGATGGTGTATACAGCACACGGTAGGTGCTCAGGAAAAGTGCCAGGCATATCACCAGCCGAAGGAGAAATCCAGAAAGGCAAATATGCCCATGACCCTTGAGGCAGCAATCCCATTCTCAAGACTGCCGCCCAAGAAAAGAAGTCATCGACAGCAAAAAGCCCTGTGCATAAAACTGGCCATCACCGTGTTCTCTCACTGAAGAAAGCTGGAAATAACCTAAATGTTTGTCTAGTGCCCTGGACTGGGCTAGAAAGGATGTTGGTGTATCAGACAGCAGTGAAGTTGATAAGCAGGGTTCATTTTCCACACATTTCTCAAGTGCCTTCAGTGTCCCAGCCAGAGGACTTGGCAGTACTGGGCAGTGAGGAAACCAGCTATGCCTGGCCCCTGCTCCAATCTGGACTAGCAGTACTGCCCACCCCACGCCACCCTCTCCCTCTCCCTCTCCCCTCACCCTTGTTAGTTGCTCTATTGTGTATTGTCTGTGTCCCCACCGGACTGCAACCTCCAGGAGAGCAGGGACCTAAGTGTCTTGTTCTCCATCACAGTGCCCAGCAGGCCCTGAGGTTTGTAGGCCCTCGGAAGTATTTGCTGAACCAATGAAGTCCTGGCTCAGCACTTCCTAACTGTATGACTCTGGGTTGAGCCTCAGTTTCCTCAGCTGTAACACGGGGGTTGTAATCCGCAGGGCACAGGGTCGTTGTGAGGGAGAGCGAGAGGACGTACCGGAAGTGTGCGGTGAGCAGGACCCCCCGCCCCGTATTGTTGTTACGTGCAACGTGCTGCATGGCGTGGCTTCTCGGCCAGCAGCTGGCATTCGGCGATGAATAATGCACACGCTTGAAGCAACTCAGCCTCGGAAGACAATGTCATATGAGAAAAGAATGCAAACTGGAATGTACGTTCTGATGACCAAAATGTGATCATTTGTGCACAGCTGGATGAAGCTTGGAGAGAAATTTGCTATGGCAGCCACTGGTGCTGGAGAGAGTGTGTTCCAAGTGTAAAATCTTTTCTACTAGGACATCGGAAAAAATTGTCCAAAAGCTCCTTGATGCTGAATTCTGAGAGCAGACACACGGTGTGGGTGATGTGCCTTGGACAGATTAGGGGCGGGAGGTTAGGGGGTCCCTGTCCAGTCTCTGACATTCCTGCAGACTGGTTCCTCTGGTCTGGCCTGAGGAACGTGGCAGAGGAGTCACCAGGGCCACTGGGCAGACCCGGGGCCTCCCCCAAGGAACAAAGGGATCCACTCAGGGGCCCCAGCCCTGCCACCAGCTCCAGCTGCAAGGCCTGCAAGGCTTCGTGCGTCTACCTCCTCTCAAAAGAGAGGGGCCGCTTGTCAAGCACTTGGTAGGAGCGGGCCCTGTGCAAGCACCTTACTTGTATCCAGCATCTTGGAACTTTCACTGCCAGCAGTGTGGTGAGTGTAATTAGCACTTCGTCTCTCAGGTGAGAATGGTTTACCAGGAGGTAAAACCATTTGTCCAAGGCAGGCAGCTAGTAAGGACAGGACCCAGGACCCACCCAGGACTCTGCTCTCTGAATGTAGGAGAACCCCATCCTTCTGCACCAAAAACACCTTTGACCCAGAAAGTCCAAGGCACTTGGCACAGTGGGAGTTCCCTAGAGGGCTGGAGAAGGACAGCCCTGTGTCTGTGGACAGGTGGGACTTTTCCATTCTTTGAGGCTCCTAGCACTTTCAAAAATGAAGAAATGCGGGCATAACTTTTTTTTATTGCTCCTCACAAATACATTTTTTCCAAATGGAAGGTTTGTGGCAACCCTGCATAGAGCAAGTCCATTGGTAGCATTTTTCCAATGGCATTTGTTCACTTCCTGTCTGTGTCCCGTTTTGGTAATGTTGGCAGTATTTCAGACTTTTATTATATTTGCCCCTGTGATCTGTGATCAGTGATCTTTGATGTTTTTGTGGACAAAAAATATTGCCCGCTATTTCAGTAAGGACAGCTGTGCTCACCACCCCCTCCCAAGCTACACTCAAGACCCGGCACCCCAACTTCAGCTCTGAGCCTTAAAATATTAATGTGAGCTCAGAGAGATCAATGGACTGAAATCCTACCTGCTCAAGGTTGGGTTACAAAGCAGAAACACAGATGTAGAGAACAAACGTATGGACACCAAGTGGGGGTGGGGGAGGTGAATTGGGAGATTGGGATTGACATATATATACTTATATGTATAAAATAGATAACTAATAAGAACCTGCTGTATAAAAAAAATAAGAAAAAAAAAAAAAGATTGGGTTACAGCCCTGCCAGCAGTGTGACATGGAACTGGGCCGCTTCACTCAGTGCCTGGGTTTGGCCCCAGTCCAGGATGCTCTGTCAGCTAGAGACTTGGCAGGCCAGCAGCTTCCAGAGGTCTCAGCCTTTCTCAGAGGCATCCTTCTACCGTACACCTAGCCTCAATGCTTCAAGGCCACAGGTAGGACCTAGGGCCCAGAGAGTTTAATGAAAGCAGGTGACTTGTATGCCCATGCGTCCAGTGGATGGGACAGGCCCTCGCCCCATACCCCATATGCAGGTATCCTGAGTATATAGCATTAGAGGTAAAAACCTGTCTTTGGAACTTTTGCCTCCATCAGCTGTGTGACCTAGGACAAGTTACCTACCCCTCTGTGCCAGATGGAGATAATTGTTCCCCTACAAGTTTGTCGGGGGGAGTCACGGAAGCCAGCAGGGAAAGGGCTGGGCTCAAAGTCAAGGACACACAAAGGGTAGCTGTGCCCTTCTACTGATTGTTCTCTGGATTCCCAGAGACTGGCAGAGAGCAGCCATCATCTGTTGTTAGTAAGAGTGGCCCTGCAGCAACTCATCCCAAGTACCATGAGGGAAGCAAAGCCTGCAGGAACTCTGGCGATGCAGGGCCTCCCAGAAGTCTACCAGGGCCTGGGGACTTTTCCATTCTTTGAGGCTCCTAGCACTTTCAAAAATGAAGAAATGCGGGCATAACTTGTTTTATTGCTCTTCACAAATACATTTTTTCCAAATGGAGGGTTTGTGGCAACCCTGCACGGAGCAAGTCTATTGGTAGCATTTTTCCAACAGCATTTGTTCACTTCATGTCTGTGTCACGTTTTGGTCATCTTGGCAGTATTTCAAACTTTTATTATTATTATTATTGTATTTGCCACTGTGATCAGTGATCTTTGATGTTTTTGTGGACAAAAAATATTGCCCGCTATTTCAGTAAAAAACAAATGTTGTGGCCATCAAGCCATCAACCACTACCGCCGTCCCCTTGCATCGCACTGTGAGGGGAATTCAGGATGGAGAATAATAGGCTACTGGCCTTAGATAGCTGAGATGCCTGTCAAAGGAATGATTTCAACAAGCCCAGGCTCGTGCATCTTCCCATACACAAAAAAGCGCCAAATTCATTAACTTGAGATGTCTGGTTTTTGTGATTAGCAGTAATCTTTTGATGTTTGACTATAAGTTTTTTTTTTTTTTCCCAACAAAAAAATCCTATATATCCTGGCTCCTTCCTCACCTCTTTGGAATGTTTCCTCAGAGCTCTCTGAGAGGCTGTTTCCCAGACTGTAGTCCTCAGGAAGGTCCCCAAATGAAACATAACTCAGCTCTTAGGTTGTGTATTTTTTCAGTTGACCTTATACTGCAAAAAGATTACCGCTCAGAGAAGGCTCAGATGATGGTTAGCATTTTCTAGCAATAAAGTATTTTTAAAAGTATGTGGATGAAGAATGTCACCTGCCATATTAGTGAACAAAGGATGTTGTGGCTGTCAAACCATCAGCCATTGCAGCTGCACCCAACGGTGCACTCTGAGGGGATTCAGGATGGGAAAGAATAGGATGCTGGCCCTAGGTGCATATCAAAGAAATTACTTCAGTGAGCCCAGACTCTTACATCTTCCCATACACAAAAAAGCGCCAAATTCATTAACTTGAGATGTCTGGTTTTCTTTAATTAACAGTAGTCCTTTAATGTTCTGACTACCTGGTTTTTGTTGCAGAAATCCCTATATATCCTGGTTCCTCCCTTACTTCTTCGGAGCGCTTCCTCCAAGCTGTCAGAATGTCCTCCCAATAAAACGTAATTCTCAACTTTTAAGCTGTGCGCTTTTTTTCAGTTGACAGGGTGTACACTGTTTTTTTAGACATAATGCTACCGCACACTTAATAGACTACAGTAAACTGTAAACATAACTTTTATATGCACTAGGAAACCAAAAAATTCATGTGACTCGCTTTATTGCGATATTCGCTTTATTGAGGTGGTCTGGAACCCAACCCGCAATATTTCCAAGGCATGCTGGTACCTCAACCTAATTATCAAAACTGGGGCATATTTGAAACACTGAATTTGAACGAATCAATGCTTTTAACACATATGCAAAGGGTCCTATACAAGATAATTTTACTGTTCACAAGCTAATAGCAGAATTAATCAAAAATAATTATGGTTTTGGGGGAGCACTGAAGTGGTACGGTGTGAAGAACGTTTTCAAGCCTGACCGTGTCTCTCTGATTATCCTTATTTAGAAATGACACCAGAAATCTAAATCTGAGGCCCTAGGGCACAGGAGGCCCTCCTGGGGCCCCAGTGGTAGACCCTGATAACGACTGTCCATCACTGTCCTGCAGTGACCCCTGGGGCACCCCTGAGCGCATTTCCTGTGTCCCCACAGCAGAGCCTTCCCAAGTCACCTTCCAGTTTTGGTGAAAACCTGTCCCGTGGTTTTGTGCCCCACATGCCTTACTTTTATTTTATTTTATTTATTTATTTTTGGTTGCACTGGGTCTCCGTTGCTGTGCGCGGGCTTTCTCTAGTTGTGGCGAGCGGGAGCTACTCTTCGTTGCGGTGCACAGGCTTCTCATTGTGGTGGCTTCTCTTGTTGCGGAGCACGGGCTCTAGGCATGCGAACTTCAGTAGTTGTGGCTCGTGGGCTCAGTAGTTGTGGCTCACGGGCTCTAGAGCGCAGGCTCAGTAGTTGTGGCACACAGGCTTAGTTGGTCTGTGGCATGTGGGATCTTCCTGGACCAGGGCTCGAACCTGTGTCCCCTGCATTGGCAAACAGATTCTTAACCACTGTGCCACCAGGGTAGTCCCTGCTTTACTTTTTTATAACACAATAAATGCAGTTTTTAAAAGATCCCTGTTATGATGGAAGTCACACTGTGGGGACCAGACTCCTGGGCTAGCAGTCGGGAAACCTTGGTTCAGGAACTGCACCCCACTGGGCTACTTTCTCCTTAGTCAGCCCTGGGCCCTGCAGGCTGGACTTGTGTCAGGTGGCCTTGGGATGACTCTCCTCTCTGTGGAGAAAAACGAGCAGGACCCAAGGGCCCCTTGAGCAGATGTGTAAGCTGAGGCCCAGGGGCACAGGAAGGAGGCAGTGGTTCTGCTTACCCAGGATGCCATGGCCGGCGCTGGGCCATCCCCACCCCGCATTCTCCAAGCTCAGGATCTGGCCCCTTCCTCCTGGGAGGAGATACCCTCGCCTGGATGCCCCAAGCTCTATCCCCAACACCCTCCTTAGTGACCAGCTTGGAAGCAAGGGAGCTGGCAGCCCCCAACTCCCACCCTGGCCTGAAGAAGCCTCCCAGAGGTGGGGCCCCCCGGCAACCCTCTGTGTGACCTTGGCCAGTACCAGAGCTTCTCAGGAGGCCGTCTAACAGGGCAGAGGGAGGGTTGGTGTCAGGGAGGGTTGGTGTCAGGGAGGGGGACACGCGAATGAAGAAGGGGGAAGATGGTTTTGGAATCCACCGGGTTCTGGGAAGCAGTGGGCGTACCCACCACTCCCAGTCCAGCTGCCAGGCCAAATTCCAAGGCCAGGGGTTGCTCCTGGGGAAAGGAATCCGGCCGGTTGGGATTCCTGCGCCCCTCTGCTGTCGGTGAGAGGGCGCTGCGCCGAGGGTCAGGTGGGGGGCGTCTGGGGGCGCCCCAGACGTGCCTCTGCGGCAGGGTCTCGGGGGCGTCCCAGCTGGGCCGCTGGGCCTCCCTGCTCTACAAGCCCCCTTCCCGCGCTTGGGACCCGGTGGGAGCTGCTCCGGTGTTCGGTTAGGAGAGCTAAAGCCTTTTCCGGTTTCCTCCGACAGGCTTGATGAAGCCGCTTTTGCAATTAGAGCTTTTATTAACACGATAACAGCAAGGCACCGCCCGAAGCTGTGGCGCCAGCCTGGCCGGGGGAGGGTGCGGGGGAGGGCTCTTGGGCCGAGAGCAGCTCGGGACTTGGGACAGAACAAAGGTTCCGGTTCCCCGAAGGCACGAGTGATCCTGGTAGCAGCGATGGGTCAGCAGATCCTCCCAGGAAGCCAGGCCTCCAGACTGAGGCCAAGGACCCGCACAGCTCTCCCCCAAAGCCCCACACCACTGGCCCTCCTGCCGTGAGACTCCTCACCCTCTCTTGGGCTGGCCGCTGTGTCTACCGACCCCTCGGTCCATCTTCCTCTTTCAGTGGCTGAGCCGTGAATGAATGGGCTGGGATTCCCAAGGTAGTGGGAACAATTTGAGTCGCTACCTCATATGGTTGTTAGAGGATTAAATGAGTGAATAGTTACAAAGAGCTTCCAGCTGAGCCTGACCCACAGCTGGAGGGTGAAAAGAGAAAGAACACTGTGCTCTTGGTCTCTTGTCCACCCGTCCCCCCGCACTGACCCATACACACGGCCCTGCACTGTCTCACCGCCAGAAACAACCCAGTCCTGAAATGCATTTCCAGCCTCCTAGTTTGCATCCACCAGCTCCTATCATCTGAGCTTAGGGCGCTCCACTGGGACCTTTCCTGGCTACCATTTCTGACCCTTTTTAACCCTCTGTTCAAGCTGTAATTACCACTTTCTCCCCTCCAGCCTTCCCTTCTCCCCACCCCCAGTGTAGATTCCACGCCCTCGTAAACACACCTGCCCCTCATGGCAGAGACTACATGAGTACTTCCTCTACACAGGTGCCCTTCTTCCTGGGAACACGGGACGACCACATATCCCCATCCCCCACCCCCTTGCAATGGGCTAGGACCACGTGACTCCTTGTGTGGGTCACTTCTCCCTCCTGCGAGAGCCTCTTTGCCCTCCTGCTTCCCTGATTCCAAGGGAAGAAGCCAAGGCAGCGGCACTCGTTGCAAAGTACCTGGTTCCCTGAACCCACCATTCCCACCACATGAATGAACTAAGACACACACAGAGGTCAAACGTGTCCCTTCAGGGCCAAGGAGGTTAAATATTTGATATGCCTTCCTCACACCTTCTTTCCCACTCTCAGACCTAGGGAGCTGAGAGTGAAAACAACAGCATGGAAAGAAGGAGGGAAACTGGATCCCAGAGTGACCATGTGGAGGAGAGACGCCTGACCAAGAACAAAACAGGATTTTATGTGAGCTGGAAGCAAAGCTTTGTGCTATTTAGCCAGGGTGGTTTGAGGGCTCTTTGTTTTAGCAGCTGGCCTATCCTAACACATCACTCTCTTCTTCTCTTACATCCACCTGGCAAACCCCCACCTTAGGCAAACCCGACTGGCTCCTCTCCACCTGCCCTTCTCAACTGCCCCTGAAAAGGCTGAATATTCCAGAGGAACATCCCGTGACTGGTTCAACCGTTTTTCCTTTCAATTCATGACCGTGTGCCCAGTGGGGTCCTCACACTGTCCTATCCTAGGAAGTTGGTCTTTCTCATCTTAGACACTTTCACGTGCACGGTTCAGTAGCGTTCAGTAAGTTCATGTTGTTGTGCAAACAGTTTCTGGAACTCTTTTCATCCTGCAGAACCGAAACTCTGTAACCATTAAACAACTCCCTGTTCCTTCCCCCATCTGGCGCCTGGAAAGCACCACTCTACTGTCTGTCTCAATGAATTTGTCTATTCTAGGGACCTCTTATAAGTGGAACTATGCGATATGTGTCCTTTCATGTCTGGCCTATTTCATTCAGTACAGTGTCTCTGAGGTTCATCCATGTTACAGCACATGTCAGAATTTTATCCTTTTTAGACCGAAAAATATTCCGTTGTATGGATAGACCATGTGTTGTTGCTGTTTAATGTTTATTCATTTTGGCTGCACCAGGCCTTCGTTGTGGCATGCGGGCTCTTAGTTGCAGCGTGCATGCGGGATCTAGTTACCCGCCAGGGATCGAGCCCGGGCCCCCTTCATCGGGAGCGTGGAGTCCTACCCACCGGACCACCAGAGAAGTCCCTGTTAGACCACTTTTTAAAAATTCATTCATCTGTTGATGGACACTGGTTGTTATCACCTTTTAGCTATTGTGAATAATGCTCCAGGAGCGCTAGTGCCCACATATCTGTCCAAGTCCCTACTTTCAATTCTTTGGGGGACGTTCTGCAAAGTGGAACTAGTGGATCAAATGGTAATTCTCCATTTAGTTTTTTGAGGAACCACATACTGTTTTCTAATTTTTGAATTTTATTCTATTTATTTTTTTAAACAGCAGGTTCTTATTAGTCATCCATTTTATACGTATGAGTGTATACATGTCAATCCCAATCTCCCAATTCATCACACCACCACCACCACCCCGCCACTTTCCCCCCTTGGTGTCCATACGTTTGTCCTCTACACCTGTGTCTCTATTTCTGCCCTGTACACCAGTTCATCTGCACCATTTTTCTGGGTCCACACACTGTTTTCCTCAGCGGCTGTACCATGTCACATTCCCTCTATGCACAAGGGTTCTGCTTTCTCCACTTCTTCACCAACACTTATTCTTTTCTGTTTTGTTTCCTTTTTTACAATAGGCATCCTAATGGGCGTGAAGTCGTATCTCCTGGTAGTTTTTTTTGGGCCACGCTGTGCAGTTTGTGGGATCTTAATTCCCTGGACAGGGATTGAACCCGCGCCCTCGGCAGTGAAAGCCCGGAGTCCTAACCACTGGACAACCAGGGAGTTCCCTCTCCTGGTAGTTTTGATCTGCATCTCCCTAATGAATCTTTTCATGAACTCATTTCATACCTGTTAAAGCTTTTCGCAGAAAAGTGTAACAAGCATACCACAGTACCCAGTCTTCCCTCCATTACCTTCTCCCAAATATCATCTTAGACACTGCTTGTGATGAGATTCTCCCCGCTATTACTGGTCACCTCCAGCTTGGGGTAGAGTCCCCAGAGCCCTTCGCTCATACCTCTCAGGGTCAGGAGGCTTGGGGGGGCAGTTTGCCTTCGTTCTACTTCCTTCAGTCTCTCCCGCCTTTTCTTCTTCCAGGGATCTCAAGCCACATGTCCAGGACTGAGCTCTGATCCCCACATTCTGAAAGCCCCTGCTGGACTCAGAAACCACCAACTGCCTGGATCCCTCTAAGGCAGCGTCATCAGCTTGGGTACCATTCTTTCTGCCCCTGGGAATCCCTGGTAACCACACCTCTGTCTTTTTTTTTAGCTGCATTGGGTCTTCATTGCTGCGCCGGTGCTTTCTCTAGTTGCAGTGAACGGGGGCTACTCTTCGTTGCGGCGTGCGGACTTCTTATTGCAGTGGCTTCTCTTGTTGCAGAGCACAGGCTCTAGGCGCTGCAGGCTTCAGTAGTTGCAACACGCATGCTCAGTAGTTGCACTGCGTGGGCTCTAGAGCACAGGCTCAGTAGCTGTGGCGCACGGGCTTAGTTGCTCTGCGGCATATGGGGTCTTCCCAGACCAGGGCTCGAACCCGTGTCCCCTGCATTGGCAGGTGGATTCTTAACCACTGCGCCACCAGGGAAGTCGCCAACCTCTGTCTTAGGGAGAGGCAGGCGGGAGCTTTTGCCCCGAATTGATGCTCTACCCCAACCTCCTGCTCTTCTTTCTCCAGGTGGTACCTGGTTCCTCCCTGGGCTCCTTCTCTGTTTGAAGGGGGTGCAGCCACCCCGCCCTTCTCCCCATCCTCACCCCCTCTCCCCTCCCCGTTGCTTCCTTTCCCCAAAGAGGGAAATTCCAGTCCTATAAAAGACAAAGCTCCTTTTTATTTAAAATGGATTTTTTTCTTTCTTTTTTTTTTTTTTTTTGTGGTACGCGGGCCTCTCAGTGCTGTGGCCTCTCCCCTTGCGGAGCACAGGCTCCGGACGCGCAGGCTCAGCGGCCATGGCTCACGGGCCCAGCTGCTCTGCGGCATGTGGGATCTTCCAGGATCGGGGCACGAACCCGTGTCCCCTGCATCGGCAGGCGGACTCTCAACCACTGCGCCACCAGGGAAGCCCGGATTTTTTTCTTGATCAAAAAAATTAATACAAGTTTATTGCAGAAAATTTGGGAAATCCTAAAAAGAAAAATGTTTAAATCCTACAAGCAGAGATCGCTGTGGCCAGTGGGGCTTTGCCGCATTTCCTCCCAATGTCTCTGGGTCTATGGCTTTTGGATAATTTTGTATCCTGCCTCTTTTTTTCCTTAAAATTATACTGTTCATCAACAAAAGTAGAGACATTAAAGAACGGATAGAGGGATGGACAGATGGCTAGAGATATGATCAGGCAATTATGGGAAAATGTGAATTGTGGCATCCAGGTGGAGCAAATATGGGACTCACTGAACAATTCTTTCAAATTGTCTGTAGGTGTGAAATTGTTCGTAGCAAAGTGTTGAGAAACAATCGGATTGCGAGCATGCATGTATCTTAGGAAGCAGTAATGACACTCCTGGATATATACCTGATAGAAATGAGTGCTTATGTCCACACCAGATGGGCATGAACGATGCCCAGCAAATAGTCCCGAACAGGAAACAACCCAAATGTCCAACACAAGTAGAATGTATAAACAGATTGTGGTATATTCACACAATTGAATAGTACACACAACACTGTGAAGGAATCTCATGGACATAACATGGGGTGCGACGAGACAGATGAAAGAGTACCCACTGTTTGATCCCATTTATAGGAGGTTCTAGAACAGTGTATGATAGAACAGAATCCATGATAGACATCAGGATCGTGGTTTCCTTTTGGGAAGTATTGTTTGGGAGGGGACACTTCTGGGGGCTGGAAATGTCCTAGGTTTTGAGCTGGGTGGTAGTTACACAGGTGTGTATCTTGTCCAAAAACGATTGAGTTGTATCTTAAAATTTGTGGACTGTACGTAAATCGTGGACTGTACGTAAATCATACTCTTCAGCGGAAACATTTATCATAAGCGTTTTCCCTGTTCTTTGAAGACACCAGCTTCAGTGGCTACACATTTTCCCATCCATGGATGTGTCCCTGTTCACTCTCACCCGCCACACACCTCCCCCCAGAGCAGATGTGAGAGCCGCAGCCCCGCAGCCACCAGACGCCCCAGGTGGGTCTGCTGGTTTCAGACCACAAACACTGATCAGGTCAACTTAAGAAGTAAAAGAATTTTGGGCGAGGCTGTCAAGAGCCCACAGCCTGGGTTCTGCTCTAGGAGCTGCTGTGGCCGCCACTGACACCATGGATGCCTGACGCCACCAGGGAGAGTGTCACGGAGGGACGCTGCAGCCATGGCCGCCAGGAAGATTCCCTGTGGTCCCTGATTCTCTATGGAAGAATGACAGGTCAAGACCCTCACAGTGGGGGATTCCATCCTGCAGAAGGCACAGCGGAGGTGGGGCCGTTAAACAAAGCAGCCCACGGGCCCCTACCCGAATAAATGTCATCTCACCTAACAGCAGCTGGTGTTTGCTGAGTGCTTCCTGGGTACCAGTTTCTACACAGGTTAGAATCCTCACATTAGCCCAATGGGATGGGTGATGGTGAGGCAGGCGTGGGGAAATGTGGCCATAGGCCCAGGACCACATGGTGGGTCCCAGAGTCCCCTGCAGCGGGATTCTGGGTTAGATTCGGACAGTCTCAGGCATTCTCCAGATCTGAAAGGCTGGAGGGAGACAGATGTGACACTTGGCCAGTGGCTTCTGGGGTCTTCCTGGGGCTCATCCCCCTTGTGGTACAATTCTTGCCCTTCCCGATTTCCAAACGCCAGGGTCGGGGGTACTGCCCACCCTTTACTGCCCCAGCTCTTCCAGTGGTTTTGCAGCCCCTCAGGGCCTGAGTTCAATCCCTCTCTGCTTGAAATCTTCTTTTCCTGGCTGAATCTTACCTGAGACAGCACCTGGTAAGGAAGGCGTTAAAGGAAGTAGTTGGGTGAAACTACCACAATACTGTAAATCAACTATACCTCAATTAAGAAGAAAGAAAAAAGGAAGTAGTTGGTGGCACTGGCTTTAGAACAGAAAAACCGGGGTTCAAAAACCAGCTCTGTCACTTCTGTGGGTCTGTGGTCTTCCTCACGGAGAACACGCAGTGGTGAGGTCTGCCTTACGGCTTGTAGGAAAAATCAAGATGACATATGGAAAATGCAAGCCCAGTGTCAACATTTAGGTGACAGCTGACGATTAGCTGTTACTATTCCCATTTGGCAGATGAAAAAAGTGAGGCTCAAAGAGGTGATGTCATTTGTCCCAAATGACACAGCCATGGAGTGGCAGGGTGTGGATTCAAACCCAGGAGCGAGACCTCCAGAGCCTCCCTTTCTGCCTCTGTGTGTGCCCTGGGCCCTAAACACTGGGCAAGCCCGGTATGGTCAGTGCCCCACGGAAGGTACAGCAGCATGATGGGAAGGAGCAGCTGACAGGCGGCCTCCGTTCTCTCCTGGGGCCGCTGAGTGGGGCCCGGCAGCACGGCGCAGACCTGTGTACTTCACCAGGCAGGGGAAGGAGTTGGCTGTTGGCAGAAGCTTGGAAGCAGGTATTAAAGGAAGTAGTGGGGGACTTTGGCTTCAGAACAGAAAAACCAGGGGTCAAACCCCAGCTCTTTCCACCTTGTGGGTCTATGGTTTTGGGGCCCGATGCCCGGCCCTGGTCACCCAACAATTCAGTGACCTGACCTCCAGCCTCTAATCCCATCACCAGGCCCAGCTTCCTCAGTGCAGTAGCAGTGTGTCAAAGGGCTGGAGGAGGTATCTGGGTCTCGGGCTGAGGTACCTGGGGTTGCAAAGCTAGCCTGATGCAACCTGCCCCCTTGGCGGTCTCTCCCTGTGGTAGCAAGAAGATGGGTGGCAGCTCCAGGCTCACGTCCTACTGATGAAGAACCCCAGTGGAGAGAGGGTGCCCCTTGCCGCAGGGTCCCCGCCAAAGCCCCATAGCTGCATTTCATTGCCCTAACTTGGTCATATGTCCATCCCTGGACTGGTCACAGTGCCCAGGGACATGCCCTCTGACTGGCCAGCCCTGGAGTCAGGCTGGGGTGTGTGGTCCACCCTGAGTCACATGAACTAAGAACGTTTCCTAAGAAGGGGAACAGCCTCCAGGAGGGACACGTAGCAAATGACCTGACAAGGGAACCGGGGGCCCACACCTGTCCTGTCCCAACCCTGCTGACAGTGGCCGCCCTGGCTTCTTTACGCCCTCGGCAGCGGGGCTGGTGGGCTTTGGAGGTAGGCGGCTGGGATGTGCTGGAGGAGCTGACCCTCAGGGCAGGTCCAGGAAGCCTCAGAGGAAAGAATGTTCTCTTGGGGGAGGGGAGTGTTTGGTCCTCTCCCCCCACACAAACACTGAGTGCCCGGGCCAGCCTTCATTGCGGGGGGCCTCCATCTCGGGGGGCCTCCTCCAACAGCCAAGACCAGATCGAGAGCTGATCAATTGCTAGACACCGTGCTAAGCGCGTTAAGCCAGTCATCTCCTTCAATCCTCGCCCAAGCTCCATGAGCACCCATTTCACAGATGAGGAAACTGAGGCTCAGAAGGACGACGCTTGCAGCAGACACATCGCTGAGCCCAGGCTCAGACCCAGGTCCATCTGACTCCACCGGGCGCCCCTCTTTCTTTCCTTCTGAAACATCATCCATGTGTCGTTAAAGCAGTGCTGCCACAGCTGTGGAACAAGTAGTATCTGGTCAAGGGCTGTGTCTGAGGCCTCAGCTCTCGGCCCAGGGAGGGGGTGTTGTGAGGGAGTGCAGTGAGAGGGCGGGCGGAGCCTTTACTCCTGGGGCAGCTGAGCCCCTTCCCCTTCCCCGGCTCTCCGGCCCAGCCGCTCCCTCAAAGGACACTTCCTCCGAAAAGCCTTCCCTGCTGTGCTCCCCACCCTCCCCTGTGTACCTTGTCCCCTAGGCTGCTTTCATCAGAGCCCCAACCACATCATGTGTGTGAGTGTGTCTGTCTGTCTGTCTATCAGACTGTGGACGAGGAGTCCCCCGGGAGAAAGCAAGGACAGGGGATTCCCCGGTGCCCAGGTTGCGCTTAGCAAACACCTCACGAGTGAATGAACGAGGGCGGGAGGGAGTGAACTGATTTACAGAGTGAGGGGCCTGGCGGGCAGTCCGTGGGTGGCCGAAGCTGGGTTCTCTGCAGCTCCTGATGGCCGGAGTCCAAGGTCAGCCCACGGTAACAGGCCCTTCTCAACCCAGCTGACACCGAGGCCTTTGGAAGCCACGTGGCCAATGCTCGCTGCCACCCTGGCTGCAGTCTGCGTATCTAACCCAGTGCCTGGAATTCACCTGGCCCCGGGGTCACCCACACCCTTCTCAGTGCAGGGCAGCCCGGCCTGTCTCTTCTTTGACCCAGGTGCGGATGCCAGCCCCGCTGCCCTACTGGTCCTCACTGTGCCCACTGTCCAGTGCAGGCAGGCTGGCAGGCGGGGCGGGACTGTCCCCAGGGCCCTTGGTCTCCCTCTGGGCATACCCTGCAACTTCAGCCCCTCGTATTCCTTCCCTCAGGGGCGGGCAGCCGAGATGCCCTGTCCTCTTGCACCTCCAGCTTTGCTTCCTTGTCAGGAAGTGCCTGCCATCCCCACAGAGAGGGCACTCGGCCCGGAGGAGAGAGATTTAGGCCCTCGTGCCTGCTCTGCCCCTGCCCAGGGCAGATCCTGGCCCTCAGGGGCCTGTTTCCCTCTCTGTGCTTCCTGGGTGTCCAGAGGCAGATCTAGAAGGCTCCTTGAAGCCGAATGAGGCTGGGTTTGTGAGTTCAGGGCTCGTGCGGCCCAGCCCTCAGGGCTGTGTGGGAAGGCCCGGGAAGCAGCTGTTTCTGTGCCCAGAAGCGAGCTGGGCGGGCGGGGAATGCCACAGAGGACCACGGGTTCCCTGCCGGTCCCCACTCTCCCCCGGCATGACGGCTGGGGCAGCAGCAAGAGAGCCTGCTGACCCCGCCCGCTTCCCCCTTGGCCGGCAGCCCTCCCCGCCCCAGATCCGGGCCATGTCCCCGGGCCCTCCACAGAACCCGGGCTCTGCTCCCCGTTTCCTTCTCTCTGGGAGTCACTGTGTGGAGTGAAGGGTCCTGGGGCCCAGATCTGCTCTGACCCCTTTGTCAGCGTGGCCCCTGCGCTTCCAGCCTCACCGGGAGGGAGGAGGGGAGGCCGGCCCAGGGGCTCCCCTGCCAGCCAACCTATGAGGACGGGTAGTAGAAATCGCTCAAGGGGTTCTTTCTCCAGGGAGGAAGCCCTTTCCCATCAGCCTGGGTCCAGCTCACCCAGGCCTCCTTGGGGTTGATACCTGTCGGGCCACAAGGACCCTATAGGGCACCAGGGATCAGGCTGAGAAGACAGGAAATCGGGGTTAGAGAGGATTTGGAAGGTGACATCTGCACAGAGACCCGAGAGGTGAGAAGGAGCTCTCAGGTTGGGGTGAGGGTGGGCAGGAGGGGTCCAGGCAAAGGGAAAAGCAAGCAAAGACCACCTAACCCAAGTGAGCCCCAGGGCCACTGATAGACCCACCCCACCCCCACACTTTGTGTCCCAGCCCACCAGGGCCTCCCAGGGGTCCTCATGCCCCCAGCTCAGCCCAACGTCATGGCGCCCCGTGGGCTCTCGTGAAACTGTCGCACTCAGAACCTCGGGTTCCTCCTCCCAGGAGTGGCAATAAGGGGCCCCACCAGCTGCCTTCACACATCTTTCCAGAGATCCAAGACAGACCCTGGGAGACCTCGCCTCGTGCTCCCCAAGGCGAGGGCTGACTTGTATCTGGGCGGGTAGGACGGACAGGCTGTGGGCCCAGCGCTGGCTGGGGATCTCACTACCTGGCTCCCTGCTGCAGCTCCAGGGCTGGTGGGAGTTGAACATTAACCCCCTTGGCAAGTGGCCCCAGCTAAACAAACACACGTTATCACATGTCAACAGGAGTTGTCTCGCTGGCCAGGCTGGCCCGCTGAGTCAGAACACAGTGGAGCCCTGCCTGGACACTACCTGCCACGGCCAGGGTGGGGGGCTGAGGCTGCCCGCACTGCCCTGGGTTCAGGTCCCAGCCTCCCCTGCCTCCGGCTCGCTGTGTGATCCCAGGCAAGGCAGTGTCCCGCCTGGGGGTCAGTTTTCCTCTCTACAGTGGCCTCCTGGGATGCGGGGCCACAGTTGGGGCTGGGGTCCAGAGGGGGCCTGGGGAGGTCCAGGCTGAGCCTGGCTCTGACTGGGTGAAGCCAGAGAAAAAGCACAGCTTTTGGAATTAGATTCCAGGAAACGAAAGCAGCTATCAGTTACCC
The DNA here is from genome assembly GCF_963924675.1 of Phocoena phocoena. Taxonomy (NCBI): domain Eukaryota; kingdom Metazoa; phylum Chordata; class Mammalia; order Artiodactyla; family Phocoenidae; genus Phocoena; species Phocoena phocoena. Next base: position 105,040,629 of record NC_089226.1, read on the forward strand.
ATCAGCATGCATCTTTCTGCTGTTTGATTTAATCTTCCGCAAGGTGGACACGACTCTTGTCTTCATTTTACAGAACAGGAAACAAAGGTTACGAAATTAGGAAGTGGTGGAGACAGAATTTGCCCCGAGGGCGCCTGCCCAGAGCCCTTGCCACTCACCCCAGAGGGGCCCTGTCTCCTTCCCCCGACCCCCGGTCTCCTCAGGGCTGCAGGCTAGGCCCACCTATTTCCTTTAAACCTCCTAGATTGGCCACACTGAACTTCTCACCATCCTTCTCATCTGTCCTTCCTTGTCTCCAGGACTTCGCACGTGTCGGCTGCCTCTCTGCTCTTTGAGTTTATGAACTCCTATTCATCCCTCAGGGCCCTTCTTAATCTCGCGTCCTGCTTGAAGTCTGCCTTGATTCCCCAGCAGAAGTGGGGACACCCTCCTCTGTACTCCATCAGTGCTTCTCACACACATCTAGTCAAGCACTTCTCACGCTTGTTTGCTGTTTGTGTATCTGCTGTGTGTGAGGGAAAGGGCTGGGTCCAAATCACTCCTGTGGCCCCTGTGCTTTTTTTATAAATTTATTTATTAAAAAATTTTTTTTGGCTGCGTTGGGTCTTCATTGCTGCACGCGGGCTTTCTCCAGTTGCGGCGAGCAGGGGCTACTCTTCGTTGTGGTGTGCAGGCTTCTCATTGTGGTGGCTTCTCTTGTTGCAGAGCACGGGCTCTAGGCGCTCGGGTTTCAGTAGTTGTGGCGTGTGGGCTCTAGAGCGCAGGCTCGGTAGTTGTGGCGCATGGGCTCAGTTGCTCCGCGGCATGTGGGATCCTCCTGGACCAGGGCTCGAACCCGTGTCGCCTGCATGGGCAGGCGGATCCTTAATGACTGCGCCACCAGGGAAGTCCCCCCCGCTGTGCTTTCGGAGTGAGCATCCAGCATCTCTTCAGTGCTCAAGCAGGGAAGGTCATCAAGGGAGCCGATGAACCAGAGAGACCCTGTGTAAGCAGGAGATAAACAGGGATGGAGCAGCATCCCCTGGTGAGCAGAGGAGGCACCGGCCAGAGGAAGAAAGAAGCGGAATCACTTGGAGCCATGTTAATGGTGGAGACCATCTCCGGCAGCCGGCGTCTTGAGGTTGGGACGGAGGAAGTTATGGTTTAGGCCCTTTGAGTAGGTGTCAGCTGGCGAGCGCAGAGGTCAGAGGCCCATGGGGGCGGGGGTGCCACGCACAGGCTGCTGAGGTGGCACTCGTTGATGCCAGCTGACACCAACTGCTGGCTGGGGTACCAGGCCCCACATGAAGGCCCAACCAGTGGTCTCACTTAATCCTCAACCACCCCAGAGTTAAGTGCCAGTATTACCCCATCCTGCAGGGGAGAACGCTGAGACGAGAGGGGGCAGTGTTTTGCCCACGCTCACATAGCTAGGAAAGGGCGGAAAGACCAAAGGTGCTGCAAACCTGGGTGGGGAGCCTGGGGGAGGGGGTGCGGGGGCAAGGCCAGGTATCAACCACTAGCCGTGAGCCCAGACGGAGCCATTTCCAGGGCCAGCTCTGGTCCACTTGGACGCTGGCAAGGCTCAGTCTTTCACTCACCCTCTTACCCGAAGAAGAAAAATGTGCTTTAACTGGCAAGAGCAGGAAATAAATGTCGTTCTGTTTGGTTTCTAGGAGAGTGACGTTACGAAGGGCCTCCTCCACCTGCCAGAATCAGGAGGGAAGGTAACAGCCTCGGGCTTTATCCCGGGCACCTCTGCCAGTGCCACATGCAGCTCGCGGCCCCAAGGAGGGGCTGCGGAGAAACCTCAGAGCCTGACCTGCCGGGAGCCAGACACGGGGTAACCCGCTTCACGGGTGTGCTTCCGACATGGAAATCTGCTTTCTGTCCTAGAATGGAACCCTGCTTCCCGGACCTGTGCTTACAGCTTCTGAAGTCTGTCCTGTGAGAGGACAGTTGTCCGGAGGGTACCATAGGCGTATTTTAGGGGATAACACAAGAAACCTCCTGGTCAGATTCAGTCCCTCCTTCACATCTGGACCTTTGTGTGAAGCCACCGTCACCACCGCAGAGTTGCCAGGCTGGAGGATACCTTGGAATTCTTCTTTCGCTGTCTTGAGGTATCCTCGTGTTTGACTCACTTTTTCAGATAAAGACAAGTCCGCACCCCTCGGGGGCCCAGCAAACACGCGTGGCACCTCGCCCACCCTTGACACATGGGGGTGGCTCACCCAGCATATCTGCACGATAACCTCTGGACAAGGTTCTCCTGGCTGCACGTCACTGCGTGGAAACGAGGGTAAGACGCAGTGGCTGCTATCTGTCACTCACTCCTAAGAAGCAGACGGAGACTTCCAGAATTAACCTGGGGAAGGCAGGGCCTCGAGACGAAGGCTGGAGCGACCCTTGGCTCTGTGACCCTCACCAGCCAGTGCTCTCCAGGCCGACTCCGCCAGGAGTGGGGCCCTGGGGCCAGAGCTGCCACTTGCTGCCGCTAGCCACGTGGCCTCAGGCAGGCTGACTCACTCTCTCCCTGAAACATACTGCTACCCGCAGCCCCAGACCGGGCCCCCGCCGCCTGAAGCGGGTGTCTCCCCGTGTTTGTCCGCCACAGGCTCAGTCTCTGTCTGGCTTCGGGGGTGGTCGCTTGCTTCCCAGGGCTCACGGTGAAGGCTGATCTGCTCTCATCTTGGTTGACCTCGGTTCTGTTGGCCCTCCTGCTGCCTCAGGACCACAACACTGTCCCCCAAATCCCATTGAAAATGAAGCTCTTCCAGTTTCGAGAGCCTTCCCTCTGACCTCAGCCTCCTGTCCTCCCGGTGTGCTTGTCCAGCTACCGCTTGGCTGTTCTGACCACAGGGGCACCGCCAGGCCTTGGGCAAGTCCGCTTCCCCTGGTCAGGGGCCTACTCTGGTTGCGGACTCCTCCTCCCTGAATGCACTCCAGGCCTCTTCGTTCAAGCCCTCTCCTGCCCGCCTGCACCTTATAGCCTCCAGCCCCGTTGCCTTCTGTGGCCCCCACCTGGCTGAGAGCCTCACACCTGTGCGGAGAAGTGCTGCCACCAGCCTTTGCTCCCATGGGTGCCTAGAACACTGACTGGTACTGAGACTTCTGTGATGCACCACACTGCGTTCCTATAGTCAGCTTGCGCACCCTTTCTTGATTTCAAAACTCCTGCACACTCAAGTTTTGGGCCCGTCATCTCCTCCCGGTCAGGTGACCTCACCTCCTACTTTAGACAAAATAGAAACCTTCATGCTGGAACTGGCTCCCCCCCCTTCACCTACCACCTCTTTTCTTCCTGTTGCCAAGGAAAACAGACCTATCAACCTAAGACCACCCCTCCTTCCCCGGACTCTGAGTAACCCCTCCCCTCCCCCACCCTGTGGAAGCTTTCCAGGGTCAGACCCTCTCGTCCTTTGTTAATCCTTAACCCCACCTCCCTTCCAGTTTCATCATTTCCACCTTCGGTCAAACCTCCTCTCCGCCTGCTCTCTCCTCCACCTGCCTGGCTCCTCCTGGAAGGGCCTCCCCAGGCGCCCCCAGGGCACGAGGACCAAAGAGCGATAGCACCTGCCTGACCTTGTGTCCAGAGGGCCCTGCGGCTGCCTGTCTTCTTTGCCCAGGTTATCTCACCTTCTCCCAGGGCTTTAATTACCCCCCACGCTGAAGACACACACATCTTGCCTCCCCACCCCTAGCAGCACCTAACATAATCACTGCTTGACAAATAGCAAAGAAATGCAACTTTGCCCCAGCCACTCTGGACACTGCCTGCTCAGGCTGTCAGACTGAGGAGAGGGCCACCTGCCGACTCGCTGGCAGCCCTCCTGTGGGCCTGAGCACCCAGCAGTTCTCTGCTTCCCCTTAGCAGAGAAGGCCCGACAGGGTGGGGGACGCCCGAAAGGCAGAAGTCAGGCCGCTGCAACTCGGCAGGAACACTCATGAATCTGACGAGGAGAAAACAGGACCTGGTAAAAAGGACTTTACCAAGTTATTTCTGTGAGGCTGTAGGCCGTCTACTGTCCTCCAGGTTAGCAGCTTTTCAACTGCTTCCAGGAACGTAGGCTTAACCCTCTGGGAGAGTGGAAGTGGCAGAAGTGCAGGAGGAAGGGTGGAGGGAGCTCGAGTGGGAGACCCCTCTGCCCAACCCTGCCCGTCCAATGTACCCTGCCCCTTCCTGAAGAGTCAAAGTCCACTCTTCTTCTGGGCCTGTCACTAGCAAACACAAAACACTGCCCAAGCTCTATGACATCAGGGAGGGAGGAGGCTGGAGACCTTCTCATCCTCCCTTGCAGGAGAGGTCGCACCGACCGTAGCCCTGGGGTCTGAAGTGCCCCTGAGGTCAGCAGCTTGCTTGCGCCCCGCTGAGTGCCGCTGGGTTCTACAGTGAACATCACGGGCACGTGTTAACAACAGTCGGCACTGGAGAAAAGGAACTCACACGAGGGCTCTGGGCGGCGCACGAGCTGCCACTGGTTATGGAGAAGGCACAACTCATCTCAGGGTAGACAGCAAACCCGAGCCTTGAAAGGGGCTGTGGATTTAACAGGTGTGCCACCTCTTAGCCTTTTTTTTTTTTTTTTTTTTTTGGCGGTACGCGGGCCTCTCCCTGCTGTGGCCTCTCCCGTTGCGGGGCACAGGCTCCGGACGCGCTGGCTCAGCGGCCATGGCTCACGGGCCCAGCCACTCCGTGGCATGTGGGATCATCTCGGACTGGGGCACGAACCCGCGTCCCCTGCATCGGCAGGCGGACTCCCAACCGCTGCGCCACCAGGGAAGCCCTATTAGCCTTTTCTCATACCGGGAACCCAAGTTCGCGTGGCTATTCCAATTCATCGGGAAGTCTTCCCAGCCTGGTCTGCACCACTCACCCAGACCGCCCTCACCGCGAGTGGACGCAGCTCACCCTGAAGCTTAACTGGCAACAGGACCAGGTGTCCATGCTGACCTACAGGTGCTGCAAAGAGGAGATCTGGGGGTGAGCAGCTTTCTCGGGGTCACCCACATGTTGCGGAGCTGGGCACATTCAGGTTTCCTGACTCCTAAGCCAGTCACATTTCCTTTCCCAACTTAAGTTTTGCTACAGTAACTGGGAGAAAAAAATGACTCACGCCACTGCTGGACATGCCAGTTGTCTCAGAGAGGGGAAAAAACTAGTCAGGCACCATTAATAACTGGGTAGCAAAAGCCTTCTTGGGTTCGAGGGCCAGGGGGCTATGTAGTTTGAAAGTGGTCTCCCCACCGAGAGAGGAACGAGTGCTTACCCCCGGTTTAAACCAAACGGCACCAGAAGCAAAAGGAGACCAGGGCTCAGATCACTCACAGATATTGGAAAGCTTCAGAAAGTGTGATTTTACAAATTCTACTGTACGTGAAAACCTTGTGGACACAGTCACCACTTTGATCTTTTCTTCTCAGATACAGTGAACACCGGCCAAACTGTTTTAATTTCCGAATTTATTAAAATGATTAACCTCAATACTGCAAGTGCATGTACAAAATATTTGTAAAAAATGTTTTTAATGAAACATTAAAGAACTTACCTCAAATGCTGAAAAAGTCCTTTTTTCATTCTTTCAGTACAAGGAATACATTGTATCTCAAAAGTGTTACAACTCAGCAAAACAATTTAAAACAGTAATTTGAAAAATGATTGAAAATTGAATACCTTACATATATTTCTATGATCATTTCCTAATTCTTACAATGCCAAAATCTTTACCAATCGTTGCATAAGCTCTAGCTACGTTTTATTGAATGCAACCTCTTCCAAGTGGTCAACAGTGTGTGGGTTCCGCCATTCCACACAGTGAAGTTCTACAGCAGAGCTAGACCAGCTCCGAGGCCCCTAACTGTAAAAACGGAAATTAGGTTTCCCTGGAAGGCGCCGGCAGTGGCTGCCGAGCGCTTGTGCACACCGACTCCCGAGGCAGTGACCACCACCTAACGTCACTGCTCGGACCCACGGGAAGGTCAGCCCCCAAAGACGAGGCCTCAATAAAGTTAAACATCATAAATAAATTACTAAAATTAAGCTTAAAAATGGAGTAAAGCGGGAAATGCGGTATTTTGTTACTTTTTCCTTAAGATGAAATTCCTGAAATGGCTATCGTTGGTATTCCAAGAAAACAGTTCAAGATTTAGTCTCTGAACCTCTTTGAAAGACTCCAAACTAAGGTGGGAATAAAAGATGACCCCCTGCTCTCTGGTACCTCCCAGACACAGGGTCTAAGCGTGACCTTCTCAGTGGCCTGAGTCTCCCACTGCCACCCAGAGACACCGGGAGGACTGGGTGAGGTTGTAGACTGCTCCGAGTGCCTTGGGACAGACCTTGCAGGGCTGCCCTACTTCGAGAGGTGAAGAGTTCTAGACGGAGCGAGCAAAGGGGGGTGTGAGTGGGCGAGGAGGTCAGCCACCTGCTCCCACATTAATACCTGAGGATGAAACTGCACCGTTAACGAACAGGAGCGAGACGACAGAAGACGACAGAAGGAATTCCTTGAAGAACAGAAGGGGAGGAAAATTCTAAATTTAAAGAACTTTTATCAATGTTACTAAGTTCTATTTGGAACCTACTAGCAATAGTTCTAAGGACCTTAATTTAAATAGTATCCCCAGGAACCTAGAAACTGGTAGGAATCAATAAGTAGTAACAGTAAGCATTGAGGTTTTCTCCACTGGACTTCTCATTACCTGCAGATTCCTTTAAGTATGTAAAGACATGGGCTACTTTTCTAGACACTACACGAATCTCCTCAATTGATTTCACGTAGGAACACTGTATATCTGAAAGTACATGTACACATTTCCCAGAAGTAGAGAGACCCACTGGTGTCCAACACCTGCTACAGATTTATATTCTCAGATTCTCTGTCCAATGATTTGTAAAATAAGCCAGAGAAATGGAAGGTTGGTATTGAACATAAAGTAGTAATCAAAATTTTGCTCATTAAGTTACTTAAAATTAATTTCTCTTCTCAAAGTGCTTCAAAAACAAATTAAATGACTCCTCTTTTTGTTTAACTGATAATATAGTCAAAAAAATCTTTGATATTTTCATACATAAACTAACATAAGCCAAGAACTCCCACTGATGCAGTGCTTAAAACTATATATTTATAATTTCCTATTTTATTGGCATGAATATTTCTAAACTTAAAAACCTTCCTGGTAAGTTCTTTTAATTTCTTATGACAAAAATTTCTCACAACACACAAATATTTACAACATATACACTGTTTTCAGTTCTTTACACTGAATTTCAAAGACAAACATTTTTTTATAGGTTACCACAGAACAAAAGCTGTGACTCATGTTTTTATTTCATAAACTATTATAAGTTAAAGTGAATAGAGTTCTTTAATATTCCTTGTAGCATTTTACAAGTGCAACAGAAAACTTGAAGACCCCAATTAAGATAGCTGTAGTTCATTAGATAAATGTTGTTTGTTGCCATCACATTTGTTCACAGCAAATTTTTTGAAAAAATAAGCACCAATCATTCTTGCAAAGAACAATTTTATCTAAAAGGATTGAAAAGTGTTAAATACAAGGTCTTTAATTTACATGACGAGCAATAAATACGCTGTATCGAAACTCCTCCTGCACACTGCGACCCTCGTACATATAACGTACTGAAAAGTTAGCTGTCACGCATGTAATTGTTTTTTGTTTTTTTTTTTTTTTTTTTAAGAAACCGATTTCACTCCCACCCGACCGATGGTCTGCTATTTAACCAAGGTCACAAACAGTACACCTGGGCCAGCAAACTGTGAAACTGACAAAACTCCAAGGGGGAAACATCTAGCAAATAAATCAAGCCAAAGAACATTGCTGGTGATATTAGCATATACTAGAAAACTTTAATATGCTGCTACTGTGATTTGTTTTAAATTATTTTTAGTCATATATTAAAGAGCCAGCTGATGCTCTTAAAGTTAAAAAAAAAAGAAAACTGTGCAGCCACATTATTGTTCTCAACGTCCTGTGTGGAAAGTTGCTATCACTGTACAATTTTGCTTGAGCCTTTATTTTACAACAGGGCTTTACCGCTAACTCAGAATTGCACATAAGAAGGCTATTTAAAAAGTACAATAAAAATTTGCACAAATCAGACTTTTAAGAAGAGTCAGTACGCTGTACACTTTCTACAGTATTATGCTGATAAGTGAAAAGACAACAGAAGTGCTGCCCCTAAAATGTTTGCGGTTGAGGAGTAATTGACTGGAATTGTTTATTTCTTTAAAGTAGTTATCCCGGGTCAAATCAAGACCAAGAGCTTACTATGCGTTAAGCCTCAAAGACTGATCTTCTCTTCTCCTGGAAGAAATGTCAATATCTATAGAGTCTTTTCCGACTATGAGCCTCAGCCGCTTCGCCGGAGGAAGAGGGATAAAGTCGTCTTCAAAGTCGTCATCATAGTCATCCTCCTCTCCATCTCCCTCTGAAGAGGAGGAATCAGCGGTACTTTCTTCCTCATACTGACTATAGTCATCGACTTCCATGCGAGACTCCAGGAGAGAAAGAGGATCACTGCAGCACACCCCATTTTCGTGAAGCCCCTCTGTATACGACCCCCTACTCTCCTCGTCCCGTTTTAGCTGGATTTTTAATTTTGTAGAGCTACTGCCTGATCCTGAGTTAAATCCATTATTAAGCTTTGCTACATAGAGATTATTATCATTTTCATGGTCTTTACTTAACTTGATGCTTATTTTTGAGGAATTCACTCCATCATTCTCTTGGTCATTTGTCTTGCTGCTGCTGTCATGACGCCTGCGAAGAGTCAATTTGGGAATCCCGGAGTTATTTTCTAGGATTAACTGTGCATCATACCTAGTGATCCGCCTCTTCTTTTTACTTTTTGCAGTTCGGAAGCTGTCTTTTGCTTTGAAGCTGTCTGATGCGACCACAGAACCGCTAACAGGAGAAGGGGGCCAGTCCGTGTAGCTCCCGGGCACGCCCTCCAGGCTGCTGTGCTCGCCCTGGTCAGGGTGGGACCCCACCCCCTCTCGCCCCGCGCCAGCTCTGCCAGGGGAATCGTGCACCGCAGCGGATTCCTCTGCTTCTGCCAACTGTCTCACCAGTTTCCCTTGCCGTGACTTCTTCTTTGACATGCTGCTGTCGCTCTTAGGACACTTGGCCTCCCCCTTCTGTGCAGCTTCATGCGCCAGTTCTTCCTCCTGCACCGCAGGAGACGGTTGCTCGCCGCTGTCTGGGCAAGGTTCCGTCAAGCTGCTTTTGTAGCCATCCAACGTATTTGGTTCAAGCTTGATGTCGGAGGTCTCCTTCAAATTCATCCTCGTCCTCAAGGACCGCCGGGTTGTGTAGGTGCAGGGGGCGCCCTCCACGTGCGCAGGGGCGCCTCGCCCGGAGTTCTGCTTGTGCTCTCGTGCTGCGTGTCTAGTTAAGCACCCACTGGCCGCCGTGGCCGGGACTGGTCCCTCTGGCTCCTTATCTTTTTTAATGGGCAAATTTTTGTACAGAACTACTTTAGGCTCTTTAAGTACTAAGTTTCCCATTTCGAGTTTTCCCGAAGCACTCTTCTGCTCCAGCCGTTTGCAATGATTTCTTAGTTTTATCTTTGAAAGTAAAGGCTTTGCAGGTTTTCTCAGTTTCTTTGGTACCCTGGAATTACTTATAGGAGTTAGCTTAGATGAGGTAGAGTTGGAAGGAGCTGGAATTCCTGACAAGGACTGCCTTGTCAATGCTCTGCTCTTGCTGTTCTTTTTCATGCCAACGGAAGATTTTCGGTTAGAAGCTGCAAAGTTTAAAAAAAAAAAAAAAAAAGCATGAAAAACAGTCTTGGTAACACGGTAATGTTCAACAAAACAAGGCCAACACCCAGACGATTAGCTATGAAATGTTTAGATTATACAAAAAACATGGTAGACAGACCCCAGTTGCATTTCCGCCAGCACTCCTACAGTTCTCCTTTACATTCGCTTTCTAATTTCTGCCTCTAATTTAAGAAGCATCTATTCACTTTCCAGGTACGTAATTTCAGGGTTAAAGAGCTCTTAGCACAGCAACGACCTGGATTTCACTCTAAGTGTCCTTAATCTATCACGACATTAGTCCAAACTGAACACTTCTTTCCCTGATTTAGTCTTTTACCACATAAAATATCTGAAGTAAAAGCTAAGTAAAAATAATATTTTTCTTTCATAGATTCTTCTTAAAATCATCATTTAAAATGTTTCTAAAATCCATTATTCATTAACTCAAAGTATGTTATTTGACTAGTAATCCAGAACTGGTGACAGGTGACCAACGGGCTCTCAGAGACAAATTCTATCACGATGTTTTCAAGTAAGAAAAAGAGATCCTAAGAACCACATATTGTTACCCCCACTAGACATTCATCCCCAAATACCGCACCTTCTAAGCCGTTCCCTTCAATGCTGTGAGGACTAGCAGAGACTCTGAAGGCTGCGGGACTTACTTGGCCCCATCCCTCCGCTGACTGCCCGCTGCCGACAATCAAACCGAAACAGGGAAGAAGCGCGCTGCTAGAGTTACACTCTCGGGACAAGGGGGACCCAGCTTCCTTCCTCTGGACAAGGGGATGACAACCTGAGAACATGACAACTGGACGGCTTCTCAAAAGGCTTATATGTGACTCAAGTGTAAGGTGGCCCCGTGGTGAGCCGCTGACCTTGCCACCGACTTTCCTTTCCGCCATCTTTGTTTTTCTCTACGTCTACATTTTGGATTTCTAGTCACAGTGTTTTACGTGAGTCACTTTCGCCATCACTTAGTCTGCTCCCCATCCCCCACCTGAAAAGCTCTTCCCATCAAAATACCCCTTTAACTCATTCACTAGGGAAGTTGAGATGACCGAACGAATCATCACCACCTCTCAACAGAAAACAGAGGGAATAAAAACCAGTGAACGTGGGTAAGCCCAGCACGCTGCCCGACAGGACTGCTGCTTCCTACACCCCTGAGGGTCGCCAGGGTGACTGCTGTTCCTTCTGCATGGCTGAGCGAGTCAGGCTACCATTAGTTAGTTTTTATTGAGGGAGAGGAGCAAGAATGCACAACAGCATTCCAAAAACATCAACCCGCCAAGAACAGAAGTCTCTGTACTCAGGAAGACGGGCTCACAAATGGCTCTGGGATCTCCAAACCAGAATTCCCAGGAATGAGACCCACTGACTGAACCAAGAACATGCTTATCTGTGCCGGATGCTACCAGGGAGGCAACTTTTTTTTAAGAACAGTAGTAGCAGTAAAGTTTGGGTGCCACCCAACTTGAGAACCACCGACGTGTTATGAACTGAATTATACAGATCTTACCAGAAATAGTTTTTTAAATATAAGGATATTTAGGGAGTGCTTTTGCTAAAGGATTTCTTTGTGCTTACAAGGCTTCCTACGAGGTGAGAGTAGATGTGCTTATGATGTAAACACACCAGTGTTGGTGTCTGCCTTTCTCAAATGTGGCTATGGTGAGACTTTGCTGTCTATGGCTCTTCAAGGACCATTCTATGACCAAGGTCAGCGGTTCTCATTTCATACCTGCAACCACCCCTCCACAATGATCACTTATACCGTGTATCCTTGACTGCAATCCCCCTGCAATCTGGATCCAACCTGTCCTCCTAAACAGCGCCTTTGCCAGTCTCCCTCACAGACTCCTTGTCGTGAAATCCGGGGGGCCCTTTCAGCCCGTACCGTTGTTTCCTCCTCTGCAGAATGTGACACTGCTAACCATTATTTTTCCTGAACCCCCTCCTGAACCCCCTCTCTCCTTGGCTGCTCGCGAGAGCACACTCTCCTGGCCTTCCCTCCGCGTCCCGACCCTCTTCCTCCATCTGCCCGGTGGACTGCACTCCTCAGGCCTCTGCTATCCTAGGCCCCTTGAAAACTCTACTCAGTCTCCAGGCCATAAGCAGCCACTCCTCCACGGCTATCACCATCGATATGCTGGCAGTTCCCAAACCAAAGTCTCTAGCCTGATTCTCGCCTTAATTACAGATCCGCATCACCGAAGGTCCACTGGGACCTTGATCGCCCGCTAAGATTGTCTCATGAGCCCCTCACAAGTCAACATGCCCAAAGGGAACTCAACACCAAGCCTAAGTTCTCCATCTTGGTCAATACCACCAACACCCAGCCAGCTGCCCAAGCAGACACGGGGAGGTCATCCATGACGCCTGCTCTCGCTAACTCTCACCAACCAGCCACTGGTCCTGTGGAGTCCACTCCTGCCGTGTCGCTGGAACCACCTCCTCTCCATTCCTGATGCCACCATTTCCTGCCTTGACTCCGGCACTAACACCCGCCTTTCCTTGCCTCCCTACTGCTTCCCCGACATTCCATCCCCCACCACGCAGCCCAGATGATTCTCCTAGTACGCCACGTCACTTCTGGGCTTTAAACCTGCCAATAACCTAATACCTCAGAATAAAGTCCAAAATTTTAAATTATGCTCCTATCCCTCCTTCCCACCTTCTACTCCAGCCCTGATGAACTTCACTGACGCAAATCCCGCACTCGTGCCTACACGTTCATCTGTGACGTTCCCTCGGCTTGGAGCGCGTCTCACTTGGCCACCTTCTCCTCCCCTTTCAAGACTCAGCTCAGCAAACACGTCTCTCAGGAAGCCTTTCCCGACTCTGCACATGCCAGGTGACCCTTCCTATGACTCTTCATGGCACCTGAGATTCTCCTCACTTGGGCACTGATTTTCAATCACTGGATGGATCTCACTTACGGTGATTTTGAATCTGGGCTCTCCCACTTCCACCCCTCCTTCCGAGAGGTTCATTGTTAGCTGACTGCAGCGAACCACTGACAAAGCACTTCAGTGTGTGTTTTAAAGAGCACAAGAGAGGCTGAATTTGATGCTACGTGTTATTCCGATAGAGAGACTTCACTTACATATTTATGTATTTATCAGTGTGTTCTCATTTTGTTTGAAAAGCGTTATCTCAACAAAAGCCCAGCTAAAAGGTGTGCTCAAGTCAAAGGGCACAAAAGGCACAGTCCGGCTGGGCAAGAGAAATGCGGGCAACGTGACTGAGCACCCAGGGCTCTTCGCGGCGCCACGAAGGTGCTGCTACACTATCGCGGGGGGATGGGGGGTGAGCGCCAGCAACAGCAGGCTGAGGGAGAGATGGTGGTCACAATGGCAAACTAAGAAAAGTCTGCCATGAGACTGAGGACCCTGACACAGTGGAGGGAAGGCACGGCCACGGCTCCCCTGGCTTTGGCACTAACACACCACGTGTGGCTCTCTTCCCTCACGGCTGGGACAAATCCCAAATGCATAAACCTAGACAGTAATTTCACGTGAAGGTACACATTCTTAGCAGTTAGTATATACTAGGTACAGCGCCAAGTGGGCAGATCAGTGTGATCTCCATCATCATAAGCATTCCCTGAAGTAAGAGCTATGACACTAAGTGAAAACCAAGCTCAGGTGGGCTAGCGTGCCTGAGCGCGTCCATCCGGTCAGCGGCAGAGATGGGACTCGCACCGAGGCCTGTGGCTCCAGATCTCAAGCTTTTCCCCACACCATCACACGGCCTCTAAGGGACACCACAGAGCTATTACGGGGCCAGTCCCAGCTCCTGGGAAAGGACCCGTGGTATGGCTACCGCGGTTCCCTCAGGGTGTCCTCAAAATCATAAGGCAGCTCTGTGTGGGCATCGAGAATGACAGCCAGACACAAGAGCAGCAAAACGACATCAAAGCTTCCAGAACGCTCGGGCTGCACCCGTGCCCTGCGCTGGACAAGCCCCAGAAACACACACGGTGGAGCCAAGGGAACACGAGGGCCACACACAGCCTGGCATGTTCCCAACACGAGGACCCAAAAGCCCTCAATAGGATTTTAAAGACTTCAGTTCAAGGAGGCTGTCAGGCACGAGAAGCTGGCTCCACCTCATGCAACCAACACAGGAACGAACGGCTGGAAAAAGGTGCTGGAAAGGATTCTGAAGCAGCCTGCAGGCTCAGCAGGAAAGTGTTCAGACCAACCAGGGATGTCTGCGGCAGGCGAGAGAGTGACAGGTGGTGGCCCAGCCCACCGTCTCCAGGACAGGCGCTCCTCAGTCCAGCTGAGTGAACTTATTCCACTGGTGGGAGTCCTCTGGGACTTGCACCAACTCGTGGCATTTTCAGTGGCTCACATCCAGGACGCAGCACTATGGGGGTGGCCTAGCCGCTGAGGCACAAGAGGCCTAAAAAACCCGACTCTTCTAGTAACGGCGTTATGATTCAGGTCTGTGGACTGAATCTGTGAAAATGGATTTCTTGTCTCCTCTCTGGATGCTAAAGCAAACAGTCAAGTTGTGGTTCTTGAGACACCTTCCAAAAAAGGACCTGCATGGAAGGAAGAAATAATTTTTTCTTCCAACTAGGCAGAAACGTTTCTTTAAAAAGAACAAACACGCTGTTCAGAGAAAGCAGTTCCTCTATAGTTGTCAGCTGCTTAATTCTAACCAAACTGCAGGATAAGATGGGTACTCGGAATCTATACACAAGATGTATGCCCACGCCCCTTGGGAGAGAGGCTTGGGCACCTCTGGCCTTGCATCCACTGCAGTCTCAAAAAGTCTTTTTTTCTTTCAAACAGGTAGAAGGGTTTGGTCAAGACACAAACAGCAAAAGAAATACAGCCTAGAAGAACACATGTAAGAGCCCGAGAAAACACTGCTATGAACATACTTAGTGCACAATGTTCTCAGAGACCGCTGGAGTAAACCTCGAGCTCCTTCAGAGCCCTGAGCCATGTCTAGCAACTGTCACAATGACCCTCAAAGCTACTTATGCCAACCCCTGAATTACTCCAGACAATCACTGTGCAGAAAAGTAACCTGAATAAAGTAAGCACCCTGATATAAGCAGTCATGGTGAAGGGCTGTATTTCTGTTCTGTAATGCTGAGACTACAGCGCAGAGGGATTACCTATTCCCTCTAGCCTTTAGCAAGTGGCATTTACGGTCTGCTCTGCGTAGTTACTGTGTACTGGTCCCATCCTGGAGCTAAGGCATAAACTCCCCAAGGGAGGGGCCCAAGTCTCATACACTTTTCTTTCTCTTTTTAACAACTAGCAGGCTTTGAACATGTATTTGGTTTATTAATAAATATCCCATAGATGGTCACATAATAGAACACTCAACACCTTCCAAAAATTTTTCCTATTTTGATTTTTTAAACTGAGTGGCGTACTGAGTTCAGTATCTACACATCAGTGTATGGTTAACGCGTAAGAACACAAAGCACCCGCACGAACGTCACAGAGCCACGTGGACAGTGCCGTGGCATCTCCGCGTGTGGCTGGCAGCACACTCCTGGGTGTTCTATGCAGACATTTATAAAATGGGCCTCACAAGTCGCCAGTTTCACCAAGGAACCAGACTCAGAAAACAAAATGTTGATTATGCTGCGTTTATTATTAAAACCAACAGTCAACAGTGAATGATGAACTAACTGCTCTTCTTTGCTCACTCTGGACGTTAAAGACTGGAATAGGAACGCGGCATCGCTCTTCCACGGCAGAGGTTACCCCTGGCCTCTGACCCCCAGCAGAAGGTAGAGTCAGGATTCAGGGCAGTGACAGTCACCATCATGGGAGACATCTTCCCTTTTCTTTGGGATTTTCTGTAGTGGAGAGGAGTACCCAGAGCTGGGCTGAAAACATCTGAAGACAGGGAGAAGAGCCTAAAATAATCAGACCTCAGACGGTACTTACTGCTAACAAGTGTGTATGGACATTCAGAGTGCCCAAACAGGCATACTTTGGGGACCATCAAGTTAAAACTTTTAAACTTTATTCCTATCAGAGACAAGTCAGACTAAGGAGCCTACTGCTTCAGTGGCAACTAGAGAAAACTGGTGCTACCCAGATGGAAAACAGTAGCAATCAGGATGGTTCCAGGACTTCAAGGTTCCAAAAACGTGATGTGTTTTCTTGTGCTCACTTAGGATTCTTCTCTTTCTTTTCTCTTTATTCTTCATTCTCTTTTTCCAGTTTCCATCAGGTCTTGCCCCCCCACACAACTGGTATCTTAAAGCTTGTTTCCTTCTCCTTTTCATCTCTCTTGCTACTTTCGGTCGAGTGGCTATTACAACACGTCAGTATAATGACATTCAAACTGCTCCTCTATCACAATTCTGAGTCTGGTAACTGGTGATTTGGTGAATTGGGTCAGTTCATTTTGAAAACGGCAAGCAAGCAGTAAAAGGGTGGAAGCCTTGAGGCCAGAAGCTATGAATTCCCCAAGTCCATCATCCATCCTAACAGACTGGCCAGGCACAGAACACGTATGTGCCTGTGTGGCGCCACCCCGTCCTTTGTCTTCTTGCGGGCCTAACAATATCATTACAGAGAAACTAAGACCTTGAAAAGCTTTCTGTCAAACATATGATGACCCTGGAACACACGATGGAGAATTTAATATCCAGTTACCCAGTATTCAAGAAAAGCAGACAATTTAGTACCATATTAAATCTGGAGGCATGATACAGACTGCTTTTGTGCTCGAATCACTTCTAGAACCTTGCAGTGCTGGTGAAGTGCATGAATCCCAGAGTTTCTCTCAATGTTTAAAAGATCAAAACTATTAGAGCATGCTTTAGAAAGCAAACTATGTGAAAATACTTAAAAAAAAAAAAAAAGATATGCTTATCAAATCTCCCTTACTTACTTGCATTGTTTTTTTCCTGAGTGGTATCTGCATCAGTGTTAGAGCTGACAGATTGACTGTCTGAATTTTTGCTGCTGTCACCTAACTTTTTAAGCCTATTTAAACGTTTATCTGTTTCTCTGAGTCCATATTTGCTATTGATAACAGGAGCAGGCGCAGGCAGTCCCACTCTGGATTTAAAAGCACCAGTTCCCCGCCTGAAAGAGAAACAGCACAGGTTACACAAACAGCATTCTCACTGACGTAAGCCTGGTTGCTGAGCGCACTTGGCCACATCAGATCAGCAAGTGTGATGAACTGATGAGGCCCTAATCGCCACTGGAAAGCCGCTAAGCCTAGGACTCTCAACATACATACATATATAAAATTAATGCAAAAAAGCCCCAGACTTAAAATAAAACAATTTTTTATGATTACTGTCAATCAATTGTTAATTGCTCATGAGAAGCTACTGGTTGGACCCTGTAGAATTTCAAGTGTAGGTAAAAATAAATAAATAAAATTTCAATTTCAAAACCGACTGGTACAATAATTAGGTCTAAACTGTAACTGAAATAACCCACCTATTAATTATATCCCAGCTTTGTTCTGCATAATTTAACACTACGTTACTGAATATTGAGAATTACAGAATTAAAAGAGGAACCAGCGAATTTCCATAAATTAAATCATTGCTTAGAAGCTAATGTTAGATACAAACAAATACTAACTAAAATTCTGAATAAGAAGGCTAGGCTATCTTAGTGAAAATCTCACTTCTAGAATAATGAAAACTGTTAAATTCCTCCTTTAAAGTTACTGAATGAACATAATTAACAAAACGTTACTAAATAAAAGACATTAAAAGACTTGCTTTTACCACTGGCTAAGAATGATTTGTAACCTGCTTTAATTATTTATATTTATATAAATTCTAATGAAGTGGGTGCTTAATAAGAAGTCCTCCTAAACTTCCTTAATGAACCTAGCTTTGCAAATCTTTGCTTTATTCAGTTATAAAGGTAAATTTCTACTTGCTTTGCTCAAAAGAATAAATAAAATATAAATTAATGAGGTTAAAAGAATTAAGCACTCCATATTGCATTTAAAAGATGATAAATCTCTTTGGCCAAAATTGCCTTCACTGACTTGCCTTTCACTGGCCTTCGCTTGTTAAAGAAAAGCCATATAATAACAGCTTCTGAACTTGAGGCAAAATTGTGAACACTTCCCATTATGAAAGCAATATTGCCCTCCAAAAGATCCCATGTGATTTACTTTTTTCAGGATTTAGATGAGGAGAAAATAACTTTTCTCCTCCAAGGAATCTGAGTATTTCACCTTTTGCTGAGGGAGGACAAAAATTTTATTTTCTCTCCTTCCCTCTTAAACCTCTTAATGCTAGGGAGGAGCACAGACCTAGTCTGAATGCAGAGACCATGTCTGGCGACTAAGGTGAGTATTCTTGCCTTCTTCGCCTTCCTAGGATGGATCTGGAATTCTACTTTTATTAATGCTTTTGTAAAAACGACAAACATATTGTGGGACTGCCTCAATTCTTTTTTCAAAAGGTGCGTTAGAAATCCCTGTAAAAACCTCTAGGTAACCTTCACCACAGCAGGCCAACAATTACACTCCACTCCACCATGAAGTATATTCAGAAAGTAAATGCATAAATCCTAAAGGCTGTTTCATTTCAGGTGGATTAAGGAATTAATAAATTTTGTTCAGATACTGTGCCTTTTTACCATAACTTGTAATATTTCTGGAAAGATGGGCCGTACTTTAATACAAAATAAATGATCATGGTGGAATTACCTGGAAATTTATTTATTTTTAAGTAAAACTCCCCCATTCGTCTGTTTCTCTACTTCCTTTACTTCTTCTTAACTTATGGCAGTAACACATGCTTGTGTTTGCTGCAACAGGTGAGACAACCTTAGGCTCCGTCTCCATAAAGCAGAAGTCAATAGTGCTCCCCAGCCAGCCTCCATCCCCAGAGCCCCCCCACCCCGCCCTGGCACCAGTGCTAACCACCTGCCAGCACCTCATCTCCTGCTCCTTTGCCATGAGCTACACACCTATTCACATTGTTGTTTCTTCCTAAGCAAACAAAACCCAAAGAGGATAATACCATACATCTTACTCAGCAACCAGCTTGCTTTCTTATTACATCATGCGCAAGTAAATCTGAACTGTTTTGAAACTTGTACCTTTTACACAGACTAAACATTCCATAATCTATTCAAGCACTACTGGTGATTACTGAAACTTGTAGGTTTGTGGGTTTTGCTTGCCACCATGAATGCTGCTGCTACCTTGCTTTGAAACCAAATCCTTACTAGCTAATGCTCCTACTTCCATAGGATAGATTCTTCCATATGGAACTGACTGCCAGACAAAAGGGTGTGATGATTTTGAACAAATATTGCCAGATTACTTTCCCAAAAGGTTATAGCAATTTACAGCCCTAGCGACACTGTGTAAGTGCCTGTTTCCCCACATCCTCACCAGCGGCACAGACTGCACTTCTAAATTTTGCCAATTTGATAGTGAAAACGGATACCTAGTTATTGTTTTCCTTGTTTATGGCCATCATTTTCTGTGTAGCATCTTCCTTACCTCTCTTTTCTCTAGTGGAAGTCTGTCTTTTTTTTAAATGAGCTTATAGGAGCTTTTTGTCCTTGGGATATTAACTCTGCCGTGTATGTACTTTCTTCCCCCTTCAGTTTGTCATTAATCTGACTTTTGCTTTTAGCTATTCAAAAATTTTCATATTCACCATTTCTTGTCTTAACTTCTTTCAGAAGATTTCCACTACCCCAAGGGTAGACGTATACATTCTCCTAATTTTTTTCCTAATCATCTTACATTATATTCTTAAATTAAAAATTTTAATCCATCTGGAATTTATCTTGTATATGGTGTGAGATAGGAGTTGAGCTTGGTTTTCTTCCAGGCGCACAATGAATTATGTCACTATTATTTATTAAAGGAATCATCATTTCCCCATACGTGGTATTAAGACTTCATACACACTCGGCTCTATTTCAGGAGTCTGTTCATGTCCTCTTATTTGTCCATATCGGCCAGTATCATCAAGTTTTGATCACAACTGTTTCATAGTAAATTTTTAATAAGGCCAGCTGCCCCTAACTATACTTCAGAATCTAATTTTTTCTTAGCTATCATCAGACATACTTTCATATAAGCTTTAAAACAATTTGGTCCTTCATATTCTTCGGTCCCTCATTAGATTTAATTTCTCAAGTTTTCTAGAGTGAACTTTGCAGCACTTACTTATGAAAGTATTACAATTCCTATTTTGTTAGGATGGTTACTTCCCAGAAGCACGCATCAAATGTATCCTGGACACTGTATCCACGATGTCAGCACCTCTGTAAACCCTCTGTCCCCTCTCTTTCCTTCTTTTCACCCTTGAGCAACTAGCACACTGTGCGTGTGTCCCTTTCATGGCACTGCCCTCATGGCTGGCACTGTGCTAGTCTCGTTTACCCTGCCTGCATGAGGCCTAACATAAAGTAACTAACTATTCAGTTACTATATGATGAATAATTGAATGAGTTCCTTTGGTCTCATCCTCTCGCCTAATTTCTGGAAAGGCAGAAACAATCTGGTGTTCCTGAGAATTTCAAGAATATTCCCAGCCAACCTTTAAATCAAACTTCCCAAATAGTCTGACAATAGCTGAGCCTACTGCTCCGTATGAGGCCTTTCCATTTAAAAAGGATGTGCACATGTTTCTGTTTATTCCTCACACTAACCCCGTGGAGCAGGCAGGACAGCCCTTCTGACCAGCGAGAAACAGTCTCCTGGAAGAGAACTAATCTGCCCGAGGGACATGATGACACAGGGGGTTCTAAACGAGGCAAAGAGCTGTTTCCGGGGTGGCCTGGAGTCCTGTGTATGTGGTCACATGTTTCAGGACAGCCTCCAAAAGCATATTTAGCGTATTACTTACTCCATTCCTTCATTCACCAAATATTTATCAAGCACCTACTATATGTCAGGTACTGTTCTGGATGCTGGGAGCACAGCAGTAAATGAAAAAGATAAAAATCTCTGCCTTCCTGGAACTTGCAATCTAATGCGAGAATAACCAGAAACCACAAAATAAGTTTACAGCTAACATCTAATATTAACTGTGTGCTGTTTTACATACTTTTCGTGAGATAAATTTAATCCTCACAGCAACCCTATGAGATAGGTTCTAATGTTATCCCCATTTTATAGATGGGGTAATTAAGGCACAAAAGCAGCTAAGTTGCCCAAGATCACACAGCTAATGAAATGCAGAGTCACAGGATTCCAACTCAGGGAGCCTGACGCCAGATCTCATGCACATCACTGTTATACTATGTTATCTCTAAAATGGTTTTAAAGCATTATTCAACTGTAATTAAACTACTTCATGGATTAAAGGGTCTTTTTGTGGACTGGTCTAAGATTTAACCAATGTTTGAACCATTTTTTTAATTTAGAAAAAGATAAATTTTATCCCCCTGCATTCCCACTCCCTCCCTGCAAAAGGGGCAAAAATTCAGCAGCATCAGGAATAGGTTTTCTGCCCTCCCTTCGTGGCAAAGATCCCAGAGCTGGGAGAGAAAGAGCTGGGGTTGTACCACGACCCCGTGCCTCTGCTCTCTCACGACACAGGGGAAACCGCTGGCTTCCCTGAAAGAAGGGAAACGTGGGCTCTGGGGAGTCAGCATTTCTCCCGAGGCCGGATGGCTGGCGGAGAAGTAGGACCACCGCCTATCCTTGCTTCCATGCGTGAAAGGCTCTGAGGTCAGGCTGACTTGGACTTCTGCACCTGCAGTGTGGCCACACCACCAGCTCTCTCCCAGGGCAGCTGTGAGGACTGAATGAGTCAGGGTGAGTAAAGCACCCAGTACAGCACGTAAAAGGGGCTCAACAAATCCAGGTGTGCTCATCTGAAGAATATACACACACACACGTATACCCGAATCGCCGCGCCGCACACCTGAAACTAACATGATCTTGTAAATCAACTATACTTCAATTAAAAAAATAAAAACAATAACCAAAAAACCAAATCCAGGTGAGCTCCCTGTGTGGCCTATGCCAGCATGGGGGCCTTCCTGCAGCACCGGCCCGGACAAGCTTGTGAAGCTGCCTCTGAGCTCAGACACGCAGAAATCGCCACAAGGAGACGAGCAGTGTGGACAAGGAGTCCCGCCAAGTCAGATGTGGGGGATCTCTACAAGGACTCCAGAATCTTGATGGGTCCCAAAAGGAAGTTCTTCACCAAGTAACGGAACTTAGAAATTATTAAGAGCACGTGCATCAGAACATAACAATTCCAGAAGACACAGCTTGGTAGTACCCAAGACAACCTCAGGGTTTTTACATGATCAGTAGTGGTGAACTTCACTGGCCATTTTCGGAGCAACCCCACCCTGGCACCGTGTGTGTGTGGGCGTGGGCGTGTGCGTGTGCACGTGTGTGTAAGGTATTTCCCATTCTCTCTTTAAGCATATTTGCATTCTGATTAACTCATAACGATAACTGCTGGTAATGATTTAACATTTTGAAGGGCCAGGTGCTGGGGCCCCTAAATAGTCCTGTACTCTTCGGTTTTGCTTATGCATGCTGTACTGCGTGCAATGCTGCAGAACATGAAAGACTATCCCTTATCATTTAATGCATGAGGAGGTAACACGAGTTCATGCTCATAATCACCAGGTGGTTAAAAGAACGCAAGAGCCGAATATCTTACTTCATACTTTACCTTTCACAAGTGTAACACTCGCAGAACTCATTATTTTCTCCAAAAAACCCATCTCCATAATAACAAGAAATTTCTTCTCCAGGTTCAATATCTCTTAGAGCCTTCACACATGCTGTGTCTCGACCAGTTGACACAAACTGAAATAAAATCAACTCATTAAGAAACTCATACCTGAAGCAAACACAAAATACTTGAGATAAAATACTTTTTATGCTTACCTTACAGTTAGGTCTGCAATCTGAAAAATGTCCAAAAGATAAAGTCAATTAACTGTAGATAAGATCTGAAACACGAACAATTACAGAAATCTGAAATAAGCTTTCCACATAATTTTACCAACTTTTGACAGAAGTTTCAGGTCTTAAGTTAAACTACAGGAATATTTATTTTAATAGGTTTATGCAAAAAGAAGAAATTTCTATTTCCAACCCTCCTTTAAAGGAAGATAAGGTCATTCTAAGTTTCAGAAGTGCTACCCAACACGAGAGCTAACACCTTAGAAACAGAGCTTACCATGGTTTATAAACGCTGCAGGACCAAGCCAGAGCTGAGCACAGTTTTTCCTTGTGGAATACATGACACTGAAGTCGTTTTCTCCATGTCTAAGTAGCATGTTCTCCTCAATTTCTGAAAGTTCGGCAATACAACCCACCAGTAATTCTATTTTGTCATTTCGTTTCCTATTTAAAATATGTGATGTTAAAAATTACTAGTAATTATAAATCGTAAGGCTTCTTTTAATAAAATAAGCCTGTCCAACAAATACCAGGAATCGAGAAGACTTAGCTGTGCATGTTTTAGCTGACTCACTTGGATCCCCACCTGGATGTCATCTCCTTTTCCCTGGAAGCCCCACAGCCTTGTGCACAGTTACTTGTGCAGCTAGCTGCCTCATCCCTACCAGAGACTAGAAAGTCCACTAGGAATCGTGCTACCTACACCTCTGAATCCCCTACCGGACCCAGCATAATGCTTTGCAGGCAGAAAGGACTCAAAGACCCGCCGCACTGCATTCAACTTGCTGACACTGGAGGAGGAGAGAGACAAGCAGCAGGAGGGTCGGGAGAGCCCAGAACTGGGACGCCGCCCTGCAGAGCAGCAACAGCAAATGTCATGCAAGCCAAACAGGCGCTCGTCAGTGTTCTAGCAGCCACATTAAGGAAGGAAAAACAGGTGAAAGTACTTTCAGTAACGTATTTTAACCCGGTATAACCCAAATACTATTTCAGCAGGTAATCAGTATGAAATATTAATGAAAAATATTTACAATTTAATATAAAATCTCACATGTATATCACAATTTGTAGCACTTCTCAATTCAGACTAGCCACATTTCAAGGTTTCAACAGCCACCCGTGGCTGGTGGCCATGGTACTGTAGCTCTAGAACCCAAGACCTCAAACCTCCACAGCCATGTGCAACACGGAGCCACGGGAGCCGATGAGCAGGCTGGATTCCGTCCCACAGCAAACAGATACACTCACTCACATACACACACCCATGCAAGAAGCCCAGGAGGAAGGCTCTTTCCCATTCCAATTTCAGGTACCTGACCCTAAAATTTTTGCTATAAAAAATACTGGGAGTGGGCTTCCCTGGTGGTGCAGTGGTTGAGAGTACGCCTGCCGACGCAGGGGACACGGGTTCGTGCCGCAGTCCGGGAAGATCCCACATGCCGCGGAGCGGCTGGGCCCGTGAGCCATGGCCGCTGAGCCTACGCGTCCGGAGCCTGTGCTCCCCAACGGGAGAGGCCACAACAGTGAGAGGCCCGCGTACCACAAAAAAAAAAAAAAAAAAAAAAAAGTACTGGGGGTGGTGTAAGAGAGGGGTTACATATTTCTTCTGGGAGATAAGGCAGGGAATAGGCATTAGAGGAAAGATATAAGTACATATTCTCTCTTTCATGTATGGCTTTTATCCCTCCTAGCTGAGCTCAACTTTACTACTTTTATTTAAGCTGGCACACATATATATATTTTGAAGCAGGCATTGTGCTAGGAAGCTTCTACGCCCGAAATTCCTACGTAACCTTTCTTATAGGCCAGTAAAAAACTGACTCTGGACGCCAGGTTATTCAACCCCAGCGTCCCTAACCTCTCAGTAGTCCTTGAGCAGGCATCCAGACTCAATGAAAGGAAAACACAAAGCATTCTGGCTTAGAGAGAGGATCTGGTTCAACTCAGACTTCTTCTTCTTGTTTTTTTTTAATAAAAAAATTTTTTTTAAGTCTTTCTTGAATTTGCTGCAATACTGCTTCTGTTTTATGTTTGGTTTTTTGGCCCTGAGGCAGGTGGGATCTTAGCCCCCAAACCAGGGATCGAACACGCACCCCTGCATTGGAAGGCGAAGTCTTAAGCCCTGGACCTCCAGGGATGTCCCCAACTCAGACTTCTGACTTCACTGTCCCGACCGCAGTCACTGGGCTGAGGCACTGGCACTGCACTGGCTCCTTGAGGGTAAGCTCTGGCCTTATGCCTTCCTACAACTTGCTTCGCACATGAACAGCAACTGAAGAGAGAACTGTCTACAAAATTACTTTACGGGTTTATACTAGTATAATAGTTACCACTCTTTTGTTGCAACAATTTTGGCTCCATTTTGTTCCGATGAATATCTATTACAAGGCAATATTTCAAATCCACTGTCGGTTGCAAACATTCGCAAGTAAATAAATACCTAAAACAGAAAAAAAAAAGTGATACCTACTTTACATTATTTATCTTGCTAGACTTCCTCAGAATTATAAAAGCAAACCACCACCAACAATGAAAAAATTTAAGATTAAGTAACCAATTTTGTTATTTTAAAATTTCCCATACTTGTGTACCTGGTGACTTGGCTATGTTACTCTAAAAGTTCACAGTAAGTTTCCCTTCTGGATGACAGAGTTTTCTCTATGGATAGTCACACAAGTTATCTGATGTGTTATTAGGTCTTCATATTGATTAGTTTTATGAAAATTTGATTTAAAATTTCGGTGTTCCCTACAATTTAGGCTCATGCAGACAGATAAACAGTACTAATTTGGTTAATGAGCTCACGTGCTCCTTGAACAATCTCTCCTGCGTTTTGCTCTTGTTGAGAAAATAGTGCCGCGCCCACTCTCCTGAGGTCAGACATTTGAAGGCTTTCTCCAAGTGCTCATCTTTCTTGAAACGTTCAATTACTTCCTTTAGTTCTTCTTGTCTTCCTTTAATAGGCCGAAATCTGAAAGAAATCAGAACAATAACTTTAGTTATCTTCCATCATCCTTGGGCCACTGCTTAAGAGACCTTGAGAAAAAAGTAACCTAAAAACAGCCAGACCTAACAGAAGAGTAATAATAAGTAATCTTGACGATTATGACTAAAGTAATATTGATCACCAGGAGATATAAGTTCTCTTTCTTCAAACTATACTTTAATCTTTTTATTTCAGTTAGCTCATTAACTGAGAGGTGACCAGGTGATTCAAATGAAAGCTGTCTGATTCAGGCTTCTATAACTAGTCATCTACTTTGGGAGGTACAAAACAATAGATCTAGAATAGAGCTCATCTAACTGAGTTAGAATGACAAGAATTTTTTAAAACATGCAGAGTCAAGCCAGAAGAGTGCAAGGCAATAAGCTTCAGAAGAAGGATGAAGCAAACAAAATCATGCCATAAACAAAAACATCCTCTATGTACATAGTTAGGAAAACCCCAAACTAAGCATCCCAACAGGTCTTGAAACACACCTTGATGTTCCAACATCCATGTCAAATTAATCTTTGATAACTGCGTTCAGAGAACAAAAAGTGTGCGAAAGTGCAACTCTAGCGGTGATACTGCTGTGGTGGTGATGGAAGGAAAAACTGCTGGGGTAGAATTTTAGAAGGCTTCCATGTAAAATCAGCTATAATGACTACAGAATATCACATGGCTATGCACATATTAACACATGATACAATCATGGCCCAAGGAAAACTTAAGTTGTACTCATTTTAAAGCTATGTTCTCAATAAAACATGTAATATGATTGAAGGTACTTGGATCTTAATTCCAAAATTTCTTCTCATGTCGATTTCATTTGGTCTACTTTCCAAAATAAGGTTAGGTTTTTTAAAAATTAACATCCAACAAAACAAGGAATTACAGACTGTTCTTCAAATAAAACACATTAAGAAAAAAATATTAGTGTCTCAGGAGAAAAACTATTTGAACTATGAATCTTGCTCTAGCATCTAAAACTGCACATCGCAGACACCCGAGAATTCTAAACTGAGATAACATCTAACGTAGACTCCAGCGAAGGAAGCATTCAAGCAGTATTTTGTTTTCCAAATAAGCTATCACAAATGTATCCATCACATTTCAGTAAGATTTTAAGCCACAATATTTCACCAAGGCTTATTTATTAGGTGCTGTGTACACATGTGCTATGGTGGAAAATGTAAGCTAGAAGACATGGCTACTGTTCTTGAAGGTAAAATTTTGCTGGGACCGAAAGCCATATGCATGCATCAAACAGATAAGCAAGGCGTCAATATGCGAGTGCATGTTCATGTGGTACAAACAACACTGCAGCAGCACTCTGAAGTATGGATATTTTAACTAAGGTGTGAGGTTTGTTTGGGAAGGGGGCGGTTTGGAGTTGACTTTGATATGGGCAGTGAGGAAAGTGGTGAATTTAGATTTCTAAAGAAAAAGCAGAATACTACTATAGGCAGGAAGGAAAATCAAAAGAAGGAAAACAAAGTGAGAGAAATTCTAAGCAGAGGATCTTAAGGCTTGCTTCAGAGATGACAGGAGCTGAGGGAGTCAGCTGGCGAGTAACAGTAAAGGAGAGTTCTAAAACGAGGAAGAGGGGAGACATGAGGAACAGGACAGTAACACAAGTTACTAGGCAGGATCTCGAGAGGCCTTCAGATGTGTGAGCATGCTGACACCTCTAGGAACCTACTAGCTGCAGACTCCAGTTTCAGTAAGCTCTTAAAACTACTAAGTAGAACAATCTGAAGGAGTTCTAGAGACATCATATGAAGAAATGGACAATGCCCTGTTTTATTTCCCGTTTCAATCAGTTAGCACACCAGCCCTCACAGACAGACGAGTGGAAGTCCTTTAGACAATTCCGAATGTCTTTAATTAGGCTGTCAGACTATGGTATCAGAGAACCACTAACATAAAGATTTGCAGAACTGTGAAAGTATCCAAACTTCCATGCAGTTATAATATTAAACTACTTACTTGCAGCCATCATTAAGTGATTTCGTCAAGATTGGGTTTCTCTAAGAAACCCAGTCTAAATCCTTCTGGCTGCAACCCTACACCACGGGGTTATTTGCAAATGAAGGACAGATAAGACCACCAAGCAGCTGTTAGCTAAGGCACACCACTCCAGGCAATACAAAGTGATGGGAAACAGATAACCGGAGTTTTATGCAGTAAACAGAAAAGCAGTAGTTCACTTTGAGCAAATACGATGAATAATCCATGATGTTAAGTGATGGACGGGGCTGCAAACGACAGGAGCCAAGCAATCTTTACATGTTCAACGTGGGACTGACCAACGGTGCCACTTGTAAAGTAAATGCATGGCTCGACACATTAGAGAGCAAGAGTCAGGACTAAGTTCACCTGAAGATCTTAAGAACGTGGCAGAAAGTAAGTTACAGACCTGGAATGGACACTGGCTATTCCTGACAGGTTTTACGTGTGCTCTCCGCTCCCTGAAACTTCCTCCCTATCTAAAAATACCTTTCAGCTATCCTTTTGTTTACTCTTTGTTCATGATGCCAAACAATTTATACGCTAAAACCAACACAAAATAATCAACTCTTGAGTTAATAATATTCTGCCTTCCACATATCCTGGGACTTTTATTTCTGCTTTCCTGCCTTCTACTGCCTCAAACACAAACCCCCAAAACTGTCCCTTGTTGCCCACTAAGCAAGAACCTCTACTTTACTTAAAATGTAATTTACTGTCAAAACTTACTGTCACAGTTGGCTGCTATAGGCGTGAAATGATAGTGAGGCAAAGGAGGAAGAAAATGGTTCTGGGTGCAGATGGGAAGGGGAAGAGACAGTTGTTTTCGATAACCCTATAGAAGAACATCAAAATCACCTGGCTGACAGTTCCAGTCAAATCCCATTGTAACAAAAACTGCGGGGAAATAAAAATTATTTAATAACATAAGATTGTTACAACTATTAGGGCCAGAGCAAAAGGCACTGAGGACCTTAGAAAAAAATTAAAGTAATTTTCTATTACTGAATAGAAAAACACGCTCTGTCCTCTCCTTAACCACAATCACTCTAAATCTCCTGTACGAACTGCACAAAGCTATCCTTACGCCATGACTCCTAAAGCTAGGAGAAAATTTAGATTATCTAAAAATTATCTCTTGTTCCATAAATGAGGAAAATAAGGCCCAATGAGGGCTAACTGCTGGAAGGACTGGGACTGTTACCCAGGCCTTTCTCGGCCCCGCTCTTATCTGAACCACGAGAGCCCTCTTGTGTCATTCTGTCATGAGAACAGGGTCTGACTTGTATTCACCGCTGCGTGCCAGCACTGAGCTCGGCCAAAGACAGCGCTGACTGGTACCCTGACAGCACCATGAAAGGGGTGGAAACAAATTGACTATTTGGGGGTGGGTGGGCTGGGGTGGGCTGGGATGGCAGGGGAGGCAAGAGAAACAGGTATTTCGGCATTTCCACATCAACGTGCCCCTCTCCCCTCTTGATATTTAACATTTGCAACTTTAAATAAACCAAACATTTATTTTTCTCTTTCCACACCTCTCTGATCAATGGCTGGTATAAGAAATTTAAAAATATGTCATTTACAATTGTTTACTACTAAAAGGGGCAGAAAAAAACATATGAATTCACACTCCCACACACCTGTTCCCCACTCTTTCCAGAGACTGACTTCCCAGGTTTTCTTGCTATTTGGTTTTTCTGTTTCCAAACCCAAGAGACCACTGTGGCAATGAAGAAAAGTTGCAGATTTGTATTAGCTGCACTACCGTGCCCTTCCATTAGCATGTACAACCAAGAGCTACTGGAGGGAGGGGAAAGAGGAGGGGGGACAGAAAAAAGGGAGCAAGGGAAGGAGGGAGGAAGAGAGAGAAAAATGCTCAAATATTTAAGATATAAAATAAAACCATGAGTCAACATCGTGAACACATTTCCCCCTTGAAGAAAGATTAACTGCGAACTGACAGTTCGTAGATGCCGAGTGGAGGAGTCATGCTAGGACCACAGCTCTTCATTCCTTCTTGACCTGAAAATAAACAGCAACCAGAAACATACCTGGCTGAGTCCTGCAATCAGTGCTCAGCTAATCCCATGGAGTGACTCCTGATTTTTGGACGATTTCTCTTAAAATTACCCTGTTATGGAGTACAAGTGGTTTTTTAAATACAGCTATTACTAAGACCAAACTAGTTTAAAAGGTTTGCAAAATGTTCTAAAAATCGTGTTTATGCTGACACCTCCAATTACTTAACATAAGAGAACATTTATAAAGGCTGAAACAGGTTAGTTTGTATCTTATTACTGTTTGTAATGCTCTCTACCTACCTCACAGGGTTGTTGTGAGAAAAACTGTCAGATTTTGAAAAATGCCTTGAGCTCCTCGAAGGAAAGGCGCTATATAAATGCAAAAACAAACAACAACAATAAAAAACTATTTGTATAATTTGTACTTGTAATTTCTAAACAGACTTACAATACTGGTTGTAGCAGAAATCCCTAAAATGCTGTGATATTCAAGAACTTTATGAAGACACGGGTCGGCCTAGCATGATAACAAAGTCCAGGAAGCTAAAACGCTTTCCTTCCCACATAACATCATTTTACCCTTGATTATATTAAGTTAGAAGGTCGAGAAGTTTCTTTATGCTTTCTAGTCAAGCACTTGATATTCAAGAGGCATTTAAAGTGATTTATAAATTCATATTCAACAGTGGATACGAATAATCAAATATATAAATAAGGAAAATAAAAATTAGATGGTTACAGTAGTGGAAGGATGAGTAAGGACTACACAGGCTGAAGTCTGTGCCCTGAGAGGACTCTTCCCATTTCTTTACAATGTGATGTCCCCCAACTCCTCAGGATACCATGAAATCGCTGGTCACGCAGCCTGAACGAGGGCGCATTACTGAAAGCATCCATTCCTGCTTCGCTACATTCACCTCTCCACTAGCTTTTTAAAAAAAATTAGAGGTATTACTAACAACTCTGTTCCCTGGTTAAAAGGAAGAACTTAAGTTTCATAACTGACAAAAGTCAACTAAATTGAAACATTTCCCAATAAATTGAAATTAATATTTTGTTTATGCTTTTTCTAGGCATTCATGCCACAACTCTGACTGCCTTCTTAGGAAATACAGGGATATGTTAAGAGTAAAAACATAGGCAATTCATAATATAGCCAAATAATTAAATATCTACTGTTTCTGAACAGTATTCCTGAAGGTACAACTGAAATAAGTAGAGAGGAGGAGGGCATAAAAAAAGAGAAACTAAGTTCAAATCACAGATGTATAAACATGAGAAGAGACCACCTATATAAGTAACAGACGGACAGTTTGGAGAATTAAAACCCAAAGCTCCAATCACGTCCTCCAGTCACTTCTTTTGCACCCCAAAGAAAGAGAAGTCCACAAAAAGCTAATAATTTAAGAAATATTTATGGTTATTCAAATAAAGCACTATAGATTTTCCTTATTGTCTATAAAATATCTTTGAAAATGGGGTAAGTGACATTCTGGTAAATTCTTGCTCAGAAGATAAAGAACTGTAAGTGATAATTTTCAAATAAATCCACTAAGATTAAATGAAAATGTATATACCTTTCATTAAGATTAACAAGCTTCATTAATAAAAATTCTGTATATTCCCCAAATGTCAGCTTACGAGAGTCTGTTAAAATACCTCTGGAATGAATGCCTCTGCTGAAAGGCGGAGAGCACACCTTGCTTTGACACAGCAACATCAACTGCTCAACCGCACTGGCCTAAGTGCCGACACTGTTACAAAGCCAACGCAGTCTAACCAGGGAGCAGTACCATTACCTACACCATGAACGGCTATTTTAGGAAGTGTCTGAGTAGGATTAAATGTTGCACTGGAAAATATGAATTTAGAGGTACCTGGATATGGTAAGGTCTTAAGTTTTAACAATATCTGTGTGGTAAACCTAAACTTGACATTTTAGGATTACATGTTTTAAAGTGAGCCCTAGAAAATGACTGATAAGGAACTTTCTATCCATTTATCACATCGGGACAAAGCTCAGTAGGCTAGACGGTTTAAGACCTTGCTTCCCAACTGTAACTGGGAGCACGTTAGAAATGGAGACTCTCAGGCCCCACCTCACAGTTATTGAATCAGAACCTGCATCTTAACAAGATTCCCCAAGTGACTCATATGTAAACTAATTAAAAGAAGCAGTTGTCAAGGAGGACTTTTTAGAAAACATGAGTTATTTACTGTCGCAGAACCCAGTAACAGGTACTCTTCATCCTCTGGAATAGTCAAAGCGTGGGGGCTTCTGAATACATGGAGTTCTTTCCCAAGCCACTACAACTTTTGTTGTAATTTTGATGGAAAACTTTTAAAAATGGTTTATTTGCTTCCATGTTTCAGTATACAAGGCATAACGAACAGAATCTGTTTCAATGATGACTCCAGGCCGTAATTATGGGCCTTTGTGTAATATTCTGAATGCCACTAGACTGTTGTGTGAAACAGTGAATCACATTTCTTACCTCGGAGAAAAAAAGGCTAACAGGTGAGTTAAATACTATTAGGACCCTAATAGTAGGAGAATGAGCCCTGGTCTCTTGGGTTCACTGGGAAATAGGGGATGTGGGCTTAAAATAATGCAAACTAGATTTTTAGTTGGACACTATGGCATCCAATTCTGCTGATTTTCCAGAGAACAGCCATCCATTTGCCTATGTAGAAAATTTAAGTATGTGCCCCTCTGACCGCAGGGAACTATTTAAATAATCTCTCAAGTCCATCCCAACTTTCACTTCGTTTTAGTAAGTAAAGATATATGATGACAGGAAATTACATGAAAATACCAAAGGCACGTTTTAACCTGAATTACTTCTTTTGGGATTTAGACTATAATTGATAAATGAATTATCTTGTTTTAATTCTAGGAAGGGACAGAATTAAAATAGGAAAAAACGGACACACGATTTTCCTCTAATCACCTGCCCCCAATTAATTACTGGTGACCACCCCCGTGGTGATCAAGCGCCTCTAGGGCAGTCACTGACACTGCAGCTACGTTAAGAGTGAACAGTGGTCCAGAACGTGTTCCACATTCTAGGAACAGGTTAGGCTCTTCTATCACTCGAAAGCCTTTGCCATGGAAGTTATGAGGCAACACAAAGTTGTAAAGTTCTGATTTAGTGCTTGGAGGCAGTTAATTATGAAATTACCTAAAGGCCTTTTTGGGAGCGAGATGATGTTTAAGAGAATTAGAATAAAGAAATTTAAAGGGTCACAGATTTCAAGAGCTCTGTAGTATTTTATATAGATGGCATTTGATACTCAATAAAGTGGTTACACATCTATTTTCTTACCTGCATACTGAATATAACCACGTCTTTAATAATATTCACTCTAACTTATAATGACTAGCTGAGTCTCAAAGATAAAACATAATGGCAAAAATGGGATAGGGAGGGTGGGAGGGAGGGAGATGCAAGAGGGAAGAGATATGGGAACATATGTATATGTATAGCTGATTCATTTTGTTATAAAGCAGAAACTAACACACCATTGTAAAGCAATTATACTCTAATAAAGATGTTAAAAAAATAATGCTAAAATTCCCTATATACAGTGGAAAGTATTTGAAAGAATAAAAGTTTGTAATAAAATCATGAAAAAAAACTGATGCAACCTAATTTAGGTAGAAAAAAATCATACACATTTTCAAGGTTTTACAGGATGCCTGTTTCTTTCAGGTAATTCTCATCAACATTTAAAACAGAATATGGAGATGCCTCTCCAACTCTGTATTTTAATAGAAGTATCCCAAGATAAACTAAGAACACGGAATTAAAACTGACAACTCATGGAAGCTTATGTTGCTTTTCTTGACTCACACATGGAAAATCCTCCTGCAGCAGAATCTTTCCTTTAATGTCATTTTAAATTTTGACTGAAAGTAAAATTAGCCATCTATTTTCTTAAGTTCAACGGTATCATCTGTTCCACTCAGGATAAAGACAAAATTACCTAGTATTCATTTTGTGTGTTTGAAAACCTAAATAGGGATCAAGAACCAAACTGGTTGCTAAGTCATCATTTTCACAGAGTTCCTTGGCAGACATTCCAGAAGATGGTACATATCGACTCTGTCCTTCGAATCCTGAATTACCATTACCTGTGAGAAGAAAAAAGAAGAAAAATTAACTCGCACTGAGTACTACTTAAATCTACCTTAAAAACCTTTAGCTTCACTGCCCATTCAAGTTAGTAATTAAGAATTGAAATTGCTTATTTCTATCAGTTTTACTAATTAAGAATTGAGTACCCTTTGCAAAAACAGAAAACCAAATGCAGTAAATTAACCGAGTTATTGAGAGCATTTTTGTTAGATAATATTATCAGGTTTCCCAAGAACGGTGTCTGGATAGTTGTGAGACTCTGGCTCAGATGCCTTACTTGCGTCTCCAAGGAAGAGTTGAGACACAGGAGATGGGCAGATATTCATCACAGTAGCAAGGCAGCACAAAGGGCCGCTACAGACAGGGCTGGCATGAGAAGGAAACAAGAGGAACACGAGATACCCTCTGCAGTAAGCGCCAGAAGGCTAAATCTCAGGAACCAAAACGGAGCCTCCAGGCGTTACCTTCCACTTCCTGCTTGTGGGCAGACGTGTGATTATCATCCCCACTTTGCTGGCAACTCAGGCCCAGAGGTTAAGAAACTTGCCTGTGATTACACAGCCAGGCAGGAGAAGAGGGGAGAGAAGTAGAGAGAGTCTGACAGGCCTATTTCTAACACCTGTTTGAACCAGATTTTGAAGGAATGGATAAAAATAGGAAAGTGACTGAAAAAGATAACTGAAGGAACTGGGTTTAACTGTGGAAGGAAAACAATGTAAAGAGAGGAAAGCAAGGCCAAATTTGTATGGATGAAGCTTCATCAGTGCTGATTCACGTTTGATGTATACGTCACTGAGGGTCTTCGTGGAGTCAGCACATGCAATTACAGAGGATACCAGCAGTATAACTTTAAGCCTCTCAAAATTAAGAGGTGGAAGAATGAGTGACAAAGTGAGACGTCTAACCTTTTCACCCACTGTTCCAATAAAGAAATAAACACTTACATGTCTAAGTCCCTGCCAAAGGGTCAGTATACGATTTTGAATCAAATTATTTGCACGTAGGTACGTATAAAACTATCAAAGTTGTTATATTTTCTATACCAGTTTTATTAACACTTAATTCACATACCATACAGTTCACCCATTTAAAGTGTACAATTCAATGGTTTTAAGTATATTCACAGAATTGTGTAACCATCACCACAATCAATTCTGGCACATGTTCATCCCCCCAAAAGAAACCTCATACCTACTAGAAGTTATTATCCATTTCTCCCTCCCCCACAGACCCTGGCAACCACTAATCTACTCTGTTTCTAGGGATCTGCCTAGTCTGAAAATTTCATATAGATGGAATCATACGTGTTTTTTTGTGACTGGCTTCTTTCAATTAGCATGTTTTCAAGGTTCATCCACGTTGTACCATGCAGCAGTACTTCATTCCTTATTATGGCCAAATAATATTCCACTGTGTGGATAGACCACATTTGGTTGCACCATTTTATGTTCCCAAAAAATAGTGTATGTAACTTCTCCACATCATCACCAACACTTGTTACTATTTGTCCTTTTGATTTCAGACATTCTAGTGATTGTGAAGCGGTGGTTTTGATTTGATTTTCTCTGATGACTAATGATTTTGAGCATCTTTTCATGTATTGGCCATTTGTCTATCTCTGGAGAAATGTGTCTATTCAGATCCCTTGCGCATTTAAAAATGGAAGTTTGTCTTTTTTTTTTTTTTTTTTTTTGCGGTACGCGGGCCTCTCACTGTTGTGGCCTCTCCTGTTGCGGAGCACAGCCTCCGGACGCGCAGGCTAAGCGGACATGGCTCACGGGCCCAGCCGCTCCGCGGCATGTGGGATCTTCCCAGACCGGGGCATGAACCCGTGTCCCCTGCATCGGCAGGCGGACTCTCAACCACTGTGCCACCAGGGAAACCCTGGAGTTTGTCTTTTATTATTGACTTGTAAAGAGTTCTTTATTCTGGATACTAGTTCTTTATCAGATATGTGATTTGAAAATATTTTCTCCTGTTCTGTAAGCTGTCTTTCCACGTTCTTGATGGTAACGCTTAAAGTTTGCAACTTTGGTAAATTTCATGTACTTTTTTTTTTCTTTTGTTCCCTGTGCTTTTAGTGTCATATCCAAGAAACCACTGCCTAATCCAAAGTTATGAAAATTTATGCGTATGTTTTCTTCTGGAGAGTTTTATAATTTAAGCTTTTAATTTAGGTCTTTGATCCATTTTGAGGTGTTTCTTTTTTGCGGTACGCGGGCATCTCACTGTTGTGGTCTCTCTCGTTGTGGAGCACAGGCTCCTGACGCGCAGGCTCAGTGGCCATGACTCATGGGCCCAGCCGCGCTGCGGCATGTGGGATCTTCCCGGACCGGGGCACGAACCCGTGTCCCCTGCATCGGCAGGCGGACTCTCAACCACTGTGCCACCAGGGAAGCCCCATTTTGAGTTTTTTACATACAGTGTGAGGTCGGATCCAATTTCATTCTTTTGCATGTGGATATACAGTTTTGCCAACCCCAACTGTTGAAAAGACTATTCTTTCCTCAATTTTATTGGCACTTTTGTCAAAAATCAGTTGACTACAAACATGAGGGTTCTTTCTGGATTCTCAATTCTATTCCACGAATATATATCTACCCACATGCAAGTATAAGACTGTCTTGATTACTGCAGCTTTGTAGTAGACTTTGGAACCGAGAAGTATGAACCTTCCACATTGTTCTTTTTCAAGACTGTTTTAGCTATTCTGGATCCCCTGAATTTCCATAAGAATTTTAGGATCAGCCTGTCAATTTCTGCAAAGAAGCCAGCTGAGATTTTGATAGGGACTACATTCAATAGGCAGGTCATTTGGAGAGTATAACCATCTTAACGATATTAAGTCATCTAATCAATGAACATGGGATGTCTTTCCATTTATTTATTTTTCTTTGCATTTATGTATTTTTTATTTATTTTTGGCTGTGTTGGGTCTCCGTTACTGCACGAGGGCTTTCTCTAGCTGCGGCAGCGGGTGCTACTCTTCGTTGCGGTGCGTGGGCTTCTCATTGCGGTGGCTTCTCTTGTCGCGGAGCAGTGGCTCTAGGCGCGTGGGCTTCAGTAGTTGTGGCTCACGGGCTCTGGAGCGCAGGCTCAGTAGTTGTGGCACAAGGGCTCAGTTTCTCCGCAGCATGTGCGATCTTCCCAGACCAGGGCTCGAACCCATGTCCCCTGCATTGGCAGACAGATTCTTAACCACTGTGCCACCAGGGAAGCCCTTTCCATTTGTTTAGATCTTCTTTTCTTTCAACAATGTTTTATCATTTTCAGAGTTTAAGTTTTATACTTTATTGTTAAATTTATTGCTTAATATTTTTTCTTTTTGATGCCCTGTAAACGAAATTGTTAATTTCATTTTTGGATTGTTTACTGAAAGTGCATAGAAATACAATTGATTTTTGTATACTTGTATCCTCCAACCTTACTGAACTCATTTATTCTAATATTTTAGTGGATTCCTTAGGATTTTCTATATACACAATCATGTCACCTGCAAATATTGTTTTACTACTTCTTTTCCAATTTGGATGCCTCTAAGTTCATTTTCTCACCTAATGGTTGTAATCAGAACTTCTAGTACAATGCTGAATAGAAGTGGTGAGAACAAATATAGTTCTATGTTGTTCCTGATCTTAGGGGAAACCATTCACCATTAAATATGACATTAAGCTTTATCAGGTTGAAGAATTCCCTTCTGTTCCTAGTTTGCTGTTTTCATCCTGAAAGGGTGTTGGATTTTGTCAAGTGCTTTTTCTGCATCTATTGGGATGACAGTATGGTTTTTGTCCTTGATTGTATTCATATGGTATTATATCAATTGCTTCTCAGATATTAAACCAAACTTGCATTCCTGGGATAAATCCCACTTGGGCATGCTATAGAATTCTTTTCATCTGTTGCTGGATTTGGTTGGCTAGTATTTTATTGAGGATTTTTGCATCTATATTTATTAGAGATATTGGTCTATGGGTCTTCTTCTCTTATGATGTCTTTGGTTTTGGTAGCAGGATAATATTGGCCTTTTCTTTGTAGGTAGTGTTTTTTTTTGCTTTGTTTTTAAAATTACTAATTCAATCTTTTTTACTTGCTATAGGTTTATTCAGATTTTGTATAAATAAGATTTATTAAATCGGTTTCAGTAATTTATTACTTTCTAGAAATTTGTTCACTTAATCTAAGTTACTTAACTTCTTGGTATGCAGTTGTCCATAGTATTCTGTTACAATCCTTTTTATTTTTCTAAGGCAGTCTAGTAATGTCTCCTCTTTCCATGTTGATTCTTGAGTCTTTCTCTCCTAATCAGTCTTGCTTAAGGGTTTGCCAATTCTTGTTGATCTTTTCAAAGAACCAACTTTTTAGCTTTGCTGATTTTCCTCTATTCTCTTTCTATTCTCTATTTTGTTAATTTCTACTCTGTTATTTCCTTCCTTCTGCTTACTTTGGGTTTAGTTTGCTCTCTCTTTTTCTGGTGTTTTAAGGTGAAAGGTTATTGATTGAGATCTTTCTTCATTTCCCTTTTGATTTCATCTTTAACCCACTGGTTATTCAGGAGTGAGTTAATTTCCACATATTTGTGTTTCCCAAATTTCTGTTACTCATTTCTAATTTTACTCCATTGTGGTTGGAACATATATTGTGTGATTTCAATCCTTTTACATTGATTGAGGGGCTTAAAGTATGGCCTAGTCTATGGCCCATTCTGAATAATGTTTCATGGCTCTTGAAAAGAATGTGTATTCTGCTGCTGTTGGGTGGAGTGTTCTATAGATGTCTGTTAGGAAGAGTTGGTATCGGACTATTTGAGTCTTCTTTCCTTCTTGATTTTCTGCTTAGCTGTTCTATCCATTATTGGAAGTGGGGAACTGAAGTCTCCAAATTATTGTTGAATTATCTATTTCTCCCTTCAATTTTGTGAATTTTTGCTTCATGTATTCTGCGGCTCTGATGTTAGGTGAAGTCGTTGCAGTTTATCTAAGGTGATGCAATGCTTTGTTTCTCTTCATCATTGGCTCTATTTTTGCACCATTTGTGCCCAATAATATTCAATGTGATGCTGTTCATCTTCACACTCTCTGGGTTTTTCCAACCCATCCCTCCAAATCTGTCTACACTTGGCGAAGTGTAGCTCATGTAATGGTCATTTTCTAAATTCTTATGTACCTCCAACAACCAAACTAATTAAGACCTTTTCACACTGATGCCCAAAAAGGAGGCCAACAGCAATTTGGAAAAAAAAAAGATTTAAGAGATGCCTAATTTACTGACCAGAGCCAATACCACTGCCATAATCACTACATTTCTCAGCTCCTTCAGGTTCCCACCACATGCTAAGGGGGTGAGGAGGTGTCCAGGTAGAGGCAAACCCGTCAGTCTTGGGCTCTCTCCTTACCCCTATCCCAAGCAGGGATATCGTCTAGTTTATTTGGTTTGTTTGTTTTTTGGTTTTTTTAAACAGAAACGGTGACCTGATCTGATATGGAAAAGTTAAGGGCAGCCTGGGCCCAGTGAATAGCATAGACCCATAAAAGGTAAGAAGGAAATGAGATCAGAACTGGTGCACTCTATCTGAAACTGTAGCAAATGCCAGGCTAATCAATCCAAATCTACCGGAAGTAGGCCAATTCCAACACAAACTAAGGCTATTTAGTTGTTGCTAAATTAACCTTAGGAAAAGAAGAAATATAAAAAGTTGTCTGGGACTTCCCTGGCGGTCCAGTGGTTAGGACTCCGTGCTCTCACCGCCAAGGGAGCAGGTTCAATCCCTGATCGGGGAACTAAGATCCTGCAAGCCGCATGGTGCAGACAAAGGAAGGAAGGAAGGAAGGAAGGAAGGAAGGAAGGAAGGAAGGAAGGAAGGAAGGAAGGAAGAAAAAGTTGTCCTTAACATGGCCATCTAATTTTGGACAATATTTATATAGCTGCCTACTTAGCTTTACACTTATCCTGGGGCATTTTACTACTCTTAAAAGAACTATGAAACATGTATCAAATCTACACTTTCTTGAACTCTCAGTAAGTAGCCTCATTATCACCAAGAGATATAGAGGTAAAAAAGTAACTCATTATCAATACTTCTTCTCTGTTAGGATAAACTGTTCACCCTATATAAATAGAAGAAATGGTGACAATTTGAAAAGCTGCCCTAACTTCCACTTATCATGTAAATTAGGGTTGACTTTATCATTCATATTGCTCTGTAAGTTTTAAAAAAAATACGTACTTAAACTTACATCAAATATAAAAAAACACAGTTTGAACTTAAAAGAAATTTAATAGCAGTACTTTAATATTTTTAATAGAACAAATAACCATTCAGTTATAAATTCTACAAAATATAAAGTTATGCATATAAAAACATTATATTAAGAATTAAACTGGAGTTGTATACAATGTTTGATGAGAATAAAAGTTGATATAACTTTGAAAGAGTAAAAAAACTATACTGTTAACTGTGAGAACATAAAAAAATTGTTTTGAAAACAACAGAGAACAGAATACACATTACAAAGTGGAAAGAATTACTGCCCCATATCACAATCAAAAGAGTGACAGCTGAAGTATGTACATACATCTGCTTGACCTCCTCTCGGCTGCGTTCCTGCCAGCCTTCACGGTGTCCTTTCCCGTGTGCTGTAACTTTGATTGATTCTGCTGATGGTCATTAGACAACTTGCCTCCATTTCTCCTGCCATTCAACACCATGTTCTTGGATTCTCCCAACCACTTCATACCCACAGACAGCCTGACCCAGGTGCATTTAGTCACTCTCTTCAAATAGCTTAGAGAATAATTTCAATGTTCTCTCCTAACAGAAACAAAACATGAAAAAACAAAACAAAATGGGGAGGTAAATACACAAAAGACCATATGCTACACAGACCCCTGAGACATTTTCAGAGTATTCAAAGTAACTTAGCAATTAGTGTTTCCGCTCTTCACAGACTACTTTGGCTCCCCCGCCATCCCATGTCACGCTGAGGTCTACGGTGCCCCCAGAATGAGGAGGGACTCGTTCTGCCTTGCTCATTGCTTGTGCTTTGAAGAGCGATGGGTAACTAGTAAGTGCTCAATAAATATTTATCTCTTTCAGTTGCCAGTAAGAATCATCTTTGCTTCTTACTACCCTGATACCTAGGTATATAGCTCAATAACCTGCTCAAATTACACGTTTTGGTAACATTCTATTAACTCTGTGAGGAAACAAGGAAGTTCTCTCTTCTCTTCTGAGGAGCTGAAGAAAAGGCATCTCAGTTAAGCTTTGTCCACAACAGCTTTGTAACATCCTTTTGTTGCTGTTAGTTTGAAGTCAGGATTCAGGATATTTAAGGGACCAACATTCGAATATCAAAGTATTGCCCGTCATGAAATACCTGCCTTAGCATTCCTTTACGATGGCAACAAAAATTGAGATTATAGTATTTGCTAATATAGTGGTATCCCTCACTATCTGAATTTTAATTAGCTGAATTTGGGAACAAAATGTCTTGGATAGGGAGAAATGTTTGTAATTTATAAGGACCTTCGGAAGTGAAGGTATAATAGATTACATTTGTTGGTAATGGAATGAGAAAGGATGTCCATGACATCACCTC
Source organism: Phocoena phocoena (assembly GCF_963924675.1). Taxonomy (NCBI): domain Eukaryota; kingdom Metazoa; phylum Chordata; class Mammalia; order Artiodactyla; family Phocoenidae; genus Phocoena; species Phocoena phocoena. Next base: position 105,082,011 of record NC_089226.1, read on the forward strand.
ATTACGGAATTATGCTTTAGTGTAAGTCAGACTAAAAAGGCTCTAGGATAAGAAAGTGTAAAAACAGAACTTGAGAGCTAAAGGAACTCTAAGATTCTAGCATAACTCTTCCAATTTGCAGATGGAGCTGAGGCAGCACGCCCAATGCCACACAATCAGCCTGCAGCCGCAGCCAGAGGAGAACCAGGCGTTGCTGCCCAAGGGCCTCTCACCTCACCACACCAGGCAGAGCTCATTTTCCCTCACTTTTTCCAAACACACAGAAAAGTACACATGATAAATTATTCTGAAGTACTCCCAGAAATGTACACCTGGAGATGCCTTTAATGATGCCCAACACAAATACAAAATATTAATTTTTACTTGACCTCCAGTCTCTTTCATGTCACAGGAATTCTGTGTGAATTCACAGTGAGGTAAAATGTGGGTGAGAGCAACATGCTTAGGCAAAAACGTGAACAACAGCTGATCCATATTAAGGATACTTTTACAATTGTTCTCGAACATGTAATTTTCTCTTGGTTCCTTCACTATGAAAATTCAATTAGCATTCAACTTTTATTGTGCCTATCTTTTGATTCTTCTTGTAGGTTTCACTAAACCCAGAAAAATGCTGCTACTTAAATAATAGAAAAGGGCAAGTAAAATATTGATACATCAGTTCTAAGCTAAATATTTTTCAACTAATACTTTATCAAATTACACAGAAGACCCCCTATTGATGATCAAATATCTTATATTTATACTTAGACAACCTGTCGTTTTGATTGGCTAATTCCTTCATGTTCCAGGAAGTCTTCCTTGACCCTCACTGCCAAATCCAGGTGGACACCCCTACTATAAAACTGGGTGAGGGACTTCCCTGGTGGCACAATGGTTAAGAATCCACCTGCCAATGTAGGGGACACGGGTTCGAGCCCTGGTCCGGGAAGATCCCACATGCCGTGGAGCAACTAAGCCCGTGTGCCACAACTACTGAGCCTGTGCTCTAGAGCCTGCGTGCCACAACTACTGAAGCCCGTGTGCCAAGAGCCCGTGCTCCGCAACAAGAGAGAAGCCACCACAATGAGAAGCCTGTGCACCGCAACGAAGAGGAGCCCCCGCTCGCTGCAACTAGAGAAAGCCCACGTATAGCAACGAAGATCCAACACAGCCAAAAAAAAAAAAAACCTGGGTAAAAGCCCTTATGTCACCATATAGTGAAGGCCTGTCTGCCTCCTTAATGGACTGAGAGCTCCTGAGGTCAGGGACTTACTTTTCTTTTCTCTAGTACAGCACAAAGCAGATCAAAGGCACTCAACTTACAAAAGAATAAATAAATTAGGTTGTGGTCTAAACCACCTCAAAGGAGCTGCCACTTTTGTACGTTTTTTAAACTATAAATTATAACCTGACCTCTTCAAATTCTCTTCTTCCTCAAGATGCTCGTGCTGTCACAGGCGGCTGGAGCAGCTCTGGCACAGGCAAGACATGGCAGGAATCAGCCATCACCGCCATCAACTTCCCTACTACCTGCCATTATGCTTTCTGGTTCACCCCCGACTCTGCACCTCCAGAGAAAAAGAACAAGAAGGTGGTAAAGTGCTTTGGGTCCTTTAGGAAATTCATCTCAAGAACGCCCACATATAACATACAACTTATAGATAATGATGTAAGAATGTGTTTTTAAGACTCTGTGGAGCCCTAATACTACTCAATGATTAACACATAAAATGTAACTATACGGAACAGAAAAGAGCAATGTGGCTTTAGACAGAATTAAGAGACAAAAGAAAGAGCAAGTCACCTCTCCAGAGAATCCTTAAGTCGCAACCAAGCTTCCTACTCAGAGATAAAAAGTGGAAAACCTGGGAAGAGGCCCAGCAATCTGTGTTTTAATAAGCCCTCCAGGTGATTCTGACACTAGTTTTCCAGTGTCAGAACTATTGTTCTAAGTTACTTTTCATTCATTTGTTCGTCTGTTAGGGCAAAGAGCAAATACCAAAATTTTAAGAAGTATGGAATAAAACTTTTTAATTTGAGGAAATTATACCTATCAACCTAAGTTTTACCAAGCATTTGGAAAAGTTCACCAATAAATTATTTTAGTAGTATACTCCAGCTACTGTGTACTAGAACACAGTGTGGAACACAGACTGAGATCCACTCTAACTTACACATCATTTCAATTAAATGTGGGTTAATGATCCAAAATGGAGCAAATTCCTAACCCTGGGTCTCATTTATATCGCAGTCAACTGATATGATTTTGTTTGAACTTACGGTACCATAGCATAACAAGCACTGTCAATCACAAGACATGGCTGAATTTCACTAGTATGAACACACTGTATGTTATGTCTGGATGTATCCTAGCAGAGGCACCAATACTCTCCACTTGTCCAGATAACAACAGCTATCATTAAGGCAAAAGACTTAAGCTCACAATGAATATTTTGTAAAAGCAGTTCTAGTAAAGCTATCAGAAATTGGGGGCTATTTATAAACTTTTAGCTCAAAACGAACATATACTCTACTCATCATCAGGTCACTGTTGGTTCTGCCCTCATGAGTGCAGGATCTGCTGTTGGCATGATGATTCCCATAAGACTATGAGCTGGAAGAACACTTACACATTAAAGGTGGAGACGGAATTTCAAAAGCTAACACAAGTGGATAGTTTAGTAGGAGAAACAGGAGCTGAAGACATTGGGTGGCTCCCCCAGAGCTCCCCCCTCCCAACAGAGCAAGGGTGCAGTCTCTCTGGCTTGGAACCCAGCTGGCTCACATGGAAACGCTACCACGGTCATGGCCTGGTGGACATATCCGAGCTAACTGGCCACTGACTATATCTACAAGTTAAAATTACCTCAAATTTATTCCAAAATTGGCAGAAAAACAATTTTCAAGAAAGGAGTACTGGCGACTCCTTAAATGGCCTAACAGCTACAAATCTTTCTCTGATCTGATTTCCCAATATAAAAATATCATGAGGGCTTCCCTGGTGGCACCGTGGTTGAGAGTCTGCCTGCTGAGCAGGGGACACAGGTTCGTGCCCCCGTCCGGGAAGATCCCACATGCCGCGGAGCGGCTGGGCCCGTGAGCCATGGCCGCTGAGCCTGCGCGTCCGGAGCCTGTGCTCCGCAACGGGAAAGGCCGCAGCAGTGAGAGGCCCGCGTACCGCAAAAAAAAAAAAAAAAATCATGAAAATTATTAGACATCTACTACATTCCAGACACTATTCCAGGCACTGAGGATACAGCAAATGTTTCTCACCCTCACCTGTGCCTTATTCTAACGAAGAAAGCTCTGGGAAGCAACAAATGAACAAATAAATGCCAGCACCCTGGAGAAAATGAAGCGGTTTCTAAGTGGCGGGAGTGTTTCAGGTGGAGCCAGGGCAAAAGCGGGGCAGCACTGGGGAGCGAGCACCAGGCAAAGAGCAAGTACAAAGCCGAGGGAGCAAAGCAGCTGGTGTGTCCGAGGACCAGCACAGAGCCCAGTGTGGCTGGAGCAAGAGCAGGGGGTAAGAGGGGCAGGAGGAAGGCCAGAGGGCCTCCAAGCCCCTTCTGCGACTTGGGCACTAACTCCCAGGGAGAGAGCAGAGAAGTGACAGGAGTTAAGTGTTAAAGGCCCATGCTGGATGCTTGTCATGTGGCGAAGAGTTGGAATGCTTTTGAAAAGGCAGGTCTAATAAAGCGACTAACAATTTGGGGGGACGAGAGAGAAAGCAGTTCAAGAGACCACAGCAATCAGTGAGAGGGGAAATAGATGCTGGTGGCTCGCAGCAGCAAAAGCGGTGGGAAGTGGTTCGTCTCAGGATCTTTTCTGAAGATTTTGCCGACACTGTGTGAAAGAGAGAGGGCTCAGATGTGCTTGCAAGTGGAAGAATGGAATTAGCAGTTATGGAGGTGACAAAGACCACAGGGAGGTCGGGTTTTGGCAGGGGGTGGGGTGCAGGAGTTTGGTCATGTTTGAGATGCCTACTAGAGACTGAGCAGAGATGTTTAGGATCTGGAGGACAGGCCCAGGCTGGATGTATAAACTTGGAGTCAGGAGACTAATGGGATTTCAAGCCATGGGGCAAGAGGAAATCACCTAGGAAGTAAGTAGAGATAAAAGAAGTCTAAGGACTGAGGGACACCCAAATATTTAGCGATCAAGATGAGGAAACAGCAGCTAAGGATACTAAAAGGAGCAACTAGTGAGGCAGGAGGAGAAGCAAAAGCAAACCAGGGCCCAGCGCTTCAGGAAGGAGTGACCCAGCTGGGCACAGGCTGCAGCTGCTCATAAGGCAAATCTCTGAGAGTTGAAAGTCATGACAGATGGGCCACTGTGAGCCTCTCTCAGAAACGACAGAGAACTTCTGAAATGGACATAAAGTCTCGAAACATGGGCTCACGGGGAAAGAATGAGACGGCAGAAAGGACTCTAAGGAATAATGAATAAAGAGAGTCCTAAGTTCTTGTTATTTGTTTCAAACAAGAGAAAAAGAGTCCAAATTTCAGGTGCCAGAAAAGATGAATGTAATATTCACAGGATGGGAGATGGTGGGAATAGGTTAATTTGAGACCAGCATGCCTTGAGAGAGTTTACAAGGATCTTTGTTTAAAAAAAAAAAAAAGTTTTTAAACGAACAGATTAATTAGCTCTCTGGCCTGAAGTAATAAATCACCTGAGTATGCTGATGGACGGAATCCCTGAGGGTTCTGTGCAAGGCTTTGCCCCCTCTATTTTTATGAGTGTCCGCAAAAATGACACAACCAGGCTCTAAGGAAACGCAGCTGTGACTATGCTCTGGCATGGGCACACCTTGCACCCACCCCCAGGGACTACCTGAAATCAACAGGAAATCAACAGGAAAGGTTTCACTGGACCAATAGGTGGGGAAGGATGCACATACTTCAGATTCTAGTATCAAACGCACACAATTTATGACAACACAAAACGTGCTAGAAAACTGCTAAAATAAGAGTTGCATTTAAAGAGGAAAGTTTAATCACATTTTAATACCACAAAGGTAAAAAGCACACACACACATCGTCATACAATCCAAATCACCAAGAGCAATGGCTGTCTTCAGGGGAATGGGATTAACATCAAGAAAAGATTTTTTCCCCAAAATGTTTACAGTGAACCTATTTATTTATAATTGGAAAAAACCCAAACAATCCGCTTCCCCCAATACTTGATATTCACGTTTCTAAAGAAACCACAGAGTTGTTCCATACAAAAATGCGCTTGGTTTATGTAAAGTGCCCGCTCTATTCCCAGTGATGGACCCTCGACAAATGTCAACACTCTGTTAGCCTCCCACTGTCCCTTTATGGACACACACAAGGATCGTAAACTCTTAGTGACTTTTGAGCTCAGCTGCTCACCTCCAATTTGAGAACTTTGGTTTCAATTCTTTTTCACTTAAAGCTTTTGGAAAGGAATTTTTTGTTGAATATCCTAAAAACAAATCAGGATTTCAAGACATCTGTCAGAAAAATGAAAATATTGATTCTGAAAGACTATCAAGAATTTCAAAATAATTCCTGTGCCATTACCAAGAACTCTATCCAGTTTACAAGCTGAACTTGTCTGCAGATAGTTTATCTTTGAGAAATTATCCATCGAAATGGAAACAATCCCCAAGTGGCTGAAAATGAAAAGATAACATATATTTTTAAAAAGCAGGGTCTAGCTTGCTAGAGCACTTTTGAAAATCTTTACTGAGAAAAAGCAGAACAAACATTTTTCAAGTGATTCAGTTACAATTTGCTAAGAAAACAATGCGATACACCAGCTAACAGTTTTATCTTTGGAGAAAAAGATTACAAGCGATTTTTTTAACTGTTACATGACATATTCTTCAAAAGGTTCAACTTTTCAAAATGAACATATATTACTTTGTAATAAAAAATAAAGGTATATATAAGGAAAATAAAACAGATTTCACAAAAATCCTTCTGCATCATCCGTATGTATGTAAGTTAAAGCCAACTTCTAAAACTTTAAACACAGCAATTCAAATATCAGACTCCTAGGTTGATGGGAACTGAAAAAATATCACTGAACTACTTCCACAAGTTTTTGATGCCTTTGCTTGTGGACTCTGATGCTCAAGTGTCACAATCCCAGACTCCCAGGGGCTTTTTATTTAAAATAAGCGCAAGGAAGACAAACACAAATAAAAAGCATAGAAATGAAAGAAAGTACTGTCCAAAGAAGAAACAACAAACAAACACACAGCCCCTACCCCCACCCCAAAAGAGCAAAGAGCACAAGGTGGACCAGGGGTGAAACTACTCAGACTACTATCAGTTCCAACAACATCCCACTAGTTAAGTAAAAAACCAATTCCCCCTTCTAGGGCCTCATGTGTGCAGCCTATCTCACATGTGAAAATTACATGCAACAGCAAAAATAAAAGTATTTTGAAGCTGTTAAGACCTACCATTAACAGAATTTACCTTACTTACCAAGGCCTACAGGTCCTGCATGATCCAGCCCTGCCAGTCTCACCCCTTGCTCCAGCTAATACTCCAGACACAGCCTAGCTTACGACCCTCTAGTGTGCAAGGCATCTTCCCACCACTGGCCTCTGCACTTGGGCTACTGCCAGCCTGCCCATCAGTGCCCACCTCCCACCCCTCCACCCAGGAGATTTGTCTGGGTACATGCTTGAATATTCCTCCTTCATGGTGCTTATCACAACTGTATTCACTTCTTTATGTAATTACTTGGTGACACTTGCCTTCCCCACTGCAGTATAAACGAGCTAAGGTACACTTCCGTATCACTGGAACCTAGCACAAGGCCCAACATACCACAGGTCCATTCATATCATATCCCCCTTTCTAGTCTCAAACGTAACTGCTACACATAAGCCCCAGTGGGTATTAGTTTTCTCCCTCAAATCTAAAATTACAAAAGGACTCTATAATATATGTACCAAAGAATTCCATGTCAGTATTTATCAACGGTTATTCCAAATTCACCTGCAGATAACATATAGCCAAGGTTCCATGGAATCCTACAGTAATAATTCACACAATCAGACCAGTTGAAGAAGCCCTGAGAAGCCATCAGAAGCATCTGGGATCACTATTCCATTGTAATTCTGTAATGCAGTTTGACAGGGTAATTGCCCAGTTGCCAATTTCTTAGATAGCTACCATGAATCCATGATCTCACCTATAACCTTAAAACTTGCTCCTATGAACACTGTCAGAAATAAATCTCATTTAAGAATTTAGATGACCTGTCAGAGTTCAACTAGTCCTAGTGGTACGAAAGAAAAGTCTTGGGCATTTTTCTTCTTCTTAATTCAGCATTAAGCCCTTGTTGCTCTACAACTGGAGCCGTCATGCAGATTCAACGCTAACCGGGTATCTAGCACCAAACTCCAGAGCAAAGAATACGTCTTTATACTTGTAAAATAATTACTAATGACATGCCATTATTAAAAGTATCATTTCTGCTTTCCTTTTCCAGCTTTTGTAGAGTCAAACTCATATGCGTTTTGCTTCAGCCAATTTAACAGCTTTCTCAAGTAGCCTCAGGTGACAAAGCCCCAATCAGACCAGCAAGAGGATGGTGCCTGAAAAGAGCAGTCCCACCAATGCATAATAATGCTCCACCCACCCCCTTTTAGGATAAAATGATGGCTAGAGATAGCATCACTAATCCTCCTAAGTTGGTTGCAATAACTTCTCTAAAGGAGGCTGGAAAATGGTCCCCAAAGATATCTATCAGGTCTTAATCTGAAACCTATGAATGTTAATTTATAAGGAAAGGGGTCTTTGGAGATATGAGTAAATTACAGATTTTGAGATGAAAGAGATTATCCAGGTGGGCCCAAAATGTCATCCCAAGTGCCCTTAAAAGGGAGAGGCAGAGGGAGATTGGACACCACACACACTTGAGAAGAAGAGGAAAAGAGTGGCGTGAGGTGGCCACAAGCAAAGGAATGCCACAGTCACCAGAAACTGGAAGAGGCAAAGAACAATGCTCTCTTAGAGCCTCTGGAGGGAGTCCTACCCATATCTTGATTTTGGTCCAGTGAAACTGATGGTGAACTTCCGGCCTCCAGAACTGTGAGAGAATACATGTCTGCTATTTTAAGCCACCAAGTCTGTGGTACTTTGTTACAGCACACACAGGAAACTAATACAGAGACCAGGAAAAAGCAAATCAAAGTAAAAATGCTTTCTAATTAGACTCCAGAAATACATAAAATTCCAACATGCCACAGGGAAAGAGATTTTAAGCACCTTTAAAAAGTTGTCTTAAATACACTTTTAAAAAAAGACATTTCCCCCTTCAACTGCACATATGAAACACGGCTACAGAGAGAGCTATATGGATTTTGAAGATAAAGCTGGTGTCTCAATTACATCTAATTACTCATGCACTGTTTAAGCACAGTTAACCAAGATCTTCCTTAGATGTAACATACTGAACATTATCATATTTACATATATGTTTACAATAAAAAAAGAAAATCAGAACTATTAGACTTTTTCATTTAGCAGACCATTTTAAACAGCAAAACAGCCACCACTGGTTAAGTCTACGATCAGACGTTTGCAACCCTTATACTTATTCAGCCACTGAACTACAGCTGAGCGTGTGATAAACTCATTACAGAAAATACTGTTTCACAGTTCCTTATTTATGTACACCACACGTACACCAACACGTATCACAACAAAGGGTTTTATGTAAGAAAGATCTGTGTCTCCAATTGTCTCAGTAGGTATTTCTAAAATAAAGGTTTTAGCTGACGTGGTTGTTGAGGGGAATTCTGCCCCTAATCTCCCTAAAATCTCCTCCCCATCTCTCCGTGTCTGACCCATCCGCTTACCTCGTAGTGCCTATAAGTAAAATCAAGGACGCTTCCTTTGTTAGAGTAGTCTCTGAGACCCAAACAGCATTTTACTTTTCTAGAAACAGATGCCACCTAGTGTCAAGAGTCTGTAAGTACAGCCCACAGTTCCTGAGAGGCTATGAGGTAAGTAGAACAAAGGACAATTGATTCTTACTGGGCAAAGACAAGGGTGAGAAAAAACTTCCAAAAGGTGGTTCTTGGGCTGGGTCCTAAAGGCCAGGTGGCAGACCGTGCAAGGGGCAGCGCGCACAGTGGCTCAGGACGTGGATCGGGGTGGAGTCAAAGCATCGGTGCCGCCCTGGCTCCACTCACTGCTCTCCAGCAATGTGACCCTGGACAAGCCATTTAACCTCGCTAATGTCTCATTAGTAAAATGAAAAGAGGTTTGGCACAAGGATTAAATAAGCAGAAACTGCTAATACAATAAAGGTCTCCAACTGTCTCCTCTTTTCATGTAACTAAGAAACAAAGAAGATTTGCTGATGTATTATTCACAAAACTTTAAACAATCAAGTAGAAATCTCCCCTCCATTCCTCATCCTACCGTAACTCCCACAGGAAAGAAAAAAAAAAATCACATCACCTCATCCATTAAAAAAAGTACAAATTTTCAACAGAATAAAAAAGGACCAGGGGTGCTAATTTATGATACAGAGTTGAGATCAGCTTTGCTTTTCCTACAGCTCCTGAAGAGAAGGAATGTGACTTCTGGCAACAATGTATAGTTAAACATCACTGAATTAGCCTCACATGTCAACATTCAGAGGGACTGCAGATTTTGTTACAATAGAATATACCTTGTTGTGTATCTGATAAAATATTATCTTAGTGTAACTCCATTTGTTAAAATAATTGCTCCTCCATTCACTTAGTGCTTCCTATATTAACTTTATCATTTGTCACGCCCTGTAAAGCAGGTACCTTTTTTTCTGGTTACACAGATGAAAGACTGGAGAATTTGCTCAACTGTACCCATAGAAAGGATCCCACTAGCTAAAAAGCATGTGATTGGTGGCAGAGAGACCAGTTCGAAAACTAAATGCAACGAAGAGTAGAAATGGATGGGAAGAGAGAGGAAAGCTCTGGTTTTTCAGATACGAGCTTGGCAAGACTTGGTGACAAATCAGACATAGGCGCTGAGGGACAGAAAGGAAGTCAAGTCAGAAATCTCTAGTTGGGGTAGAAGTTTCAGTTGGGGAGACTGCAAGATTGCCATGAAGTGAGTTAGGGACTGCAGAAGGAACACATTTGCAGGAAAGATGAGAAAGTTTGGTTTGCTGAATTTGAGGATGGGGCACTACCCACGTGAAACTGTCGTAAGATGTTAAAACTCAGGAGAGAAGTGACTGTGAAAAGAGTAACATTAACAGAGGACTTTACAATTCACCAAGCATTTCAACATTATCTTAATTCAAAAAATCACAGAATTTCAGAGCAAAAAGTCTTAGATTAAAAGAAACAGGCTCAGGGACACGTATTACCTGCCCAAAGTAATTCACTTCTTCTGACAAGATAATATGCTACCAATATGTGAAACCAAAAAAAAAAAGATATTTTTGAGCTTTATCATGGTCAGTTAAATGAAAGGAAAAGGGGAGTGAAGAGAAAAGGGAATAAAATAAGCAAGAGACACATGCTGGCACCGTGAGAGTCAGAGAGGCCTTGCAAAGGAGCATTCCCCACTTACAGCGCCTGGGGCATGCCGCTCAATGCCTAGCACAGTGTCCAACACACAGCTAAGTAATGTCCGCTCAAGACGTGAGTGAAGAACTGAGTGCCATGGGGATGACAGAGAGACACCTCTTAGCTCCAGTTCTCTGGGCACCATTTCACACTATTGCTCGTTACTACGATCCAAGAACTGTGCTAATAACTTCACATATATCATATCATTTACCCACATCACAGTCCCTTAACATATACGATATATTTTAAATATTCATTAACATATGATATTAAATTATGACATAATTCATATAATAAAAACATTAAATATATACAACATATACAATACTACTATTATCACCCCCACTTTACAAAGGAGAGGAAGCCTTAGAGAATTAGAAAAAAAAATTAGCCAAGGTGGGGTTTAAAGACTGTACACTCTTGACACCATATAAGAAAGCAATATAATCCTGACTCAAATTCTTAAACATGCTTCGCCGCATACTTGAAGAGGAAGACCCTAGAACAAAAAGGGACACGGTTCCTGATTTTATGGAGCTCAGAGTATAGTGTGGGAAGAGACAATCAAATAAGCATGAAATAGTAAATTCTGGTAAGAGCTACAAAGGAAACAACTAGGATATCAGGAGAGAATAATATAGGAACAAACTTTAGACTGGATGATCAAGGAGGATAAATCAAAAGCATAAATACAGAAACAATCATCTTCTTTTTGGATCAGAAACACTCCTGGTATCTGTTTATATCCACCAAACAAATATTTTCTGAAGCAACTGGCTTTGTCTAAATCCTCCTCTGAATGAGGTCTGATTTTTGTTTCTTTTTTAACGGGAAGGGAGAAGCAGGTTTGTATACGGCCTCTCCGGCTCCAGACTCTACGGGCTCACTGGCTGAAGGATCAGCCCCCTTTACTCTTTAGCTGGGGGATCCATTTTCCTAAGAGTAGGTTGGTTTTCTTGCTAAAAATATATATCCCTTCATAACATGCAACATAAAGATTTTTTTTGAAAATAAAAATACTTTTCAGAGATCACTGATACTTTTCAGAGATCATATATTTCAACCTTGTTATAAAAATGAGACAGACAAAATGAATCATTCGGAAGACCTAGAATCAACTCAATCCAACATTTATCAAGAACCTACTGGGAGCCACCGGGCACTGTTCGTGGTGCTGGAATATTGGTTGTGCGCAGGGAACACTAGAGGGCGCACGAGAGTTTCAGCTTCCAGGAAAATCTACGCGGGGCTACTAAGGAGTGGAGGACCTTGCAAAACCACACGGAAGCATGTGAAAACCAAGTATCTGATGAACAGAGCAGAAGAGTGCAGAATAGGAAGCAGAATGACCCTTCACTGAAGGGATCTTTTGCCTTAAAGCTGAGAGGCAATCCTAGTGTCATGAGAGATGTACTGACCCGGTGTTCCTATAAAGATGTGCAAGTCAGGTGTCTACTGCACCCTAACACGCATGACTGAGGGTTCACCAGCTTGGCAACCCTATGAGGTAGGCGAGACAGGTATTACCACTACAAATGAGATGGCTAAAGCTCAGAATGAAGTTGCCTTCCTGAAGTCAAACTGCTTTAAGGTGTAAGGCTGAGTCTAGAACCCGAGCATTCAGGCCTAAGTCTGGGGTTTACTTCAATATTTGAGTCACATGTGCATCACCACAAACAAACAGGCTTATCACTGGGGAATGCTTCCTAGCTCCACTGAACTTTTGTGTACTCTTATAATACAGAAAAGAAGACATCTTGCAGAAATGCAACTGATAGGCAGGAGCCACAGAGATGTGGGAACCATATAGACCTTAAGAATTAGGCTTTTGGGACCCTAGTCTCCAAATTCGAAAACCCAAATGGATGTAAGCTGTATCATCAACTTAATATTTCAAAACAAGGAGAAAAGACTACATGGAATAAACAGAGGAGCTACGTAAACCGACTGGAGAGATGGCAAAATACGACTAAATTCGCTCTCAGAAGGGAGAAAATGGGTGGCGATCAAGTCTAAAAGATAAAGTATAATTTAAAATTGGAAGTGATCTCAGAGATTAACGTTTAGTTATTTTACAGATGAAGAAACTAAGGCTTGGCCCTGTCAGTGTGTTACACAAATAAGGTGGAGCAGACTGGAACACAGGTACTGATTCTTACTCCAGCGGACCTTCATCCAGCCCCAGAATTGTAAGTACAACTGTAGTTCTAGTTATAATCAACCTTAGGAGATGGTGCAGTGTTTGACTCTGTCTCACACAGATACCAGCCAGCTTCAAACCTGGCTGGCAGACGTGGGAGCCAGAGGCAGCAAGTGACCAAAGTGGTCCAGCGTCCTGGGAACCATTTAATCTGCTGGAAGGAAAATCACGAAGCAAGGCCTAACTTACAGAACAAATGACTACGGACATCAGTGAGTTTTTTTTCCCCCTTTTGTGACAATATTTTAGAATTAATGCAAACGGTTCTGGTTCCATCACCAACTATGTAAAGATAATATATCCACTCTAACTTACTGCCTATGAGCAATATGGGGATCAAAAGGAAAGCGTTTTTTTTTTCTTTTAGCTAGACATAAATGCTGATTTACAACAATAAGGTGATGAGTCCGTCATGCACAGATGGATTCTCTCTATTCCACACCTTTAAAATAGCAAAATCCTGTAATGCATGTAGAATAAGGTGTGCGTGACTAAAATTTGGGGATGTGTCTGTTGAATAAGATGTAACTGTAAGTGAAAACTTACTTAGACTTTCTGTAATCTGACCAGGACAAACTCCAATCACATTAATAGAAAAACACAGGGTTAGATACTGGTCAGGCATGATGTTTCCTCTCAACCAGCAGTTCTAATCTTCTAGGAAACACCAAATTACAGGGAAGAAAAGGGATTATTGTAAGAACTAAAGTAAAAACAGATTTGTAGAAGGTTTTTTTTTGGGGGGGGGGAGCGGAATGTAGAGTTGGTAGAAAGAATTTAAAGGAAGTTGTGAAACCTTCCTAAGACCCGGGGTCCCCTGATTTGCTCGCTAGGACCCTTCCCCATTCAGCTTGTTAAATGAAACATTTAAAACCACAGGATTCAATTCAAAGATTTCAGAGCTGACAGTCTGTCCAAGAAAACAATTACTTTTCAAATCACTGTGTTCTAATGGTTAGAACTCCCTAATACTTGAAATTTAAAGTGCATTGGCTCGTTTTATCCTGTAATAAATTTAAGTTTGTGCTTTTTATTGCAATTAAAACCATTTCCTACACCAAGACACATCAGTAAAATACATTTTTTCCCAAAATAAAAAGTAACTAAAAATCAGGCTAAAAAATTAAGTTACATCTTACACATAAAACTTCTATTGCGGGCTTCCCTGGTGGCGCAGTGGTTGAGAGTCCACCTGCCGATGCAGGGGACACGGGTTCGTGCCCCGGTCCGGGAAGATCCCACATGCTGCGGAGCGGCTGGGCCCGTGAGCCATGGCCGCTGAGCCTGCGCGGCTCCGCAACGGGAGAGGCCACAACAGTGAGAGGCCCGCGTACCGCAAAAAAAAAAAAAAAAAACAACTTATATTGCATAGAGCTCTATCTGAGATACAGATATCCTAAGCTCTCTTCCTGCATTTACTCAGTGTATCTATGGAACCAACAGTGTGTCATACTGGAACAAGGACACATGGTCCCTATCTTTAACACTGTGTGGAAAACTCAGCAATTAGTGTTCTAGGGCTGACACAGTCGTGTAACTCTTGCCCATGAAGGGGAAGGAGTTTGTGAGTGGAGAGAAAGTAGAGCTCATATATAGCAGGCAAGAATAGAAAATAATGGAACTGACATCATTCATCTGAAAGGATTTGCTCTCATAAGCCGTGGGAAGGGCATTCCTGTGGACAGGGAGCTGCTCAGATGCTTCACACACAAATGACTTTGCAACACAAGCAGGCCACAAGCTCATGTCCTATAAGCCCACAAATTGACACTCAAAGAAAAATCAGATTCAATCCCAGATACAGATGACCCAAGGGAAAATTTATAAACCAACATGCTCCACCCACAAAACTCTAAGCTCAAAGACACACAACCTGCTACCACTTCCTTCACATGCATATTCTGCTATACCCCATCCTCCCCTCCCCCCATTTTGCCCACTGGTATTTGGTTCAGGTATGGAGCATTCAAGACATAAGCACTTCAGTGTGTCTGTGAAGACAAATGAAAACATGGCAAGAGGGCACGTGGAAATGACTTTGAGTGTGGTTTCAAAGTTTATGGGCTAATAAAAAATTAAGCCTTACTCTACTCTCCTGTTAAAGAGTAAGTATCCCCATTATTCTTTTCACACCCAAACTAAGTTGCTGTGTCAATGACAACAACGTTTTCAATAACAATAGAATGAACAAATTTTGAAAAACTAAATATAGGGACTTTCCTGGTGGCACAGTGCTTAAGATTCCACGCTCTCAATGCAGGGGGCTGGGGGTCGATCCCTGGTCAGGGAACTAGATCCCACGTGCACGCCACAACTAAGAGTTCACATGCCTCAACTAAGGAGCCCGCCTACTGCAACTAAGACCCAGCACAACCAAATAAATAAATAAATATTAAAAAAAAAAAAAACTAAGTATAAATCACCAAGCTCTATTAATTAACATTTTTCATCCAGTGTCTACTGACCACCTACTCTGTACCTGCTCTGAGCAGAGGAGATAAATAACGAGCTCACAAGAAAGCTGAGGGGAAGGTCAACAACCAAATACGATACAAGGTAACAACTGCTCAGGGAACAAAGCAGAAGTGTGTCTTCTCCTGAGTGGGTCAGCCCCTGCCCTTGTGTTGTAAGAGGTCTGCAAGGGGTGTGAAGATTTATCCAGGAGGTAACACTCTCACCGGGCCTTCCTGAAGGCGAGTATCAATCCGGGGGAGGGGATGCAGGAATGCCAGGCAGGGTGCGAGCAAAAGGCACCAGGCAGGGGAAACCACTGGGGCCCGGGCTTGGAAAGGAAGAGGAGAATGCTTAGATGACGGGCCCACACCTGCGGTGGAAGTTGCTAAACATTCGGCTACAAACTTGTACCTATAGTAAGTAACTCTTTAAGTAAACTTCCCAGTACGCACAAATTATCTGCGATTATTTCAGGCTAAACTGATTGCCCTCTCCCTTTTCAAAATATTTACGCTTTTATGACCAATCATCAGAAGTTACAGGCGTGTTCTTAACATTAAAGGAAGAAAAGCTTCAGCTAGCAACTGTTTCCTCTGATGACCCTATAAAGCCACGTTCAACTATACTTTATATCAAAATGGTTTAAATCTAAAAAGGTCCTGATGAAAAGAAGCGCAATCACAACCAATCAGTTCTTCTGCCTACCACTCTAGATAAGACTTTTCCCCCCAGGGTGAATTTCATACGGCAAGTTCTGAAAAATTAACTTCGAAGAACACATGTTCACCCCCTCAGTATTCTTAAAGTTCCCCCAGTCAATGGATCGGAAGTAAAAGAGCTCTAACACGGGGTCAAATAAAGCCAAACAGAGAGGGAGTGAGTTTCTCTGGGTCCAACGTGCTTCTCTACCATTCCAGCAAGTTGGGTCGAGTTGTCATCTTGTAAACGTTTCCCCCACTCTCATAGGTAGGGGTGATGCTGATACATCACCTTTGGATATGTGAAAAGAATCGAGTCACTCTGGGAGGACCGACGCCTTTTCTCGGGACCCGAGACGCCGGCCAACTTAGGGGGCCCGGGAGGCAAGCCCCGGCCAGGAGCCGGAGCCGCTGTCAGGGGAGGGACGGAGCGGGGCGGAGGACGGGCCCGGGAGGAAATCTGAAAGGAGGCTCGAGCCCAAACAAAAACAACCCAAAGTTGAGCGCGGCAGAGGGAGCAGATTGGGCGAGACCATTCACGGCTGCCCATTGGAGAAAAGGGAAAACAGAGTCCCCCAATCGCGAGCGGCGGGGCTGCTCCCCTCGTGCGGCCGCGGGCCGGCCCGGCGCTGCCCGGCGGCCGCTACCGCTCCCTTCCGGCGGCGGCGCCCACTGCAGGGCCCGCGCCCCCCGGCCGCCGCCGCCGCCGCCGCCGCCGCCGCGCCCCTCCCCCGGCCGTCCCTCCACCCCCGAGGCCCCGGCCCTGGCCCCCGCCCGGCCCGGCGCCCCCGCTCCCGCCGGCCCGCCCCCAGCCCGCCGCCCCTGCGCCCCCCGCACCGGCGCCCGCCCCCCGCTCACCGCCGGGCGCTGCCCGCTCCTCCTTGGGGCGCGTCGAGGCCCCGCCGCCCCGCCGTTGCGCTGAGGGGCCCGCGCTGCCCGGCGACACTTCCCCGTCCCCTAAGAATATTAATCACCAAAAATAATTCCAGAGAAAAATGGAGAGTAAAATCCAAGATGGCGGCACCAGCCGCAGCACCGCCCGCTCCATCCGCTGTCTGGAAATGAGTCCCAGCCGCGGCCGGAGCCCCCCGCCCCCACCGCGCCCCCGCGCCCCCGCGCCACGGGCCTCACCTCGCCTCGCCTCTCGCGCGGCCTCGGGGTGCAAAAGGCAGCCGCTGGCCTGGGGGCTCCGCGTTCTGAGTCCTGGCGCCGCGCGTGCTGCCTCCGGTGCCTGGGCGCCCTCACCTCATAGCCCCGGAGCCTCACCGCCCGCGCCGCAGACGCGTCGCCGCCCCCGGTGAGCCGCTCGGACGCCGCCCGGGAACGGTGGAAGGACACGAAAAGGAGTTCCCGCGGCCAGGCGGAGGGACACCACTTCGGCTCGTACCGCTCTGGACGCCTCTGTTGGTTTTACGGGACCAGGGGTGGGGGGAGGCGGAGAAACCCGAGAAAGAAATGAGTTCCCCGCCGGGTGCTCCCGCGGCGGAGGAACAAAAAGCGAATTTTGAGGGGATGAGATGAGTCGTTCCTTCGCTTCGCTCGCGGCGGAGGGATCCGTGTTGAGCAGTCGGCAGGGATCCCTCCGCTCCTCGCTGCCCTTTAAATTGCGGCTGGAGGCGGTGCCGCCGCGCGTCCCTGGGGCGCCACCCGGATCTCAGGCCTCCCTACGTACCCGGGCCCCGCGAGGCCTCCTTCGACACTTGGTCCCTTGCACAGCTGCACCCACCGGGGACAGCCCTGGGGAATGGGCAGGCTCCTCGCCCACTGCGCCTACCGGGTGCGTCTAGGGGAGGTGGCCCCACGGAGGCGAGCCTCTTTGTTGTGGGAATGGGTGTCACTGGAAGCAGATACACCCTTAAAGACCATGTGGGCAGCCTGAGCGTTACACCGCTTAGTGTGGGAGGGAGAGAGAGGGAGTGAGCCTGCATTAATCGGACCACGGGCTTCCTAGTGTCAACCGGCTATTTCTTGAGCACCTACTGTGTGCCAGGCTTTCCGAGAAACGGGTTTTTCAGCTTCTCGCTCTAGTTGGGCAGTGCCGGTACCAAGAATGCACCTCCCTCCAGGAGCTTTAGGCTGGCGGGGAAGTTGCCCAGAGGCTCACACGGGCCAGGTGCTGCCCTGCTGGGAGAGTGCGAAGCCTCGCCCTTTGGATCCTGCAGTCGATGATAATGACTACAAAATAACGATGAGAGTAACATGTATTACAGCCTTTACTGGATACCAGGCACCGTCCTCAAGCTTTGGTGCCCTATCTCGTTTACTCTTTACAACGACCCCCAGGAGGTGGGGACCGTTTTCCCCATTTTATACGAAGGGAAGCTGAGGCACAGAGAGGTTAGGTGACCTCTAAGACAGCCAGTCAGGGCTTGAGCCAGAGCCCTTATCCAGTACTCTGGTCAAAAGCTCAGACGTCAAGAAGTTGAGGTGGCCACAAGCTGGGCAGATGCCTAAAGGTCTCCCCCAACCGGAAGAGTGGAAAAGGGAGCGGTTAGGAAAGGTGAGCCCAGCAAGTGCAAAGGCCCTGGGGGCTGGGTGGGGGAGGGGGTGGTAAACAGCCTGAGGCTTCCGGAGGTCCAGCGTGGTCATGCAAAGAGGAGGTGGGCAGCACAGGCCCGTACTTCTATTCCGGGAAGAGACCCACGTCTGCCATGGTTTCCTGCCATCCCCAGGGCCTGGCACAGAGTAGGCACACCAGAAAGGATGCTTCAGTGGAGAGTGTGGATGACCACAAGGTCTGTGGTCCAATGAACACCGACCACCAACACGAGCGCTTACCCCATTTTCCCTCCTCCTTGACCTTGGGTGGCAGACATGATGCTCATTACCCCTTCCACAGATGGGAAACTGAGGCCCAGTGATTTGCTGAGGGCATGTATCTAACAAGAGGTGAAGGGAGGTCTAGATCTTACAAAACAGAGCTCCTCCCGTTGCCCTCCCCCTCCCCCCGGGGAAGCCCACCTGGTGGGGTTGGTGGGTTTGGGGGTGCAGAGCCTTCACCACCCCTCTGGTAAAGCAGGTGCAGGCACGTGGCCCTGCACCCTCTGCTCTTTAAAAGCCTCCGGGTCATCTGTGACATCAGAAATTGCCTTGCCACGTTCCTCTCTGCAAGCACAAGTAACGAATGATTGCTTTGGTTTTATTCGCTTCTGATTTATCGCTAAACTTTCTTTCCAAGATTTTCATAGTGTTTGGCTCTAAATACTCAAATTGCATCCCACTGAGACTGCCTTTGCCACCCTGTTTCCTCACTGGATGCCCAAGGGAGGAGAGCACAGTGGGCACCACAGCCCTGTGTGGATCCCCCTGGGTCTCGGTGCCTAGGCCCCAAGTCCAGCCATGCCTGGGCAGCCCTTCACAGCCCCAAACGTCAATGTCTTCCCCACTCCAAGCTTTCCAGAGTCCACCCCGACAGTGACCCCTGAGGCTGACACCCAAACCCTGACTCTGAAAAGCCCCCAGACTCCCAAGACATTGGCACTCCCACTCACTAACCCTAAGTGCCCAGCACCAGGCCAAGCGTTCTGGGTGCAAGGGAGCAGGCTGGGGAAGGGCAGGGGAGGCAGATGGGCGAACCCAGACACAGGTTCCTCTGGCTCCCCGGTTCTGGTTCTGTCCCTCCCCCATGCCCCCTGCACTGCTGTTCCTCCAGCCTCAGCTGAGAGGCCCAGGGTGGCCGGAGCTCTCTGCAGAGCCGAGCTGGAGCTCAGGACCTAGATGGGGCCACGCTGAAGGGAGGCCAAGGCTGAGCTGGGAAGAGGCCACAGCCCAGAGCGGCCCTCCTGGGGGAGACTGGAAATTCGACTTCCCCACAGGGAGTGTGGCCAGCTGGAGGCCTCCTCCTGCCAGCTGGCAGAGGAGGGGGGATGGGGGACAGGAAGTAGTGTGCCCAGGCACCTGCCCAGCCCCCACGTGACAGGAGCCATTGGCGTTTACACTGGGAAGCCGCTGGATGCCCCAAGTGGAGGTGCTAAGCCACAGAGGCGGTGGGACCCCACCAATCCCGGACAGAAGGAAAGGTGACGACTCTAAAGAAAGACTGAGTTGGCGGAAGGGGCCCAGGCCAGCCCCGGAAGTGCCAGGAGTGCCAGCCCAGCCCGGAGCTGACCTGGGAGCCACACCCTTGCCAGGGTGTGGGCTGAGGCCACAGAGTCACTTCCAGTCCCCCCAGTAGGGCCCAGGGGCACCTCAGAGACCTAGCCTGATCCCACCAACCCTGCATCACTCTCCAACTCCCCTTCTTCAAATACCAGGTTCACCCAGCAGCTGGCTGGCAGGGATTTACTTGCTGGAATCCTGTGCCCACAGGGGGGGTGGCCCACAGGTCTTGCTGAGCCCAGAATTCCAGGCTGGGTGGCGAGTGGCTTCTCATTGTTAAGTGATATCTTGGCTTTCAGACTCTGCACTCGTGTCTCCCCCACACTCCGTCCCCCACCCCTGCCCTGAAGGCAGAGCTGTTCTGATGAAAGCAGGTGCCCGAGTAGGAGGCGGGGGAAGAGGGACAGGGACATACCCAGGATGGTGCCGGGGACCTGTCTGGTTGGCTGCGGCTCCCACACCACCTGCCTGAGCACTGCTACGCCCGCTGCACCATCCTTGCCCCTCCACTGGCCACCCCTCCCTTGATAGATGAGGAAAGGTCGAGTGACCTGCCCAAGGCCAAGTCAACAGAAGCCACAGCAGCCAACTTTACGGCAGCTGTGAATGGGGGCTTGGCGTGAGTCTGACCTGGGTTTGAATCCCAGTTCCACAACTCACCAGCCACGTGATTTGGGGCAAATGATGCAGCCTGTCTACACACCAACCCCTCAACTGTGCAAAGGTGCCAGTCCTTGGACCTGCCTAAGTAGTCTCATTCGTAGCTTTAAAATCGCTTACGTACTGAAGATGCCCCAAATCCCACCTACGGCCTGCATGTCTCTGAACTTCTGACACCACGCTTAGGTGTTTAATAGGCATTTCAAATATAGCAAGGCTAAAATTGAAAGCACACACACACACACACACACACACACACACACACACACACACACACACACACACACACTCTTCCACCTCTCAGAGAGATATTCTTCCCATTGCTCAGGTCCAATACCTAGCTCTTATTCTCCCTTAATGTCCTGTGTGTTTTGTTTGTTTATTTTGTTTTCTCCTTAGTACACATCACCATCTAGCATCCTGTATCTTTTACTTATTCACTGCATGTACTGACTGCATCTCTTCCAGGCTGTAAGTTCCTTGAGGGCAGGGGGCTTTGTCTGCCTTGTTCACTGTTCTATACTCAGCATTCAGAACGATGCCTGGAGAACTGGTACAGAGGCTTAATCCATGAAGACTAATGCTAACCTTCCAGGATTGCTACAGGGATAAAAGGAGGTATAAGCGGTTTTTAACCACTCTCCTCTTTCTGGGGCTCAAGCTCACGTCGAGGAGTTTTCTCTGCCACCCACCCCCGCAAGTGCACAAACTTCCCTGCCTTTCAAGCTCAGGGCTGCCTTGGGCTTTGTGTCTGCCTGGGGCAACCCCTTGGGCCCCGGGAAGAGCCCTGTGCCCCTGAGGGGTGGTACTCTGTCGGGTTCCCACCACCAAAAAGGAGCCCAGCCATAGCCACCCCTGTCCTTTCAGACACACCTGGAATAAACACAGAGAGGACCAATGACAGCTGAAAAACTGGTTTCCTCAAGGGCGGGGAAAGCTTACTCTTATTATCAGTCAATAATTTCAAACTCACAGGAAGGTTCCAAGTATAGCGCAAAGAATTTTATTTTCCTAACTGTGAGCTGTTGCCGAGATGCTCCGGGAGTTCTGAGCAGAGTAGGGTGTGTTTCCAGGAAGCTGAGATTTCCTCTGACAAAACCAGGTAACTAAGATAGAAATGGAGAAATTAACGTGGGTGGGTGGATGCCAAGATTTCATCTTCACACCATAGTCAAGTTTTCCCAATGACCCTAGTAATGTCCCTTATAGCAAGGGAGCTTGTCGGGAACCCCAAGTTACCGTGGTTGTTGGGGGTTCAGCTTCCTTCACTCTGGAGCAGTTCCTCACCCTTCTCTTTAATTGCATGACTTGCGCAATCCTGAAGGTTAGAGAACAATTATTTTGTAGTACGTCCCTCAGTTTAGTTTTTTCCTGATAGTTCTCCGTGATTAGATTAAGGTCAGGTACCTTTGGCAGGAACGTCACAGAAGCAAGGCTGTGTTTTTCTCACTGAATCCTCTCAGGTGACGAGGGCTTTCAATTTGACCCATAACCAATGATACTCACTCGGGTCCCTTAAGGAGCGTGTGCCAGGCTTCTCCACTGGCAAGTCACTTGTTTTCCCTTTGTAATAAGTAAGTGTTCCGTGGAGAGGAACTTCGGGAGGATGTACACGTTCGATTTCTCATCAAACTTTCAAAGTATTAATATATTTACATCAGTATGGACTTATGGGCTCTTATTTTGTTACATAGTTATAATCTGTATTCCTCTGCCTCCCCCTCACACCCCCTTCTCTCTCTCTCCAGAGATATTTATGACAGCTTTATCTATAATAGCCCCAAACTGGAAACAATGCAAATGCTAACCAGCAAAAGAATGGATAGACAAAGTGCGGTCTATCCACGCAGTGAAATCCTACTCAGAAATAATAATGAATGAGCTACACATGGATGAGTTTCAAAACCATTACGTTGCAGTTAAAGAAGCCAGAAACTAGAGTACAAATTGCTTGATTCCAAGCATACGATGTACTAGAAGAGAAAGAAACTGTTCTATGGGGATAGAAATCTGAAGCATCATTTGCCTCCGGGCAGGTGGGATTGACCAGGTAGGGACACTTTCTGGTGTCGTGGAAACATCCTATATCTGGGGCTGGTTGCCTGGGTATGTACAGTTTAAGTCTAAGTTCTGTACAAATTACTGAATGTAAATTATACACTCAAACAAAAGAGGAACAATCTGGAAAAAAGAAAAGCGAATTGAACTGGGCTGCTGCTCAAGGAAGACCTCTCCAGTTTTTCCATGACTTGTCCTGTGGTTGAGTAAAATTTGCAAAATAGTGTTTCCTTGGCCGTTCCCCAGACATTGCTTCTGGGAGTGACCCAGGTTCAGAGGAGTGCACGTTCCAGGTTCAACGTGCAGGTGAGGGACCTGAAGATTCTTGCTCAGCCATCTGGCACTGTTAGACCCGGCTATTGCTGACTGATGTTTGAAGGGACGGGGGTGCTGCCCTTGCTTCTAATAGACTTGATGGAAGTTTCTACCACCAGGTGAGTTTCCCTGCTGCAGGCCCTTGGGCCATCCCCCAGACGCCTTCTGACCTGCACCAAACGGGGACCCTCCAGCCAAATTTTTCTTTTTTTTGCGGTACACGGGCCTCTCACTGTTGTGGCCTCTCCCATCGCGGAGTACAGACTCCGGACGCGCAGGCTCAGCGGCCATGGCTCACGGGCCCAGCCGCTCCGCGGCATGTGGGATCTTCCCGGACCAGGGCACGAACCCGTGTCCCCTGCATCGGCAGGCCGACTCTCAACCACTGCGCCACCAGGGAAGCCCCCTCCAGCCAAATTTAATTCAACTTTGGTCTTCTCAAGCCAAGATATATGAGTTGCACACGGGGTCAGCTCTTTGCTCCATCACATCCATGATTCCCTTGTCATACCTCATAGGTACACTTTGGGCTATTGGGTTGTCCCCTGGTAAATTCCTGGGGGTGCTGTTTCCTGAGTCAAAGGTAGAGATGATTTCCGGCCAGAGCATTCTGGGTGGCCAGGCAGAGAAGGTGTCTGGGGCCCTGACCCTGGCTTCAGAGTTGGGGGCCCCTAGAGGTTCAAGAAGGCCTTAGGATGGCAGAGGGAGCTAGCTCACCAAGGGGGAAACAAGGGGCTTCAACTGTCTCTCCTTAGGGTCATTCCTGCTCTTTAATCAAAGAATGGAAGAAATGTGACAAGCCCCCCTCCACGAGCAGCTGAAAGGGTGAGCGCCAAAGACGCAGAATCTTCATTTCCTTTGTCCCCACGGCCCCCAGGCCTTGCCCCCTGCAGTGCCCAGGCCTCAGTGCGGGCCTTCAGGAGACTGGACATTCCGTCAGCCGCGGAATACAGCGGAGCCCAGTTTGGGGCGGTGAGTTTCGGGGACTGGTGAGAACTTGCTGGAGAGAAGGAGGTTTCCAGAAGAAGTCCGGGTGGATGTGTCGATGCATCCAGAGGGTGGGGAGGGCAAGCGAGTCCCCAGAGTGTTGGAGCAGGATAGGCACAGGTCCTCCCACACGACTTGCACCACAGGCAGCCACAGTAACACGCTGGTCCAAGCCACCCGCCCCCGCCGCACCCTGCCTCTGAGCCTCTGAAGGGAGACCTGGCTGTAGGGATCTCGTTCCAGCCTGATCCCAGCACAGGCTCTTCACAGGGTACCTCTCGTTACAAAGGGTTTTAAACCAAGCAGAGAAGAGCCATTCAACCCAGAAAGGGCTCGGCCCAGAGGGAGGTGACTGTCTTCTCACTTCTATTAGTTTCCTGCGGCTTAAAACAACAGGAAATTATTCTCTCACAGTCTGGAGGTCAGAAGTCCAAAATCAAGGTGTGGGCAGCGTCACGCTCCCTCCAGAGGTTCCAGGGGAGGATCCTTCCTGCCTCTACCAACTCTGGGATTTCCAGGCGTTCCTTGGCTTGTGGCCGCACCCCTCCAGCCTCTGCCTCCGTCTTCCCACAGCCCTCTCCCCACTTGTGGAATCTTAGTTCCCTGACCAGGGGTTGAACCCGGGCCATGGCAGAGAAAGCGTTGAGCCCTAACCAACGGACCACCAGGGAACTACTGCCCCCCCACCCCGCCTTTCTCTTACGACACCTTTCATAGGACTTAGGACCCACCCAGGTAATCCAGAATGATCTCATCCAGAGATCCTTAACTTAAAATTACATCTGCAGGACTTCCCTGGTGGCGCAGTGGTTAAGAATCCGCCTGCCAATGCAGGGGACACGGGTTCAAGCTCTAGTCCGGGAAGATCCCACATGCCATGGAGCAACTAAGCCCGTGCGCCACAACTACTGAGCCTGCTCTCTAGAGCCTGCGAGCCACAACTACTGAGCCCATGAGCCACAGCTACTGAAGCTTGTGCACCACGATGAAGAGTACCCCCTGCTCGCCACAACTAGAGAGAGCCTGTGTGCAACAATGAAGATGCAACTCAGCCAAAAAAAAATTACATCTGCAAAGACCCTTTTTCCAAATAAGGTCACATTCTCAGCCTCCAGGGGCTAAGATGCAGACACATCTTTCTGGGGGACACGATTCAACCCACTGTGTCACTATTTATTTTGGTACCCAAATTGCCCCAGATTGGACCAGTGGGAACCTTTCCAACTGACTTCTGTCTCTTTCTATCGGTCTCCATTGCTGTTTGAGCCCCAGCCTGGGATCAATCCTTTCTCCAGGGAGCTCTGGTTCCTTTAAGGGGAGCCAAGCTCTGGGTGCCTGGTGTGCTCAGAGCCTCTCAGTGGACCGAGCCAGAGAATGTGTGTGTGGGTGTGTGTGTACACGTATAAGTGTATATAGTATACACACACGTTTGTATGTGTATGTGTATGCCCACACACTGTTACTTCTATATTTCTATACCTAACTATCTCAATCCACACAGATCTCAATCCAATTCCAACCCAACATCATGGTTTCAAGTTATTGATAGTTTTCTTCCTTTCCACCTTTGTAACTCCCTTCACCAACAGTTGAAAACATGGCTCCGCTATAGTTAATACATTTACTTATTTGTCATTATTACATACAACCCCCCTGTAGGTAATGACCTTGTATAGCACCTGCCAGCTGCCCCCCAGTGAACGATCTCCTCTGCCTGCTCAGGCACCCCTACTCCGTGCGAGACCACCCCTCTATGTGGACGCCCACCTCACTCAACTCTGACCCCTTGTGCTGGGCCACCCTCCCACTCCCCCTGCACGGGTGCCCCCGTCACCCCGCTCAGGCTCCAACACCCCACAGTGGACCCTTCCTGACATGGGCATCCTCCTTACACACTGGACCCGCTGCCCTCCTGTGCAGACACCCTCTGCTGTGGCTCCCCTCATGCAGGTGGGCACCCACCTTAACTCACCTCATGGCTTTTATTTATTTATTATTTTTTAAAATTTTAATTAATTAATTTTGGGCTGCGTTGGGTCTTTGTTGCTGTGCGCGGGCTTTCTCTAGTTGCGGCGAGCGGGGGCTACTCTTCGTTGCGGTGCGCGGGCTTCTCATTGCTGTGGCTTCTCTTGTTGCGGAGCATGGGCTCTAGGCGCGCGGGCTCAGTAGTTGTGGCTCACGGGCTCTAGAGCGCAGGCTCAGTACTTGTGGCACGCAGGCTTAGCTGCTCTACAGCACGTGGGATCTTCCCGGACCAGGGCTCGAACCCGTGTCCCCTGCATTGGCAGGCGGATTCCTAACCACTGCGCCACCAGGGAAGTCCCACCTAATGGCTTTTAGACTGGAACTTTCAAGAACGGAAGGGAAGGGAGAAAGGGAGAAGAAGAGCAGAATTGGTGTAAAAGGGTTTAAAACCCTTCCTGGAAGTGAGAAAAAGTAACTGCAGCAAAGGAAAAAGGACAGAGTTGTTTCCAAATTAAGACCGGCTGCCTGGGGGGTGATGCAGGTAAAGCCGTGGGCACAGGGCACAGGGCTCTGGTGTCAGGTGAGGCAGGAGTCCCTGGCTCCCACCATCCCTTCTGAGCCCTGCCTCTTCATTTTATCTGGGAACAGAGTTTCCAACGATGAAATAAAACTTAAGGGCAAAGGCGCTCTATCAGGAGAGGTGCCAGTATCTGGTTCAGGTCGGCATTCTGCAAATGCTTGCTTATTTAATTAAAATAATAATACCATACATCCATGTTCATAGCAGAATTATTCACAACAGCCAAAAGGTGGAAGCAACCCAAGTGTCCATGGATGGATGGATGAATAAGCAAAACGTGGTCCATCCACACAGTGGAACATTATTCGACCTGAACGAGGCAGGAAATTCTCACATGCGCTACAATGTAGATGAACATTGAGGACATTATGCTAAGTAAAATAGGCCAGCCACAAAGAGATGGATACTGGATGATGCCACTTATATGAGGTCCTAGAGTAGTGAAAATCATAAAGACAGAAAGTAGAAGGGTGGTTTCCAGGGGGCTGGGGGAGGGGGATGGACAGTGAGTGTTTAAAGGGGACGGAGCGTCCGTTTGGGATGGTGAAAAGTGTTCTGGAGACGGATGGTGGTGACGGTTGCACGACAGTGAACGCACTTAATGCCACTGGAGCGTGAGCCTGGGTGGGGCAGCTGAGGCCACCCCTAAAGGGGGCTGCCTGCCAATAGCACACCAGCAGCTGGGCAACATGTCTTCCATTCCTGGAGGGGATCCAAGTGGTGCAACGGAGCGCACACCATAATGCACCCCTTTACCGCTTGGACCCCTCTCCATATAGGGAGCAGCTTCTCCAGGGTTCAGGTGGATCACTTTTCCCAGGGGTGACTTAGGAGAGAAGGTTAATGGGTGAACTACAGCTCCGGCCACTGCAGCTGGTCTTGGGACACAATGATATTTATTGTCTCCACAGTTATTTCTGCAGGGCCAGTCTCGGTGTGACCCAGACCCTCATCCTTGGTCACCATGATTTTCTCAGGCTAAGGCTGTGCACTTGGGTAAAAGAGCACCAAGAGGAGTAGTTTTTCTAGATACCAAGTGCATTCCTCCCTGCCCGTTATGCAACAGTGGCTCTATCTCCTGACCATCACCCCGCCAAGGTGGTGGTTTCTCCTATCTGCTGGTCCCTGGACACAAGGAGCCTCACGTGCCCAGGTGGAAGCCATAGCTTCTGGTTCAATGGGCCTCTTGCTGTGTCACCTGGTAGAAAACTCCCCCCTTTGGGGAAGTGTCTGACCCTGAAGAACTCACAGTAGTGGAAGTGGGAGGTACAAAACCCCTAAGGGGGTTGCTGGGAGTGATGAGAAGCAGGGCCACTCCTCGGTTACTGAACTAGTGTCTTCTTCCTACAGGGGACACAACTCCTTAGAAAGGTCGCTGATTTAAAGCACAGACTGCCTTCTGGGAGATGGTATCCCATCTTTACCAGGCTCTCACCTACAGCCTGACTCTTTGGCTGTGCCTTCTGCAGGCCCTTATGTAGCTCCACCACACCAGCAGCTTGAGGGGCACTGGTGTGTGATATGTCCAGTGGATCCCACGGTCATGTGGCCACTGCTGCACGTCCTTTGTTGTAAACTGAGTCCCTTGGATGTAACGGTATGGGGGGACCCCGTGCAGATGGATCGCCCTGTAAGCCGTGGTGCCAGCTGAGGCTCTGCAGGGAGAGAATCAAACTCATACCCAGAATATGCCTATTCTTGTCAAGATGAAACCTGGCCCTTCGTGTTGGAAGGGGTCCAAAGTAGTCAACTTGTCATCAAGTGGCTAGCTGGTCTCTTTGAGGCCTTATCAGGGACCCAGTTTTAGTCTTAGAATAATAGGGAAGAACATTTTGTATTCTATTACAAGTTAGCCACTAAAGGGATGTTGCCTATAAGCTTAAATTATACATAATGGCCCATCTCTGGGAACCCTGCCTCCCAGGTGATGAGCATTAAGCTAAAGTATCTTTGTTTAGCTCACAGGAAACATCCTGACCAGGTCTACAGGTGAATGACTGCAGGGAGGAAGAAATTAACACATCCCCTCCGGAGGCTGACCAGAACTGGAAAGCGTTTGACTTTACTCCCTTCCCCTTTTAGTATCAAAGAAGCCTGAATTCTAACTCAGGCAAGATGGTTCTTTGGGACACGAGTCCGCCACCTTCTCGGTCTGCCGGCTTTCCAAATAACGTCACTATTCCTTGTCCCAACAACTCGACTCTCAACTTACTGGCCTGTCGTGCGGTGAGCAGTACAAGCAACATCACTGCTTGCAGGTTAGACGTTTAGCTGAAGCAGTGGCTAGATCAGTCTTGGTAGGTGAGTGTACATGCCATTGGCCCACACATAGCCTCTGTCCCTGCCGCCATGGCTGCTCCAGTCATGCGCCCAGTGTGCCAGCGCTAGGGTGGCTGTTGAGAGAAGCTGGCTGGTGTCAGCTGGCGGGTCATTCTGTCCACTTGTTTGTTTGCTGACTCTTCTGTGTGGACGTTTGCTCATGGATGTTAACATGCAATACAAAGATCCTTGCACTGCATTCATGTGTACCTCCATATAGCCACCCACCTGCCTCTACCCCTTGGTCCCCAGTCTTCCAAACCTTCTCCTCCCGGGGCCGCTAATCAGCCAGCCAAACCACTCACCACTGCCCATGAGTCTATATATGCTCTAACTTGGCCAATTATCTCTCTATACAAAGTGGATGATCCAAGAATGGCCTTGGCAATGGATGAGATGACTCAGCAGGAGAGCGTAGACGGAAAAGAGGGTTTAGGACAAAATGCCAAGAAAGGTTCAGATTTAATGGGTGGGCAGAGGCAGACAAGTGCACAGTGGAGGCCAAGAAGGTGCTTCCAGAGAAGTGGGAGGACACCCAGGAGATGTGGCCTCATGGAAGTGACAAGAAGAGACCGTTATAAGAAGGAGGATGGGCCAAATGCTGGAAGAGGTATGACAGCAAACAAAGGAAGACAATCTGGACACTATAAATATGCCTTGGTTTTTGTAACAGGGAAGGGAGAGCCTGATCTGGACAAGCACAGTTTCAGGGGAGTGGTGGGAGTGGCGACCCGATTGAGAGGGTTAAAGGGAGAGCAGAGGGGATGAACGGAGTTGGAGTGTGTAGGCGAGTCTTTGAACAAGGGCTTAGAAGAATAGGAATTTCGTTCTGATGGCACCCAGTTTCTCTGTGAAGATGGAGGTGAGGTTGCCAGAGTAAGTGGAGGAAAAGGTGAGCAATTTGAGGACAGTGGAGAAGGTCCTCGTGTGGAGGAGGGGAGAGCAGCTTAGGAAAATGGGAAGCCTTACTCAAAGCAGCTGAAGGGAATTGTGAATTGGTGGTGGAACCATCTACATCACCATGAGATTGCTTCCAACAGCACTTGGCATCTCCATGAAGGAGGCAGACGGCTGGATTCTGTGGCTTTTCCAGGCAGGTGGCTGAAAGCGCAGGGGCCAAGAGAGTAAGGATCAGATTAGACACCTTTCATGGGCTCCGCACAATCCATGACCTTCTCATCCATAAGAACCGTGCCCTCAGCCTCCACAGGGGTTATTTCTGGCATGACTCTGCCCCCATGGCCAGGGGTTGTCATCTGACCCAAGTTCAGCCAATCTCTCTCCCAGGGAGATTCTCATTCTCGGTTTCAACCAACACTACCATGTGCCAGGTCCTGGGGAAATAACAGCAAACATGAGAGACAAGGTTCCTCTAGGTTTATGGTCTAAGAGGGGAGATGGACATTCAACAACTAAACAAACAAAGAAACAAAATAATTAGGGATGTGATAAAGGGGATGAAAGAAGCAAAGTGGCCATTGGGATGGTAAATGATGCTGATGGATGCCTGCCTTTTTGTTTTTTAATTTTTATTTATTTTTTTGGCTTCACTGCAAAGTTTGCAGCATCTTAGTTCCCCGACCAGGGATTGAACCCGGGTCCTTGGCAGGGAAAGCCCAGAGTCCTAACCACTGGACCGCCAGGGAATTCCCAAGATGCCTGCCTTCGACAGAGTGGTCAAGGTCAAACTCTCCGAGCAGGTGGCATGTAAGCTGAGACCTGAAGTGTGAGAAGGACCCAGCCACACAAAGAACTTGGATAGAGGTATTCCCAGCAAAGGGACAAGCAAACCCAGAGCCCAGAGTGAGAAAGAGCTTGGTGTGGTCCCCTAGGAAGTGTCAGAAGACCATGGACACTGGAGCATGCTGAGCAAGTGGGAGACACCCAGAGATGAAGTTGGAGAAAAGAGTAGATGTGGGATCACATAGGACCCTCTAAGTTTTCCTGAAGAACCTGGATTTTATTTGAAGTACAATGAGAAGCCAAGA